>NW_027466186.1:3492500-3887500 GCF_046127955.1 Nelusetta ayraudi | reverse complement strand
CAGCATAGTTCAAATAGCTCCAGTTCATGCAAGAACAATTCTAATCAATAATAAGTGAATTACTTGAACAGTATTTGTATCTTTTAAAACACAAAAGTGACAAGCATGTTTTTCCAATGTAAGATTTGTGTACCAATGTATGGAGTAAGAGTAAGTCTCTAGAAAAAGAAATACTCAAGTAAAGTACACTACAGATACGTGAAAAATCGACAGTACAGTAAGAAAGTGTGTGGCAATATGTTGTTCGACTCTAAACACACACAAACATGAACCGCCACGTGAAGGGGGCGCAGCCATTGAAATGGGCCTGGTTTGCTTTGAAAGTTAGCGAGCAGGGTCTGTTTTTCGTTCTAATTGAGCAGTTCGCCGAGCACGACACCAAGGGTTCAATGATGGGTTCGCACAATGCGCTTCAAAGACGGCGGCAGTCCTTTCTACTGTAAATTTCCCGCTTAGGGCGAGCGAGCAAGACAGAGAGCTCTCTGAGCCATCGCAGTCTACAGCCATGCGCATTTAAAATGCATCAGCCAGAGATCAGAGAAACTCCTGAGAGGTTCCTCAGTGCACGCTCACATCTTTATAGTCTGCTCAGCACACAGGTCAGTACAGTGTGTGTGTGTGTGAGTGCGCACGGTTTTAGTGCCCGCAGTTTATTTCCAGCATGTTCACATTGCAAACACAGGCAGAGAAGGAAGAAGAAGAAAAAAGACAAAAAAAAACAAACCCAGCAGCCTGTGTTTGACTTACCCTTGATCGGAGGATCGCACACAGCAATGCAAAGGAGAACAGGGTCCACAGGAACACCCACAGGCTGCCGCTGGCTCCGGTGAAGTCCCACTGAGAGCAGAGGGGGTCGGACAGGGGGCACAGAGGGTGCTTAGTGTGACGAGCCTCACAAATAGCAAACAACAACGTAGACACGACAGCTCAAGGTTGAGTGAGATGCTGCAGGTTTTCGCCCAGCGATGAAGGCGTTTTGCCATCGGGAGGGGGGACAAAAAAGGGAGAATGCTCTGGAAATCACGGCGGCCGCTCCTGCCACTGGGGCCGCTCCAACGGGCCGCTGCTCCATTGTTGCCCTCGCTGCGATGGAAGCAACGTGCGCGCGATAGCAGACAGAAGAGATGGAGGGTAATTAATCAACAAGCTGCAATGCAGGGGGGGAAGCTGGGGGAGGGGGTCGGCCCTCTGGCCCGTGTGCCCTTTTCATAGAGAAAAAAAAAAAAGAAGAAAGATGGCAGATCCAACAGGAGAATCATTAAGGCCCAGGGCCGGCCGCCTGACATTTATATCACGGTGACATAGACAGAAAAGCACCGCGACGCAGCCGTAAACACCATCGACTCGTTGCGCCGAGGACAATATCCGTCGTGGGTTTGTGCGCATCGGGTAAAAAAAAGAAAAAAGGGTTTTCTTACATATCTTGAGCGTGATCGATACACAGGTACACAGCAGTTTAAAGGCACAAACATTCAGAAAATTCACTCTACACAAGTGATTTAAGCCCATCGTTTCTTTTTTTAGGATGTGCTAAATGAACAAATCTGCCTTTTTTTGATGTCGTACATCCCCAGAGATGGTAAAAGTTCTCACATTCTGTGTTTCAGTAACGGCACGGAACCTCGAAATATGAGGGGAAAAAATACTGTGGCAAAGATATTGATTCAACTCTTGAATCTATGAGGCCCTTAATGGATCCAGGAGACGAGACAAATGACAACGTTGGCGGCTTTCGAAGGAGTAGGCAAAAAAAAACAAAAAAACAAGAAAGCCGATAGCTCCATTTAGAGAGAACTTTTAGATTGAGTAAGTATTTTGCCTACATCTATTTACTCCGTGTCCAATTACTTGCCCCACTGACTGCATGATTGCCTTTGTTGTGTGAATATGAGCCGCTGCTTCATCAGAGCAGCCGGCTGGGCCGCTCTGGAAAGGTCTCCCCACTTGGCCACATTGATTCTTATGGCTAACTTTTAAATGTCGCTCGCACGAGCCGAGGCCGTTTCTTCTATCAAGTGAGATCGAACATAATAACAACTTCCCCCTCCAGCTCGCTGGGCCAAACATCATGTCTTCTGACCTTTCCACAGTGTTAATCTGGGAGCGCATTTGTTTTAGTGGGGAAGCTTTGCGGTCGAGCAAGATAAATAAATAGATAAATAAATAAATGAAATGGGTGAAAGGAATTTAGCAAGTGACAAAATGGCTCCGGCTCAGTTCCAAAGTCAAGATTTATGCTGCGAGCCAGTGAGGGGGACAGCCAAGAGGTTTAGCTGTGTCTCAGCAGTGGACACGAGGAATTAATTTGATAGACGGTTACACTGATCTCAGCACTAATCGTAGCTTTGCCTGGACCGCAAACTCATCAAAGTCTGAAAAAAAAATCCTTGCTGAGGATGATGCTCATGAAAAAAAAAAAAAAATCAAAAAGCTCAGCATCACAATTTAGTTTTTTCCTCTCAAAACGCCAACTCGGTGTGTGTGTGTGTGGACATTTCCCGCTGACTGCGTAGCAAAATCTAACGCGCTTTGTGGGCTTTTTCTTTCTTTCTTTCCTCGGACTTACAGCTTTGCAAAGCCGAGTTCAGAGCGCGTGATGGGTCCTCACCTTGGTCTGCATGGCGAACAGAGTCAAAGCGAGCGACACCAGCGCCGTGGCCCCGACCGCCCACATGACCGCCTCAGCGTCAAAGAACCTGCGGAGGGAAATATCAAAGAGGTGAGCGGCGGCCAGCAGGGGGCGGAAACTAGCGTCTGGGTTACGTTCTGTCTCTACGGGAAAAGGGTTTTACTGTGCTGAGAGGAGCTATGGTTGAGTGATTTGTCATCCCACTGTGCGTGCGGTGTGTACTGTGTGTATGGTGTAGTTTGAACGTAGAGATAAAGAAGCACCGCCCTCCTTGCGTGTGTGATGCATGGCCCCCAATCCCCATCTAATAACATTCCCCAGGATCTAACTTGCTTCCATCATGGTGAGGCTCTATGAATATGACAATGTAAATATATTATGATAGCCAGCCTTCGTCTGATGCCTTTCTCTGTCACGGAGAGGGGGCGGCTAAAAACAGAAAACGTCTCGGATGGAGACCCAGGCTGTTTACTCGCGTGCTGCTCCTGGCTCCAAAGAGTAGGGGAACAATTAAGAGGGATTCATGCATGCTGTGTCTCATCTCCTTCTGACGACGTGAGTTACAGAGGCCTGATGGGAAGCGACCCAACCGCGCACGCTCTATAACTTGGAAGCCATTTCAAAAATGCTGGGACATTTTCGGCGCGCGCGCTAGCTGAGCAGCTCCATTGAAAGGGAATGGGTGGCTGCATTGGACTCTGGGCTCCTGCCAGAATCACACTGGCAGGTGGATCAAGTCGGGGTTGTGATTGGGGAAACCGATTCAGCGGTCGGCCAGAAAAAAAACGTATCCTTGGAAGAAATGAGCACGCACACTGCCACGGAGCCCAGCATCGCCCCCTCCACCACCGTCTGAAAGGAGAAGCAGAGAGAGAGAGAGAGAGAGAGAGAGTAGGAAGGTTAAATACGTGTCCGAGCACGGCAAGCACGTCTCCAATGCCTCCACTCACAAATAGGCCCAGGGCGATGAAGTTGAGGGGGACCCGACGACGGAGGTTGTCGCAGAAGGCCATCAGCAAGATGAGCACCAGCGTCCCGATCCTGTTACACAGAGAATATAGAGTGCGTCGTAAATAGGGAATAAACAGCCCATAACCTCACTCATGCGCACACGCACACACACACACACACACACATGGAAATATGACTTTCAGTGTACATATTTCTCTTATACGGACACTCGCCGGCGTTTCCTCCGATTGGTATTCAGCCGCGGCCGACACTTTGTGATTTACAAAGACGGATTTCCCGGATTTTCGCTCTCGCTCTGGAAGTGTTCAAACCAGTTTGAAAACGAGCGCCAGATGCGGACGGGTGTTTGTTGTGGGCTTACATCAGGCCGTAGGTGAACCAGAAATGTTCTCGCGTCCATTCTCTGAGATCGGGCCTGGTTTTTGGGGAGACAAGCAGAGAAAGGGGATATAATAGTAGTGACAGCGGAGCGATTGTATTAAATATTAACAGCGGGCCGAGGCCCGGCGCAGAAAGGGAACCAAATACAATTCATGAAAGGAAATTACTGCGGCGGACTTCTGCCGCATCCATTACACCAAACATATGAAGCTCTCGGGCCGGTATTGAGCTCTTTTATCCTCCCCGCCTTGCCTCAACATATTTCTTGCGGCCATGAGCAGCTGTTTTTTTTGGTTTTCTTGCTGCAGCTCGTCACACTTTTTCTCCGCTGCGTGATGCTGAGTGAAACGCTCGCTGTGAGAGGAGCCCCCCCCCCCCCCCCCCGGTGTGCAGCCTCACCAGTATATGAAGGCGCAGATGATGCCGACGGTCACCAGCAGCTGAACCATCAGGGTGGAGTAGACTTTCCGTATGAAGCCTGTTGAAGACAGACGTGGCAAAAAGCATTCACATTCTGCGCTTCAGTAAAAGTACAGATAACTCAACTCCTGTAATCAAGTGTTATGTTATTTTCTATGTTTTAATTTTTATCTGTACTGAAAACGTACTAAACAGTGAGCTCAAAGCTGAGGCACTAAAATAATCTCCCTTTAGAATCATCCAGTTTCATTTTGAACTACACACCAGCATAGTTCTAATAGCTCCACTTCAAGCAACAACTATGAGAATAAAGCCCTGTTTGCACTTGGTCACTTGTAACCGTTTTGGGGGATTGGATCACGAGAACGGATCTCGCAGCATCTGTTCGCACTTAGCCATTAACATGCGTCTCGAGCGTGCCATTTGTGATCGCATCACCCCCCCACCCCCGCCGAACCTATGCAAATGCAACATGCGTCATTTCCGTTTTTAACGACTGGGGGCAGTAAAGCGCAAAACCACAGCGAGTTTTACATGACAGCGAATAAGAATCAACTTCCTGTTTATATCAAGTCACTCGTTTTAATTCTACTGCAGCTCGTATGGATCCGAACGAGGAGTAACGACGCGCACATTTAATCACATATGTGGGGAAACTGCGACCGCTGCTCCGCTGACAAAATACGCTAATCCGGAATGAAATTTATTAGCATGCTAATAAACGAGTCTAACAAAAATGATTTGTTTTCGCTTCTTGTTTGTAACTTTATAATGACGACGCCGGGAGGTGGGGCGCCGACCAAGTACGTACACGGGAGAGGTGAGTGGAGTAGGCGGTCGTTAATGTGGACTGAGCTCGCATTCTGTTCGCACGTCCGTGACGAATGCGTTTTTATGCGATGCGACCACCAAAACCACCTGCCGAGGTGGTTTTGGTATTCGGATGTCAAAACGGATTTGGACTGTTTGCACTCGGTCATTTCATGCGTTTTTCGTATTCCGATCGGCAAAAAACGCATGAAATGACCAAGTGCAAACAGGGCCTAAGTTTGTAGCTTTTAAACACTGGTAAATACAAAAATAACAAAAGTGTCTTTCCAACGTAAGAGGTAGAAGTTTTAGATGTTTGTGTACAAAATGTCAGGAATAAAAGCACAAAGTCATTACACAATTAAATACTCAAGTAAAGTATAGATACCTGAAAAATGATGAAATATTTGTCACATCCCACCACTGGATAATTGATAAGTCAGGCAAGAAGTAAGCAAGTAGTAAAAACATGTTTGATGGAGCTCAACATTCCTTTTTTATATTTGGTTTTCTGAGGTTTTTCATCAAACCTGCACATGAAGCTTTGATTTGCGAGAATTCTGTGTTGTGTTTGAGGAGAAGAGCCAGCGTAGCCCCGGCAACATCATGGCAAACGGGGCAAAAAAAAAAGAAGAAGCTGTTTTTCAATTTCAAATCAATTTCCCGACAAAACCACCGCAAAGCAAAGTAGGAGGCTGGAGGGTGGGGGGGGGGGATTAAATATTGCTCCCTCGCTCAGCTCGGCTCTCACCTCTCCGAACTGCGGCGTCGCTGAACACGCCGACGGCCTCCTCGCTCTGGTAGTCGGGCGGAGCCTCGGCGTACGGCAGGCTGCCGCCCTGCGCCGGTGGGGGCCCATTCTGGTGGAAGCTGTTCTCGTACGGGCTGGGCGGGGAGACCACGGAGATGTTCCCGCTGCCTACCTGAGTCAGCAGCAAAAAACAAAACAAAAAAAAAAACAACCAACATTCAGTACGTCGTTAAAACAGCACTGGCACACGTACCGCTGTGGTTCTCTTTAAAGCAGCGGTTGTCATTTCTTTTCCATTATTCTATTGTTGGGAAACGTGGAAGTCAATTCTTATTGCTGCAGGGCCTCTGAGAGAGCGCAATTACGTGCAAAGTACTGTGTTCATTTTGAAGGCTTCAAGGCGGATAACAGAAACAAAGGGGTCTCCTTCATACAGCTCTTTAAACAAAGGTAGACAGTCACATGATCAGCGCAGGTAGACAGTCACATGATCTGTCTATTTTGAAAAACTATGGGGGATTATTTTTTTTCTTTCTTACTGCCTTTAAACAATTGGGAAGCACTTTGGAAATATTGCTTTCCTATCCTTAAAAAACCCACCCGTGCTGAACATGTAACTTCTACCTCTGTTTAAAGAGCTGTATGAAGGAGATCCTTTGTGTGTCTGTTGTCTGCCTTGAAGAAGGCCTACATGGCCGTAACATGTTGGCATTTTTAACTATAAAGCCATGATCTAATGAAGGCTTTTTATATATTTTTCAATCCCTCAAATGCCTTGTTTTTAAAGATGTTTTTCACATTTGATTCACGCTCAAAGGTCCAGTGTTTAATATTTGGCTTGATTTATGATCTTTCTCTTGATAAAAGCTTATCATACTGCCCATAAATACGTTAATAAAAGTTTATACTCACACTACAATAAAAGTCATTTGGTTTTCCTACATTGGAACGGTTCTCATATATATAGGAATATACACAGAGCAATGAGGGTCTTGCTCCGAGTTAGCATTTTTTAAGGAAGCCCACCTGACAGTGGCCAATACACAAAACACGCCGTCAGCCGGGCTTCCTTATGTACCGCTCACTAACCTGATAGTTCACTCCTGCATAGGGATTCTGTGCGTAGGGAGGGGGTCGGGGATCGTAGCTGGCGTAGGGGTTCCCTTCATTCTTGTCCATCCCGCGGCAAAGTGAACTCGTCTCCTGTGACCCACCGAGGCTGCGAGTTTTGACGAAAGAGGGAGAAAAAAGATTGTCAGAGAGTTTCTGGCGGAGCTGAGGTCACAACGACGCAACAGAGGCGGTGTTAAATTGGCGGGGTCGGTCTGGGGGAGAGGAGGAGGTGGGGGTGTCGGAGCGGAGTAAATTAATGGGTAATTATGAAGTGATGCGGCATCACACAGACACCGAAGGCCGTCAGACACCGACGTTCGTAATTGTGGCCTGGAGCCCACCCCCACCCCCCACCCCCTCCTCCTCGTTTGACACGGCTGTATGTACATTTAGCAGGCAAATAGATTGTGGTTAATTGATCCCCGAGGAGGCTGTCATCAGGTTGGGGGTGAGGAAGTGGGGGAGAGGAGGCAGAGTGAGTGGTACACAGATTTAGTAAAGATCATAGAAATGAAGCCATCATGGTTAAAACTGACCAGTTCAGAGAGACTTAAGAGCGGCGACGAGGAGGGTGAGAAGCATGGGTGAGTGCTCACCGTGGAGATTCAGTGACGAAACCAGTTACAGTTTACAGAGGATGTACACCATGCTATTAGATAATAAGATGACTTTTGAGCTGGCGGCAGCCTCACAGATCATGTGTGTGTGTGTGTGTGTGTGTGTGTGTTGCAGTCAGTCATATTCTGACTTCCAGTCTGCACAAACCCCATATTTATGGCGATGATCTTTAAAAAAACAAACAACCCCCCCCCCACCCCCACCCACCATAAGTTTCAATATTTGACAAGAACAGTCCACAACAGTGGACTTTGTTTGGTTTTCCCCCTTTAGCCAGTCAGACTCAAACATCCCTGTCAGGTGTGATGAATGACGCGAAAAAAAAAGGGGGCCTCGCCGTGTTTTTTTCTCCCCCCAGACCTTCAAACGAACCCTCCAGTTCCCACCCGGCCTTCAAGTCCCCTCTCACATTAATCAATGAGTTGAAATTCAGATGGCGGCCGGCCCGGAGAGAGTCTCCTTACCTTGGCTGCGACGACCCGGGAATGTGCCGCTTCTCTTCCTGCAGTGTAACTTCCCGTTCAGGGGCAAAGTCTACCTGCTATCAGGCAGCTCCCGCGGAGACGGGACTTTAGCTCCCGGCGGCGAGGATGTATCCCTCATTAAGCTCAATGAGACGTTCAGATGAAGTTCTTTAAAATGTCATTAACTCCTCCACACTGGCTCTCTTTCTCTCATTCTCTCTTTTCAAGTCTTGTTTTCAACTTCTTATCCTTCGTACCGATCGGCACAGACACCTTGTTAACACTTTCGCAGGATTTTACATTCTTTTAACAGTCCAACAACATGCGGCTCTTTATATACATATATATAAATGTGTATGTGGATAAAAACACACACACACACCCAGACGCATAGTGGCCCCCTGTTTGACAATAACAATAAAGAAGTCTGACCACAGTGACTCACTTTGGTTACACATTGACAGAAACCTGGCTTTGGAAGCTGTCCAGAGAGGAAGGGAGGGAGGGAGGGAGCTGTGCAAAGGATGAAAGCCATCAATTCATCCTACACTGTGGGATTATGGGTATCTTATCACAGTGGGAAAGAATAGCTATAAAGAGAGTGCGGTGCTGGAAATACACGTGAAGGGAGCCAGCAAGGTCCCAGTGCTTCTCAAAGAAGGAGCAGCGGCGCTGAAAGGGATCAAGAAAATCACATCCACTGCTCAGAATGTCACCACAATGAAGCCATTGAACCTAAAAAAAAACTAAACCAAAAAAACCCAACAACACTAAAAGGTCCCATGTCCACTGGAAAGGTCCCATGTTTCCCATTTTTCGGAAAAATCTCGGACAATTTATCCACATTTTCCAGATCTCCACAAAACAGCATATTCAGCAGTGCTTGTTTGCAAGACCCCTGCTCTAACCTGGCACTCCACTGTCCCTTCCACAGGATTGGAATGGGACAAAATAAAAATAAATAACTAACATGTTGGTCTAAGGGGGTTGAACAGCCATCTGGCTGCCACTAACCTGGAGTTGCCACTAACCTGGGAGATGTGGCAGTGGCCCTTGGTGACATCAACAGGACAAGATAAGGGCTGATATCTGGAACGGTGCTGGCAAACAAAAATAATTAAGGAATCCCCCATTGTGTTGCAAGGGTCGACACACACACACACACACACACACACACACACACACACACACACACACACACACACACAAACACACACAAAGGGAGTTTTGGTTCATTTAAACCAGTAAAAAAGCGGCACTTGCAACAAGCTCCCAATTCAACACATGCACTGCAAGACACGCAATTCTGTCGACGCTCGCCGACTCAGTCTGCACAGAAACCGTCTGCCATACACCGAGCAAACACTAGGGGGCACTGGTCTCCTGTGCTGCAGCTGCTGCCGCCGCATCCTCTCATTGCAGTGATTTGTCTGCGTTCCTCCATCCCTTTATCCCCCCCCCCCCCCCTTTCGCTGCTGCTGTGCGCGTGCCCACACAACCAGCATCACCAACCCTCTGCAGCTGTCACACACCTACCTGTGCATGTGACGCGATGTGCGCCGGTGTCACGCAAGTGCGACTCAGGAAAGGTTCCCCTCCCACCCTCCCTCCCCCTTTCCTCTCCAGATCAGATGCAGATGGCAGTTACAGGGAGTCTTTTTCGAGCAGTGGAGAAAATAAAGATAGATGAAGACATTTAACACGCGCGCGCGCGTGCACACGCACTGCTCCCTGTAGATCCGCGTGTCAGTCAACACGGGCCGCGCAACTTGCCAGCAGCTCTAATCCGACGAGCTCGGCTTTTACCTATTCATGACATCTCAGCTGGGTCTGAACGCGCACCACCAACACAAAAGTCACATCGGAGCGTGCGGGTGAAATCCAGCCCCGTGTTGACACACCAATCAGTGCGGGAGCCCGGCGCGGCGCGGCGCGGAGATGCGTTTAACACACATCTGATTGTCTCGCCGCTGTCCAAACAGCGGCTGCGCACCAGGCGGAGCACAGTGTGCGCAGAGCAGGCGAGCGTGAACCGCACGGGTGGCCGAAGGGCAGTGTGTGTGTGTGTGTGTGTGTGTGTGTGTGTGTGTGTGGGGGGGGGGGGGTGACAAACAAGGAAGAAACATTCTTTTTTTTCTTAACGGAAAAAAGTGAGAAGAAAGACAGAAGACGTGCAGGGTTGTAGGTGGAGATCCTGGGGAGGACACAGAGGAGGGACACTGAGGGGAAGGACTGAGGGAAGAGAGGATGGAGGCAGGCAGACAGACAGACAGACAGGCAGGCAGGCAGGCAGGCAAGACAGGCAGACAGACAAAGACAGGCAGGCAGACGGACAGGCACATAGACGGACAGACAGGCAGAAAGACGGATGGGTAGACGGACACACAGGCAAATAGGCAGACAGGCATACCTGCAGACAGACAGCCATACAGACAGACGGACAGACAGACAGCCATACAGGCAGACAGACAGACAGGCAGACGGACAGACAGACAGCCAGCCATACAGACAGACAGGCAGACGGACAGACAGACAGACAGCCTCGTGTCTCTCCTCAGTGTGGACGCGCTGTGACAGCTCGGTTTTGTCAGACTGACTCGGGCTCTTCGGGGCTTCTGGGACGTGACAGAGCAGCGTTCTGGTGCCACGGGTGGGAGACACGCAGCCATCAAAAGAGTCTCGCCCCCCCCCTCCCCCACCCACCCACCTACCACCAACTCCACCATATCCCCCCCTCCCCTTCCATCCCCTCCGCCAATTGGCCCGGTGAGCGAGGCGCCACAGAGCCTTGAGACAGGTCACCGAGGTGCTCGTTGATAGATGCCTCTTCATCTCTAATTCACAGCCGTCCTGCAGCTGCTGACGAGTCCCCAGTCAGCGTGTTGCTGCTGGACTGTGAGGAGGTAGGTCGGATGAAATTATTATTGACAAAACAATCTGCAACGATTTGGACTTTTCTAGGACTGCATTTTTTGTTTTTTTTTTAATTATTGATTTGCATGCTCGTGTTTAGCAAATGAGGACAGCACAAAACCGGCAACAACACTCCAACTGTCCAACTTCATCCAAGCTTGTCCACCAACTTGCTGTTGGCTTCCCGGGCACCACTGGACCATTGGAGCAACGCTGTCGGTCGTCCACTGCCATGTCGGAGCGGCGCCTCCTGTGGCTGTAGTCACAAAATCAACTTCCCACATGGGAGTGGCAGTTTCTTCTGGCTGCTCTTTCACACTGGCTTCTTGTGCTGCTGTGAGACTCTTCCCACAGAAGCAGCAGGTGCTCCTCGAAACGCTGCACCCCCCCGCCACACACACACACACACACACACACACACACACACACACACACACAAAGCCTTGGAGCTGAAGGGAAGTGGTGAAGCATTTAAGGGTCACTTTTCCGGATGCTTTGCCATTGACTTGAATGTTCCACTGACAAATGTAGGTTTTTTTTCTCTGATTATAATCAAATGTTAGCATAATAATGGTTTGGAAGGTTTGGTTACAGGTACATTTTCAAATCAGTAAATGTACCTGTAGGACGACACAAAAACTTGTTTCTCACCGATCTCTCACTAAAGGCAGGAATATTCAATATAGGCTCTTTATCACCTACACAAATACTGTAGACTATCGGCTGTGCTTGTCTGTTGCAGTTGTTGGGCAGCTTCAGTTGTGAAATTTGATAATTCATTAAAAAAAATACATCTCTTGGCTCATTTAGATAAAAGCTTTTCTATTCTTTGCTCACAAGGTGCTTTGCCTTTATGAAATACAGTGACATCCAAATGTGTTTATGAATGAATTTCTAGCGCCGTGTGGTTGGAGCCTCCAGAGCCACCGTAAAAAAAAATTAAGTCTGATTTATTTTCCTTAATTCTAAATAAATTATGTTTTATGAATAAACATCATGCATTCATAAATTATGTTTATCCACACTTGATTTAACACGTTTCACTACTCCAGCAGAGAGCACAACTGCTGTGGATGGCCTGTGTCCTAATTAGCGTCACAATTGTTGGTTGCGTCAGCAATTATCACTGTACTACTAAATAATAAATAATCCCCAGACACTTCGGGCCATACACAACCTGGAAGTGAACTGATCAAGTGTGTTGCTGACATGATCCGTTCCTTCCGGACACGTTCTTGGGAAATAGTTGCTTCCCTCCAGTCTCGTCGCAGTCGCTCTTCAGGGTTCGGATGGTTTTGTTGTTGTTTTTCAAAGAAATTCTTTTGATGTCAGTTCGGCAAAAGACCCGACTGCCACACGCATCGCACCAAATTCAAAACGCGGACTTGGACATGGATGGCTAAAAAGTCTTATTTGTGAATTATCTTAAAGCTTTCAAGGACTATCATCTAAAAGGGGGATTTTTTAAATATATGTACACATGAAGGGAAATTCTCAAGTTTATTTATCAAATTTTAAAGGCGGAGGCTGTAAATAATTCCCTCACACTGTTGATCAAAACACGGATCTGAAGCTCAACTCCGATGCTGTTGTGTAAATAGCGTCTCTGATGAAAAATTAATGCAGCAACAAACGATCAACTCGAGTCAGTGTCGGGTTAAAAATGAGGAACTCCAGGTCGGTGACAAGTTTGCCGCACCAGCAGACTGTGTTCGCCTCATGAGCTGCGTTTCAATTACAGTTTTTCGCAAAATAAAAGCAATATTTGGAAAACTTATTCTCGCCGAATGTCATCCCGCGAAACCCCACTTTGAGGAAGATGGAGGCACAACACATTTTGCGATAAATCTGCATTTCGATGTTTGCTGTCAAGAATGCTTTCTGTTTGATTAGTTGTAAAACAAAATATTCTGTCTCCTCCTCCGTCCAAACGTAATGTGTCATTTTCACTTAAAGTGAACTAGTCATGTGACACCAGACGTCACGTCCGCTGACGTGTAAATGCAAAAAAAGTGCTTCCATGACACTTTTGCAATATTCCTCTATATCGATACGTCTGAAAAACCACCTCATCAGAGAGGCTTTTTGAAATTTAGGTGCTTCCATTCCCAGTTTTCTTTTGCAATATTTAGGTTTCGCGCAATTCTAGGGGTACCGGAAACGCAACTCCAGCCTGGGCCTAAAATGTGACTGTCTGAACCGGAAGAGACTACAGTTGTCACGTCGCAGGTTGTTCGTCTGCTCGCTGGCGAACGCACAAACCTGGTGCACAGACAGCAAAGCGTGAGGGCGCAGGGGCGGCAGTATTCTAATCCTGACGTTGAGTCACTGAGACAAGCGGTAGGTCCCCTGGATATATACACAACATTATTTACAGCCTGTACATCAGCAGTTTTTATTGAATCAGTATCTGTGATCAGGGGACACATTAATGCTTAACACAGTATGACGGAGCTAACAAATCTTAGCGTGGAAATGCTTCTTTTGCTTCCTGGGCCTGCCTCCGACTCGCTGCTTACTGCTCGCAAGCGAGACGTTTAGATCCGGAGGATCGCTTCAGACGCAAGTTAAAGCCTTGTGTACGTTTGTTTCGTTTACGCCGATTCTGCACGCGTTCGTCGTGTCGCCGATCGTGTCACCTCTCAAAGGAAGTGGTGACTCACTCCACTGAAACAGCTGCTTTCAGTTGTCCGTTTTGTGTGAGCCTGCTAATCATTAGCCCTCATGTAAACATCCTTGTGGAATGAGAGATTATCAAGAGGTTTCTGTCTCACACAGCAGTGTCACTATTTAACAAATCCTCATTTTTAGAACCATCTGCTGCTCAAATTATAGCGATTCACAATACCTGTTTGAATCGGTTTGTCAAACAACGTAACATGGACTTTAAACAGTACCATGTCCAACAACATGGGAGATTGAAAAAAAAAAAGGCAAAAAAAAAAAAAAAAAAAGAAGAGATTGCAAGTTGAGGGACACATAGCAGCCAGCCAGTCCAAGGGCTGATGGATATTTAATCTGAGGAGCAGCTGTGAAGCCACATGCCGTCAGATGCTTCCTGTCAAAAACTGGGCAGTAAAGGTTCGGGATGGGGCCTTTTTTTTCTCTGTGACAGAACGTATTCAAACAGAGAAAATGGAATTCACTCGGAATGTGGCCCCGAAAAGCACAGAACAATAAGTGACAGCGACATTTCTCCGCTGCCGTGGCTCTGACAAGAGGGAGCGCCGCTGCCACCATGCTGCGGTCAAATGTCAGCGTGCTGCTGGATCCGTCTCACCACTTGGTTAAAGTGTCCCGCATATGTTACTTTGAAGTTTCCCTTCGCACCGTGAAAAATAAAAAAAAGAGATGAAGGCAAATGCAGGATGTAGCCGAGTGTGCGCAGCACGACTGGCTCATTATGGCAAGGGGGGGTTGTTTTCAGAATATTCAGTGTACTCATTTAACGCCTCCTCTAAAGGGGCTGGCAGAGGACACACAAGTTCTAACATCACAAATGGTTTTGTAGGCAATGCTGGACAAATACTAAGTAGGAGCAGACAGAGAGCAGAGAGCGCGCAGTGCACACACTGACTGAAGATTGTATTTGGCAGTTGTGTCAACTGTTCACTCACTGATTTTGATATTTTTAAAGAAAGTAGAGACTATTTTCCATGTTTTTTTTTTTCTTCTGAAATAGCCCTACAACTCGTGCCAATAGAATTATTTCTGACATTGCTGCGTGTGTGGGAGAGATGGTTGAAGCCACAAGCGATATTGTTTAACTTTTTTCGACATCACAAACAGTTCAATCCATTAAAACTGATGCTGAGAAACTAAACTCCACTATTATTAATTCTAACTCTGAGGCGTTGAAATTCAACACAAGTAATGAAATAAATAAAACACTGACAAATTTAACATCTTCCAGAACATCAAATTACACAATATTCCTGGAATATGGGAGGTAAAAACAAAACAACAAAACATTTGTTTAGAACTCAGGACATGACAGTGGAGAGAACCAAAGCTTACAGTTTTAGGAACCAAACCAACATTCAAGGAGTGTCCGAACAAGATGGACCAACCGCTCAGGGTAGATCCTTGTATCACTCCAGGAAGATACTAGAAACTGAATTATGCCTGCCTCTAACGACACAACAAGGGACTTCTATTAGACCCAGACTACAACCCTAACAATCACAAAAGCAGATCTGATCTCAGCATTTGACCCCCTCCCTAAATTGGCCCATCAGCGAAAAACCCAAAAAGGAGGGCGGCCACTTGCTAATCCAAAGGATGCCATCGCTCATCTGACCTCGCCCCACGGAACCCTTTTAGTGCCCCAAACAGCATGTAACAGGGGAAATCAACACCTAGCCTGGGCTCTGTCTCATTAGCGTATCAAGTATGCATGTGAACGGGGATATCAACATCTAGTCCTACACAACAGATCGGAGATGATTTTTTTTTATAGGATTATTGAAGATTGATTATTTGAAGAAACTGTCATGCTATACCAACTTGGAATCCTGCTGACTGAGGAAACCTACAAAGGTACAGAAAGCAACCTTCCTTCAGTTTGTGTCAGACCTGCTGCCAACTCACAGCAACATTTTCCCCTAATGCCCACATTGCTCAGCTTCAGCTTCTGCCCAGCAGTCTGATGGAAGAGTTTGAGGTCCAAGATTGAATGCTCGACCAAGACTCCAATAGTGCACCAATTAGAGACACGCTTACCACAGGTGAGTCAGCAGCACAGGAGCCTGTTGGTCATGGTGGTAACTAAGCTGGTCCGGGGTTAGCAGCATCTCTACACCTTCTTACAGTGAGGACCAGATAAACTGAGAGGTCATGGTTAATTAAGCAGTAAGTGGAAGAACTTCACTGTAGCAGTATGGTTGGCAAGCAGGGTGCATGGACCAAGTGGAAGCTCACTGCTGGACTGAGCTGTGGTGAGTACAGCTACAGTGTGAGTAGGACTAAGACATCCTGCTGGGTCCTTTCAGTCTGTTCACCTGGGGACCAGGTGGACTTACCTGTCTGCCAACTCTGAGAGAAGAGGGGGTTGTGGTTGTTGGAGCCCATTCACAGCTGCTGTCCAAAGGCATTGGAAGAAGGGTTGGCTTCATTAACAGCTTCTGCAGGCGGTAGCAGATACCATCTGCACCGGGATCATCTCCAGCAAGCAGTAGCACCTTACAAAGGAGTCTTTTGTTCGGGTTGGGAAGAATCCTGAACCCTGACCGAAAGGCACGGGGAGTTCTTCACTCAGGCGTAAGATCAGCAGGCCCAGGTGCATCAAGGTATGTGGCTTTGGGTTATCACAGCTACCACACTCAGACCAGATATGGTCTTGGAGTCCAAGGGAAATTGGTGGAGTTTAAAGTCTGGGACAACAGAAAGGAAAGGTACAAAGGAGGAGTCAAACATGGTGTTGGAGGCAGGTGTGGTAGACCATATAAGGGGCTTGACAAGATCTTGAGACTTTTTGAGAGTCTTTAGACAATTCTGTTGACTGAAAGGGCAAAAAGCCACTCAGAACATCTTGAGGCATTCTAGAAAAGTTGGAAGGTAACCTACTTGGTAACCCACCCTGTCAGGGCGTCAAATGATACAATCCAAAAGACCAATCAAGGATGATGTGTTCTGGTTGCACTACAAGGCAGCCATTCAACAACTGTCTTTACAGTGCCACTGGTTCAGCACATATCCACACATGAATGGATGTATTAATAATCAGAAGTCACTGCTTAAATGCTCTAAATATTTCTAAATATCTCTATTTTGTACTACACCCAAAAAGTTATTGTCTGCAAAGAACTCTTTTCCCAACAAAATCAGGTTATTCTGCTTTTTTTGTTACTAGAATTGTACTAGGATAAAGGAGGTGTAAGTACACATGAGAGAGGACTGCAGCGATCCGCAGCAGAGAAGGGGAGGAAGTGCGGCGAGCAACTTTGGCTCAAAGCCAGAGCTCAAGCTGAGGGACACCTGCAGAGCATGCATGAAGAAGCCTGAACTGGATTTGAGATGTCTGAGCTTTAACTGGGATTTCTTCCATTGTACATACGATAAACTACCTAAAGTGTTACGGAAGGTATGAGATGAGCCCCCCGTGACGCCTCCTGTTGGTTACAATACAAGGAAAACGGCCACACAGACGCACGCTAACACATCAAAAGTGTATTCATGCTCTGAAATATCCCACTGGGTTGAATCATATTTTTCCAAACATACAGTTTAACTCTTTGTTCAAGCCCCCATGAGCTACAAAAGTAATTTTAGAGATTTCCAGCAATACTGCCTGTAGGAAGTATTTGCTTGAATCGAGGTTCAATTAATTAATTATCAATTGATTAATTTTCCCTGTCCGTCATTTCAATACTTTAAGACTAAACGTGAATTTGGCTATAAACTTTAAATTCACATTCATACTCACAAGTTAACTTGCAAACAAATGTTTATAACAATGAATAGAAATGGTTAAATTTATGAATACGTATTTTTGACAGCGATCCAACACCCTAGGTTACATGGTTCTAGAAACCAGCCATGTGATGATATCACTATGGGCACTTATTCCTCCCCCGGGCATGTGTTTGTTTAGCCCCCTGAGTCTGCGTTAGAACTCTAAAACCAAGCAGCCTTAAGCTGGAGGCTGCAAACAGAGGTGAAAGATTTATGTATAAAAAGGGGTATGATATATCTCTGCATTCTTCACAGTTACAGGATTTGTTTTATTGATCTTTATTCAGTGGTTGGGGGACAAACTGCGAGGAAGTGAGGCTTCTGATGCCGACTTCTCGCATTGGGAACCTTCTCTAAACCGCCTCACTCGCGCAGATCAATAGCAAATATTGTGAAACCAGACAATAGCGCGAAGCTCAAGGATGACACTTAATCTGGAAGACGGCGGGGTCACCGATGGCCGAGCGCAGCGGTTCTTTCCGAGTACAAGTGAGCTTTGATAACCAGGCGATGCAAGCAAATTCCTGAGCTGAGAGAGACTACGGCATGAAGAGAGAGGGGAGGGAAAAAATCCATTGCCCTTGTGTGGGAAGCGAAGGACTGCCATAAGTCAATAGTTGGCAGCCCTGTTTAAATCTGATTGGGCGGAGATAACACATGTTCTTTCAATGTTGCTCTTGTTCAAAGAGGTGGCCGGACTAAATTTAGCGGAGCGCTGAGCAGAAGTGGCAGCAGACTGCAGGGACAGTTTGGGTCATCCATCAAACAGCCTCTGACGTGCGAGGAGGACGGAGCTGCCTGCGGACCCTCGCCCTTCATACATTATGCCGCAGACACAGGGGCCTGCAACACGCAGCCATTACGAGCTGTAACCAGCCGGAATGACAGATGCTGTTTGACCAGATGAGCGACTATTAGGATTTATATTTGCCAAATAATACGATAAAAAACAAAAAACAAAAACAGACTGTGCCTTTCCCGTTGTTGCTCCTTTGACCCGGGTCAGACCGAGTCGCCCTCATCAACAACCCTTCCCTCTCTGAAGTTGCACGCGTCCTCTTAATGGGCACTCACTCAGGATGTCCTAGTGCCAGTCCTGCTACCGAGGCTTTGTGCTTGGATCGCTGCCACTCACCCGACACTCATGACGCCTAAAAGCTAAGAGCTTAGTATTTGGAGAGTTTTAAGAAGAAAAGGCAACATCAAGTCGTTACATTTTAAATTGCAGCGCACTTTCACCTAAGTCTCCTTTGGGGCTATGTACTGAGCTTGCCAGTGAACTACGGTGGCCTGCGAGCACAAACTTGGATAACCTCGTCCACCTTCCTCTTCGTTGGTTTATTTGAGGATGCAAGCATTCACCCTAAATATGGCGTTGAATGTGTATATTCTTAAATACATATAAGTACCGTTCTAAGGGTAGGACAACCAAATGACTTCTATTGTACTGTGGATGTACACTTTTATTTATGTATTTACGGGCAGTATGTTAAGCTTTTACCAATAAAAAAAATAATAAATTAAGCCAAATTTAACACACTGGACCTTTAACAAAAACCTGGCAAACCAAACCACATTTCAATAGATAGATAGAAAATCCCCAGCGCACCTTGCGCTGCCAGGACTTTAGAGCCCCTCTCTCCTTCCAGAAGGTGCCGCGGGCAGCGTTGTGGCACATTAACGTCAGCGGGACACCGTGTGATTGTTCGACACCGGACAAATGGGCTCAATCATGAGATCTGATGGCATCACATGACGCCCCCTCTTTGCCTCTTTCCTCCTCCCCTTCAGTTTAACGGGCAAAAGAAAAAAAAAAAAATCTGGCCCACCGGCTGCAGTGCATGCATGATAGCAAATCAAAATGTCAGCTTCTTATGATTTATGTCCTCGGCCTTTAAACGAGTGCATGCGCCGTATACATAACAGCCCAAACAGGTCATTGACAGGATAAAATCCGGAAAACTGTGTGTGTGTTTGTTTTTAATCACAATTTCGCTGCACGATTCCTTAAAGGGGCAATAACACATTTTTATCAAAGTCAGATATAAGGTAATAAAAATGCTCTCGGCCTCCCTTGATATTCAGCCCTTGCTAACCTCTTGTTTGTCCAGCTGCACATGCGTGTTTGCAATCAATGGCCTTGACAGCGGGCAAACACTTCAGGCAAACGTCAGAGAACACATGCAAATAGCATGAATCGCTAAAATGATGCTGGATACGACTCTGAATCTGGAGAGTGGCCTCCTGTTAGCAGAACAATGTCTTGTTTCCAAGGGAACGACTCGGAGTGACAGACCTGCACCCGACACAGAGCTCTGCTAAAATACACGCGTGATCTCGTTTTATTTTTTCATTCCGTTTATTGACATTTTGAAATAGAACAGATAAACATTACAATAACACCGGACAATAGAGTAGTGCCGAAACCAAAGTGCAAGTCAAGGGTAAGATGCAAACAGTACAAGACCAAAAAAAAGAAAAGAAAAGAAAAACTAAGACTGGTCAAATGCTACAAACTTAAGGAACAAAACCCAAGACAAAGATTGAGGACAAGAAATAGCTTAACAACAAAGAGTTGTGAAAAAATAAAAATAAATGAACAACAACATAAAAAATACTAAAGCAAAAAATAATAGCTGCTGGTCAGTCCGGGATCAATCATGTCACAGCCTAATGCCGATCTCGTTTTATTTTAACTGTCTTTGGGTGAGTAAAACTACACAAAAGGTCTCACCTGAGCTGGCAGAGTTCTGTGTCAGAAGCAATTCCTTCACTGATAATGACAGTGGAGGAACTTAAACATCCAAGAGAAGGATCTAACATCGGTCGAAGACAGCCCTCCGGATCTTGGGTTCCATCCACCTTAAGTCAAGATTCAAGATCGTTATTATTATTCTAAAGCAGGCACAATGAAATGGTCTCCCAGCTTTCACATGGAGAGAAAAAGTAGAATTCACATGCAAGTTTTTATAGAAATATAGCACAATTAGGTAAAAAAAAAAAAAAAAGAATGATTATAAAAGATATGAACCTTTTTATTTACAGAACGAAATGAAAAGAAATAATTCAGTGCGTGATAATCTTAGCTAATGTTAGCAAACTGTGCTCAGTCGCGCCCTCTACCGGCGTAAAAATTGCTTATTGCCACTTTGAAGGTTTCCGCACTCGTAATCGCCTGAGGAATGTAAAGACAAAATCCTTCCAACTCACGAGTGTCAGCAGGTGGAACAAAGAGCGCAGAAAATCTGAGCCGACGCGGCCAATTTCGTTTTTATTTATGTTTGCAGAAGAGCGAATCTCCGTCTCGCTTCATCAGGTGGGAGCGCTGGAGTAAATTTGAGAGAGTATTTTTCTGTGTTGTGTTTGTTTTTCCGCCGTAATGCTTTCCGGTGTCTAACCAGGAGGAAGGGGGGGGGGGGGGGGGGGGGGAAGGGTGAGGGGGTACAAAGTGTACAAATGTAGCACTTCACACCACATTGAAGCCACCTTCTCCATCATGTTTTATGCAGTCAGTAATATTTCCTAAGTGCTTCTTGATGTACCATTTAAAGCGCTTTCCAGCGTCGCTCCGCTCTGTTCGATATCGGATCCGCCAAATATTATCCAGGAAAACAAAAGAGGAGCAAGCAACGCTGTCGAGCGGCTCCCGCCCCTTGAATTAAATATCACACGTACCGCTTCAATTATGAAGCACAATTACTCTGGCGCCGCAAAATCAAACGCGAGCTCCTCTGTTTCTCTTGCAGGGTTTCTTTTCTTGGATTTTTCCTGGGGGGGGAATTTGCAGTGAGTGTGGGAGTTTTTTTTTTCTTATTATTTTTCTCCCCCCTATTCCCAGCGCCTGCTGTGATTGAGGCTTTTTTTTTCGAGGCGAGAAATTTACAAGAACATGCCTTGTGCTTCTCCTGAAACCTCGTGCGCTCGCGTTCCTCGGCGAGGCTTATTCTCCACACACGCAGCGGAAGCGGAGCCCATCGTCGCCTCGGGAGTTTATTTCAGCCTCGTGGCGGAAGAGTTTTTTCGAGTGGCGATGCCCGCGCGCGTCGCGGACGCAACTGGCCCCGGGGTTGAAATGGTGAAGTAAAAACGGTAAAACATCTGCTTTCTCGAGGTCACGTCACATCGATCAGATCTTCCTCCTGCCGTCGCCTGTCACAAGGCGTTAGAGGAGAAATTTGGAACGTCTCTGCAATTAATTGCCAAAGACAGGGGAGCTATTAAGTTGGACACCCCGCGAGCAACTGGATTAGAGCTGCCATGTGTCAAGATGAGCTCCGGTGCACCCACTGAGTCTGTAAAGTATATCAAAGTGATATGTGCCGCGGCTCAAGGTTGGCTCTTGTGATTCAAGCTTCCGGATATTCTCCATCCTCGAGTGCCAGGATTAGCAGATGTAATCAGGTGACTACCCCCCCGATTACACGTTGCGTCAGAACCTCGCGGGCCCCCCCTGTTGTTCCCGACACAAGTGTGAGCACCACATCTCGAACCATTCGGCTCCGGACACGGAGCTGGACGCAATAGCTCGTTGTGCGCTTGTGTTGGTGATGAAATGATTGGTTCATACTCGGGCTGTCAAACGACAGATTAAAAAAAAAAAAAAAAAATCAAGAATTAATCTGTGGTGTTACAAAGTTAACTGCGATTAATCGCCTTTTGATTTGCATGTTTAAAGATCTGTTATTTTTCCTTTTTTATGTCCATATTTATGTGAAGCAATTCTTACCAGTGTCTTAATTGGGGATCGAATGAACACAAAAAAGGAACATGACCCCCGTTCGTGAATCCAAAACAAAAAGGAAAATTGGATTTTTGTCTGAAGGTGAATCAACTGGTGGGCTGGACGTGGCCCACGAGCTACGTATTGAGCAATGGCATAGTGCAGTTTGAATTACACAAAATGAACACAGCTAAGGTTAGCAGGATCCACCGATGGAACATAGCGCTACGACTTGAGGAACCACGGGCGAACGTAAGGGAAAAAGGCTGGCTGAGGTAGCACGTGTCTGTAGCTACACAAATCTGATATAGCGGGAGCCAACGAGGCAGCGATTCCATCTGATCCCGTCGAGCAACGCGGAGCACGACTCCGATGACGCTGCTGTGCAGAGGAGCAACAACCGCAAAAACCACCGACGCGGCCTTCCAAACACTGGAGGCGTGTGTCACTAATCCCCACGCTTTCTTTTCCTTTTTGACGTCGACAGTGGGAGAAAAAAAAATCAAAACAGGGAGAAGGAAGAAGACGTCTTGTTAGTGTGAATCAGCGAGCTGATGGAGCGGGAGAGACGGCGACGGATCAAAGATGCTCTAAACTAATTCTGAAAGAGCCACTGAATTAAAAGCAGACTTTGACATTTGGCGAAGGATACTTATTCGCTCCCTTGCGGGGAGATAAGAAGATTGACACCGCTTCTCATCCAACAATCCATTGGACTCATTATGTTGGGCTGGAATTAATGCACGTCTCCTGGATTACTGCAGCGGATGCTTTTAAAATATTTCTCATCTCGCCCACTGGAAACCTTGTTACTTTCCTCCTGGCTTCGCCTTCATTGGGCTTTTTCTCATTTTAGAACAGCTGGAAAAAAAAAATCTGATTGCTAAATAGAAAATGACAGCTAGCCAATTAACTTGTTGTGGCGCAGTTTTCTCCGACTGTTTTCAAGAACTGTATAGTTTCACAAGATATTTATGTAGGTTGGCGGGAAGGAACACAAGCTAATTTAGGTTAAGAAGTGTTTCGATCAATATCGTGCCAACAGACACTTAGCCGGCGATGAAAACTAATGCAACCTATAATCGATAATAGCGGCGTTTCCATTAGCCCGAGAATTGCGTAAAACCTAAATATCACAGGGAAAACTGGTAACAGAAACACCTAAACTTCAGAAAACCTCTCAGATATCGCTAAGAGGTTTTGATGCTCTCATGATGCGAGTTTTCTGACGTATCAAGATAGAGGTATATTTCGCAAAAGTGTCATGGAAACAATTTCTCACATCGACACGTCACTGAACGTGACGTACGGGGTCACGTGACCAGTTCAAGTAATCAAAGAGAAAATTATAACAACCATTCTTGACAGCAGACAAACGTAAACACGAGATTTAACGAGAATTACGGCTTATAAGCTTTACACCATTCGATGGAAACACCTTCGCAATTGTACTTTGTACTTTGTTGAAATTTTAGAAATATCGCTTTTATTTTGCTGTAATGGAAACGCAGCTAATGACACATTAGCTGTATCATTACTCGACTTGCCAAAAAAGCACAACGAGGGATCAGCTTGTGCAGGAAGCTAAAACTCTGTGTTTTTTTTCTTTCTGGTGAGCTTTAGCTTTGATGAGTTTAATGAGTAATCACACAAGGCTGGATAAAATAAAAAGAGAAATGTGGGACCTTTAAAAACGTCAAGTTTGTTGTCGGAATATATCTATCCTGATGAAAAAAAAAAAAAAAAAAAGTTATATTCAAAGATAAATTTGACTTAGCGACTTTGTTTTTCCCTCCACTGCCACCCTGATATTTTGATTGTGGATCTTTAGGGGATGATTTGATTACAGTCGAGAGGAAATCCCATTTTTAGTCTCAGCCGTGAAATATGCAAAATGAAAAGTTGAGACACTTCCTTGCGACTATCTGCCGGCAAAACAAGTCTGTGGACGAAAAAAACAACAACACCCCACCCCCCCACCACCCCAGACAAACAAAAAAAAACAATCAGATTTGACTGGCATCTTATCAACAAAAAGATGAATTCTCTGAGTGACAAACTGACGACGATGAAAACGGCCTCAAACTGAAATGACAGCTGCAACCTCAAACAATTACATCCAGTGGGAAACAATAAAACCCAGCAGCTGTGCAGTAGGTGTTGGTTTTTAGTGCTGCTCTGCTTAACAACCTTCCTTTCGCATCAGCCCCGGCCTCCTCGTTTCCACAGTGGACAATTCCTCCTCGCCCATGTGACTTAGCGGCGGGTTAAAAAATTTATTTGGCTGAAAAGGTTTTAGAGGGAAAATTACATTATTCATCCGCTGTGAGATTAATAAGGATTTATCAACCTGTAACTCTTTTAGGGCCCTGCGCACAGAAATATTAAGTCCTGCCGTCTAAGTTCCGGCCCAAGTATGATCTTGATATCGCTTTCAGCGCTGTGAATTAACAGCGCTATGCAGGAACCCACGTAGCAATTTTTCTGCTATAGTCAAGGAATGTGAGTGTTTGGGCGCTTTCCTTCACCAACAGCCCACCACCCTGAAAACAGTCGGAGACGCTGGCTGATGAAAAGAGAAGAGTGGTTGGGGGATGGGGAAGGGGGAACACACGCTGCAGTTTAATTTAAAATTCAGCCGCGGCGGCCGGAGCCAGCCAGGAAACCAGCGGAACTCATTTGTGCTGTTGACGCACGTAGAGAGAGGAAAACCAACAGCTTCCACCAACTCCTGCTTCCATCTGTAAACACGAGATTTTGCTGTTTGAAGCCCAAACTGGGGGGGGGGGGAGAAAAACTCTGCTCGTTAGAGGAAGCCATCAACAGCCCCCATTCGGTTCAGTGTCTTTCTATTGCTTCATCTTGTGGTGGCGGCGGGGGACGGGTGGGTGAGAGGAGGTGGTGGTGGGGGGGCGGGGGGGGGTGTATTGTGTAGGAGCCTGACTGTTTGTTTATCATCCCCTGCGCCTCTTCCTCCGCGTGCCAATATTGCTGCCGTTCCACATATTCTTCGGCTTTTTTTTTTTTTTTTTAATTCCGCAGCCACGCGATTAGGCCCCTGATGAAAGTGGAGTAGAGGCCCGCGGGAGCATCTCAACATCAGAGGCGGCAGGGAGCATCCCTGCGTCGATGACGCACCTCGGTAAAATAGATTTTCAAAGGCGGCCACGCGCCCACGCCGTGAGACGTCGCCTTCCTGAAAGGGATCAACAGCGGCGCTCAGTCACCGCGCGTCAACGCAGGATTTGGAGGATGACTTGGTCGCACTGGCTCACCCGCCACTGGCAGCGCTGCCAACTCCACAGCAAGAAAAGTAGCTATTGGCTGGCCTAAAAGTCGCTCAGTGACGTCATCACCCAATTTGCCTAATTGGACTTGTGTGCATGTAATTGCAATGGACATCGTTGCATGAGAGAGGAATAACATTGTGGGAGGGACAAATAAATGTTTGGTATGTTTAGAATTACAAGTTAGTTCACTTGCTTATGAGAGGAGTTGCTTTTTTTTTTCTTAAATTTAGTTGGGTTTCTTCACTATACTGCACCGTACTTATGGCCCAAGTCGGAGCCAACACGTGAGAAGAAAATGTACCGTATCCATAACCATGATAAGTAAGAATAAAGTAACCATTTTCACCGTAACATTTAAAACATAAAACCAGTCTAAATTTTTGGGTTTTGCCCATATGCAATTTATTTCCAGACTGGACACGGGGGTAAAAGCACCTCTTCTGACTAGCTCGGAGGGAATGAGGGAGGGACTGAGAAGAACCATACGTGATTTCACATCCAAGTCGCCAAAAGTCTCCAAGAGCAGCTGAAAAAGTCGTTGGACTTGCCGCAACTCGCTTCAGCGGTCTGAATGCTTGCTAAATATAGCGACAGGGTCACTCAGTTGGCAACGCTGCACTGTTGGACGGCCGGGAGAGCCGACCTGACGACGCTTTGACTAGAAACTTGTTAAAGCATCGCGCCCGACACGGCGAACAAACATCCGTAGCCCCGTCGCCGCCGGCCGCTCACCGGCTGGCCTTACATCAGCCGCCCTTTTGGGGGAAGGCGTTCTCCACCAAGCTTCAGAGAAACTTCAATGAAAAATCCTTCTGGCAAACATCTCTAATCCATACATAAATCCCTGGCTTAGACTTTAAAGTAAATGCTTAACCTGAGTGGGAAATCAAAGTGGTTCCTGCCCATCCAAGTGAACGTCGTTTGAATTTTACCATGAGTTTATTTTTCTTCTTTTTCCCTAAGACTTTTTTGGGCCATGTATTCTGTCATGCTTTCTGCCATGATTGTGTTCAAGTGGGTTGCATCGTTACTAGATAATGCTCATGTTGCCAAGAGTGGGAATGATCCACCCTTTTTCACCAAAGTGCAGTCATTTTAGAACGATAAGATTCTGAACAGGACATCACGATCCTTGCAAAGATGAGATTTCAATTTGTATGTTTTTATGAAACTATAACTTTGCCCATTGACAGATCTCTATCCCATTTTTTCCAGTGCCAGACACCGATCTGCAGATGGCCGGATCTTCCAGTTTCAAAAAGAGGAGACCAATGAGGAAGTGCGAAAAAAAAAAAACAAACCTGCGTTCCATCGTTTGACCAAAAGGGGCCGCCAAAAACTGGTTGCAAAAAGACTAAAAAATGACAGACTGTCCATATGAAAGTAGTTACGAATAGTCCTCAATGACGATTTGTCAGCACACTGACAGACACACTGTGCACTTGCAAACCAATAGGTGACGTCACAATAGCTAAGTTTCTGACTTGTCTTTATTATGCCATGTTTATACCATATCATTTTACCATTTCATAAAGTCAATGGAAAGCACTAGTGAAGTGAACGTGGCGAAATATAATGCCCTCACATATTACCATTACCATTAAAACTGTAAGTTGTAAAAAATCTACTGGCACGGTCTTTGACAGCAGTCGACGGCTAATCAGCCGGAAGCTAATTAGCCTATCTTTGGTGGTACTTTGTAGTTGGCAAAGTCAATTTATGGGCTCTTTAATTGGGCAGAAAACACAGAATCTATTCATCTTGTACAAAAAGTCGGGAGCCATTTGCAGGCAGCGACAGTGTGAAGGCGGGCGGGGACCGGGCAGTTTGCAGTATCAAGGCTGTAGTCTTTTCCACATCTTTTACAATGTGTTTTAAGGACAGACATGAAACTCCACTCCCAGCAGGCATTACAGTCCCTGGGACGGCGATAATATCAGTGGCAATCTTTAAGCTCCGCCAAGCAGTTTGCCAGCGAGTGGAAACTCATTTAAAAATCTGTAAAGTTGCATCCAGAGAGAAGCTGAAGGCTGAGTAATAAAGAGCCTCCGCCGACTGCACTGCACTGCACTGCAGCGACTCCTCCAGCAGTGCGTGGAATTGGCACGGACACGCTGAGCCCCGAGCAAGACACCTCAGACAAAGATAGGAAGGACACGGTGAGCTTGATTATTTCACGTTTTTATATATAAATTAAGGATTTATACATTGCTGATAAAGAAAAAAATACAAAACATTTCTTGATCTTACATGACATTTACATGTGAAAATTTACACAACATATTTAATAACTTACAAATGCTTTACTTGCATAAAAAATATATCTCTTTACAAAAGTTTTGTAATTATGTACATATTCAAATACACAGGTTTTCTTCTTTGAATATGAGATAACAATTGTGTGGTACATTTAAAAGCATTCTACTCTAGTCGGGCGTGAGGCCAATTTTATGCCATGTACTGCTCGTGACGGATGCGCTTCTTCTTTATTTTCATTTTTTTCTTAAATTCTCTTCCTCTTCTTCACATCCGTTTAGGAAATAAGAACGTCGCAAAATATAGTACATATCGAGAAGAACACAGGACATCTCGCCAAAGAATGCCGTCAAATATCAAAACTGTATAAATGTACAAAACCTAACGGTGATGACGGGAGTCTGTGAGTAACAAAGTACTATAGCAGCAGTTGCTGTTCACTTTTTGCCAACATGCACAGATATGAAACTATGAGATGCTCTTCAAACACACCTCCTCTTGAACAGACCGACATCGGTCGCCGCTGCTGCCGCCGCACCAACGCCTCAAACCTATTTTTTTTAAATTAGTTTCTTGAAAAAACATATGCCCATACATAATCAAGGCACTGTAATGATGTAGAGATGCTGTGTCGCATGTCAAGTGTCACTTTGAAAACACATGGAATGGGTCGGGGTGACACCGCGAGAATACCAGTGGTTTATTTTGAAGTGTGCAAATCTTTCATATATTCTGTACATTTGTTGGCAGAAGATGACGATGGTTTACAAAGATGACGAATAACTATTTGTATTTATTTATCTTCTAGTGTGTTTAATAAAAATAGACCATAGCTGTGTGTTGCGTGTGTGTGTTTTTTAAGGTATCTTAGCGCAGATGTGTGGATCAGGTTTCAACAGTGCTTCTTTTTTCTTCATTTATTCATCATTTGCATGGGTCATGTTTGGGAAGTTACACTGAAAGTAGCAAAGACAAGTTAACATTTGTAATATTGAATAAGCTTCGCAAGTCAATTTTCAAAACATCAAACATGAGTTAGCTTCTTCTTCTTCTTTTTTTTTTTTTTTGGAAACCCAGCCAGCTTCAGGTATTTTAGACCGAAGATATTTAACGCTTCGCTTTTTCTTCTTCTTCTTTTTTTTTTTAATACCTGAATGAATGAATGAACAAAGTCCTGCAACCAGAATTATTGATATACACAGGCTCAGAGCGAACGCCTGCTTCGCCTCAGTGCTCCTCTAGTAAAACTGTGGCGAATCAGACTGGAGAACTAATAATAAGGTTGGCTTCACTAACTCGGCGTGTCTAACAGACGGCCGCTGGAAGTACAGCCACATAACCGGCCGCCCCGAGGCTGCAGTCCATCTTGGTGACGCTCAAATGAAACTTTCACGCTTAAAAGGAAATTTCTGCCATAAACAAATTCACTGCAAACGACTTGATAATAAACCCTAATGTAGAACCATAACTCTGCCGAGTAAAACGCACTCCGTTGTTGTCAGGGTACCTGCGACTGCGACAGTAAAAGGGGCCGAGCGTTTCCCAGTGGCAGCCGACAAATTGCGCCGCACTTCAGTAATTAAAGCCCCGGCCGTATATCCTGTCTGTAGGAGGTACCGTCCAATTAAGAGGTAAAATTGACCGTATAACTTAAGAGGCCGACTGCGGCACAGACACCAGTCCAACGAGCCGCCGCTCCCTTACCCACTTCCTCATCTTGAGCAAAACCTCGCTGCTCGGAAAATGAACTGAAAGATCGCACGCGTCAACCCGAGAGGCCGCTCTCCTCCGTGACATCATCACTCTGCGGGATCAGTGGTGGTGGTGGTGGTGGTGGTTGGGAGGACGGGGGGGGGGGTGCTAACGCGGTAAGAAGGGGTCCAGAGTTGGGCTGTTTTTTTTCACAAAGAAAGGTTGAAGTCCTTTATTTGGCATATTCACGTCACCCATTGTATTTGTACAACAGAGCATAAAATACTCTTTTTTTTTTTTTTTTTTCTCAAAATTAGTTCTATATGCCAGAGGCTCTTAAATTCATAAAACCCACACTCACAGAGTGTAAGAACACCTCACCTCGCCGCGCCACCGGGAGACGTGGCTCCTCCCCTTCCGCTCTCAGTGGCCACTGAGGTTGGGATCAAGTTGCATCTGTCGTAAAAGTGTTGCTCAAAGTGTGCTTTGTGTTTCTGATCAACTGTGTCCTTGCTTGTATGTCATCAGAAACAGGGGGGAAAAAAAATAAATCTCTGTCTTTCTCTCTCCAAATATATATGTGTATAGCCATGTAAAGCAAACAGTGGGAAGTTACCGCTCTCTCTCTCTCTCTCTCACTCTCTCTCTCTCTCTCTCACTCCTCCTGTCTTTCACTCACACTCAGCAGACATCAAACCATTGTGCAGATGGTGTTGAGATTGGGGTCAAAGCGAACGACTTTCCCTTCAGCCGCTTTGGTGTTTGTGTTGTACATGGGATTCTCAAAGGTGGCCTGTCCGTTGTTGTTCTCGTGCACCGAGCATCCCGTGTACTGCGCCTTGTCCGTTTTCCTGAGGGGGAGGAGGGGATTGAAAAAGAAAGGACAAAAGAGTGAGGTTGCATTTCACCATCGCGCCGGATCCCAATTATCCCCCCCCCCCTTATAATCCGTACGTGCACGCTCCCATTAGCTCGGCCAGCTGCAGTAGGTAAATGAGGCTGAATAGTAATTACTGTTAAAAAAAGATGAGTCAGAGGAGGCCGTATGGCGTTTTTCGCTGCTAGTCAACATAATGAATGCATGTTTTTTTTGCGCGTCAGAGGGGCGGTGGGGGTGGGGGGGGTACGTGAAGAACCAGGACGTTCGGGCGCCGCGGAAATCAATGCGGACGCGCGCAACTTTAACGGCGCATTGTTCTCATTAGAGGCGGTGCGGCCGCGGAGGCAACGCGTTGACTCGTCTTGCATCACGCTTTTGAGCTTCCGACCAATAAAGCCAGCGAGTCTAGTGAGGAACGCCGGCGTGAAGTCAGCCGCTGGAAGTGGGACACGGTGTACTCGCAAGCATTTCTCGATTCCTCTGGCTGCGGCGGCGCGGAGCTCCACATAAAATCGGGCTCAGAAAAAAAAAAAAAAAAGAGAGAGATACTTGCACAACATCAGGACTAAGGTAGCCAACTTTAAAAGTCGACATGCAAAAAGCCAGAGTTTGCTTTTTGCTTTTTTGTTTTTGTGTGTCTCGCAACGTACCGCTGCTTGTAGAGATAAAATCCCAGGCCGGCAAAGATGAGGGCGAAGAAAGGCACGAGGATGGCGACGGCGACGGAGCTGCTGTTGGTGGAGCCGTTGGCCTCGGGGTCGGCGACAGTCACGTTCTCTCTCACGCTCAGACCTGGAAGGGGGCAAAAGATTTCGGAGCGTCACCAATCTGGATGACATCCGAGCCGGAGTTACAAAGTGGCTCAGACACATGCGAAGAGGGCGATGCGCATCGTCTGCCGGCGACGATGACGGTAATGACGGCGGCGGTAATGAAGAGGGCGATGATGGCGATGACGGGAAGTGGAAAAGATCCAGCTGCTGGCTGATGATGGCGACGCCGAGATGATGGCGCGGATAACGATCGCTGCGGTAATCTCGTCGAAGACGATGGTGGGACGATGGCAACGGGAAAGCGGAGCGTGGCGAGCGCGCGCGCACGCACAAAAAGTGACAATGAGGGACGGCGACGTGCGACGGAGTCATCCACTCTGCGGCTGGCGGAGGCCATTAGGGGAGCCGCTCCCAGCGTCTGCACGCCGTCTGCACGCCAAGTGGCCGCCGTCGCGGGGCTACGCATGCCGCCGACGGGACGTGATGCCACAGGCGCGCATGGAGCTGCTGAGTTTCACTGAGGTGACAACGTCGGCGGGTTGACTTGGCAGACAGGCGAGCTGGCGGAGACTCGACGGCCCGTCGGGCCACACGTACCGACTCTCTGAAGTCCGAAGCGGCCGTAGTCTCTGCCCTGCACGAATCCCTGGAACACGTAGCTGCCGCCCTCGGGCTCGGCGGACACCTGGGAGAGAATAACAAATGGAGGGGGGACAAAAGGCTTGAGGAACGGTGCGCTTTGTTGTCTGCATGAATAATAATAATAATAATAATAATAATAATAATGATGATGATGATGATGATAAAAAAAACAAAACAAACACCCTGGATCTTCTGGATGGTGGGCGGGAGAGGTGCTGCTTCCATATTCCACGATTGCTCTATAAAGTCAAATAATCACGACAGCCTGTCAGGCTGCGTATGAAAATAACACCTGAGGGTTGTGTGTGTGTGTGTGTGTGTGTGTGTGTGTGTGTGTGTGTGTGTGTGTGTGTGTGTAGGCGGGGGAGAGGGACGCCCAGCACCCAGGGAACAGAGCTGGATCCTATCAATAGTTCCACTGTGTGCGTCCAACTGTCGCACGCTGCTCTTAAGTGGATCTCCCATTTTGCTTCTGAAGATGAAGTTCGATCCCCGCCGCCGGAATTCGCTCTGCAGTCACTCCAGGTGCCTCCGAGGTGGCGGCGTTAAAATTGCAAGCGGCGGGCGCGTTGAAGCGGCCCACGCGTGCGTCCTGGCGGCGCGAGCGCTCGATGTAAAATGTACGTAAACACGCGCGCAGACAATGCAGAAGGGACGCCGCTGTTCCTCGCCGTGAATCACAGTTCCCTCTCATTTTCTTTGGCGGCGCGGACGAGAGAGGACTAAAAATGGGCTTGATTTAGTCTTGCAGGGTTTTTTTTTTTTTTTTTAACTGCCAGGTAGTTACAGCCTCATTACCTGTAATATGGCGCTGTCTGTCAGGGTGAGTGGGAGGGGGGTGGGCAAAGGAAAAGGGAATTGAAACAAGGCAACATGTGCGGCTCCGGGGGGGGGGGGGGGTTATTTCTTGGGCCGGGTGTTTCAGGCTGCCCCTGCGTATACTCACAAATCCGTCCATTGCCCAGGACTCGTCGGTGATCCTGTTCAGGGAGCTGTGGGCCAGCGCCCTCGTCTGGTAGCGCAGCAGCGTCAACCGGGCCTCGTGGCGCTTATACACCCCTGCAAGGTGGAGGAGGGAGGGAGGGAGGGAGAGAGAGAGAGTGAGGGAGGGAGGCAAACAGAGAGATCAGGCAGCGCACGTGTTGGGGAAACGCTAAAGAAGAAACGGGCAAAGGGGAAGCAGGCTGGTGGGGGGGGGATTGGGTTGGGATGGGGGTAGATGGGGCTTGGAGATGGCAGGAAGCCGGATGGGCGACTCTTGCGCGAGCAGTTAGCCAGTCAGTGAGAACCAGCACATCCGTCTTTAAGGCCAACAGTTAATTTCCACTCTCATGCATGAGATCACTCGCTGATTGACTGATTGACACGAGGCACCCGTGAAATAAATGGAAGTGACACGAGGGGGCGGGGGAGGGCAGGCGGCGAGGGGTGGGGGGGGGGGTGATTTATAGATGACTCACCAGAGAGCTGAAACTCCACGCTACTGTCGGCTAAAGTTACGTTGACTTTCCCCGTCGTGGCGTTGAAGCTGGAGACGGTCAAAGTCATGGGCTGCTTCTGGCCTCTGTAATCGTAGGAGCCCTTCCAGACAAAGTTGGGGGCGAAGACGTCGTCGGGGACTTGAGGGAGGAAAGAGAGCGACGAATTCAATGATGCACTTCAAGAGATCAGCCATCATCAACACATTGACAATACTAATAATAATAATACAAAAAAAATATATATATATTTTTTTTTTTTACCAGCTGGCTGATGTGGATGTTCAAAGTAAAAAGCAAAAAATAAATAAAAATTGCACCTACACAACAAAATGGTAATTAGTGTCAATTAGTGTTCCTGTGCGCTTCGACGACCTGAGAGACAATTAAAGAAGACTCTCTGAACTCACACACAGTGAACACAGTGAAGTTTTTTTATCCAACTTTTAATCAATACCTCAGGAAACACACAAACAGCTCTGATTCTAAACTAAAATCAAATTGTTCATTCATGATTCCTTTGTAAGCCGTCACAAGGACAACACAGTCGGACCGATTATAGCAAGTCTTTGCTGAGCCGAGTCAGTCACCCAGGGTCAGTTACGTGCACACACACAAGCTCCACCCACTCTCAGTCACCGATGACTCACACATCACTGGTTCATAATAGTGTCTCCAATGTGTGGCGTTGGTAAACACCAATGTAATGTTCTGTGGAGTTCTACGGTTACTTGGACGTACGTGGTTGCAAAAAGTGCCCAGCAGGCCGGAGGAGCGATACAATAAACAGATTAGAGATTAGGGCCCAGCTCTCCCATTTTCCAAATCAAATATAGCATTAATGACAGGTGTGGAAGAGTTCAAGACTTGAAGCACTGTAAAAAAAAAAAAAATCAGAATATAAGTGGTTGCAACCACTGACTGAACATAATTAAAAATGTGAAAAATGTGATAAAAATGATTGGCTGGCAATACAGAAAGGAACATAGAGCTCATACCTCTACCTCCCGTTTTAAACTATGTTGTTGGTCTGAATGGCTAGCAAATTTCAATTTTGGTGTAATCTTGAACAAAAATGGCCACAACATTATAGGTTTGTTGTTCATGCGTCGTCAGCTCAACCATCAAACCGACTGGTGATAAATTAAAAGAACTGAACTTTCTCTACCACGTTAGTCCACGCGCCGCTAAAATTTTTTTTTTTTTTCCCACGGCCCGACTCGCCGCGGAACGGGAGGTTTGCAGCGTGCAGGGTGACTGCGAGGCGGCGGCCCGGGTCTGAATTCAGACATTCAGACATCATGGTATAACACGTCCTTCTCCCCTTCTTAATTAGCGTCGTCAAGTGTTAAGCGAACACCTCGGAAGCCCTTTGACACGGGGAGCCCTTGAGAGGGAGCTCATTAATAGACAGCTGCATGCAGCCTGCGAGGTGCTCTCCCTCTGCAGTCTGTCAGCCGGCGTTAGACAGAAGAGGGTACTCTTCATGGCGGCTAATGAAAGGACGGAAGCTGAAGTTTATTTCAGGATACGTCTGTGGGTGAATGGCCTAATGAAGGCTCCGTCAGTCAGACACGCTCGGCTCTGAATGGCCGGGAAAACACATGCGCGTCTCGCTTGCGTCTCACAACGCGCCTTCAGCCGCACTGCAACGCGCAGAAGGCGCGCCGCTCTTTTCATCAGCATTCAGGCTGCCCTTCAAGAGGCGGCTGGCACTGTAAGACGGCGTTGATGCAATCTCTCATTACCTCCGTCGGATGAATTAGTGCGGGAGTTAGCGCAAATTACCGCCATTGTATTTGCATTTGCAGAGGTGCAAAATTATGTACACACATAAATCCATCTCATTTAGCAGGCTGGAAACACTCCAGTGGTCGCCACTGCCTGGGTCACGACATTAACATGCATTGAGGGAGGCGGAGTTCATGGGGAATGTGAACGTAAAAATAATGGGCAATGTTTTTCTTCTTCTTCTTCATCTCTTTGTAAAAACATATACATCACTTCCGTGTTTGTTTTTGTCAATAAAGTCTGGGTGTAAAAATCGAAAAATCTTCTTCTATGGCACAAAAGTCACATGCCGGCCCAGACTTTGGCCACTGGGCCAACAAGTGACACATGTGGCACATTGCCAACCTGGGCTTTGACTAGATGTTGCTCGAAATCTCCCCACAAATCGGTCCAAAACTGCTTGGGACGCTCAGGTGACCGAGGCTCACAACATTTCTAAACCACCCGGCCGAGCAAAATGCCACCGCACGCCGCGTCATCTCCCTGGGAGGAGAGCCAGCTGAAGCGACCCAGCGTGGCTCTGGAGGAGTGAGCCAGAGGGGAGAGCCGTCAGCTCGCCCTCCTCACCGGGACAACATGCTGCTCTGTTTACCCACAGCGTCTCGTCTCCTTTTGACTCGGAAGCAAGGACTCCGGGAGAGGCGCCTTTGTTTTAGGACGAAGCTGTTTACCAAAGTGAATCTCATAATGCGCCGGGGCCGCTTTCAGACAGGGTGGGCGTGCGGGTGTCGCCGTGCCACTGGATGAAATGACTGCAGTATTTCATGTTTTCTTTTGTGAACTACCCCCCCCCACCCCCGCCACGAACCCGCTTTCATGATTGCGCGGCAAAGATCTTAGCGGGCTGAAAAGCGGCATCACAAGACAAACGGTGCGCGAGACTGCTGAAATATGCTGCATCCGGACGCGTAGGAAGCATAATTCACAGGACTCACCATTTATCTTGGGGCTCGGCGTTCCCGCTGCCGGTTTGACGGTTTTCTCGTGTGATTTGGAGCCTGCTGCAGATGGAAATAAAAATGGATGTCATGACAACGTGACGGGGGGGGGGGGGGGGGGAGAGTCAACGCTGCAGCCACCTAATGTTTGTTGTCTGTTTTCCTAATTGTTACCCTTAAATTTTAATAACAAATTCAGAAATTCACAGCAGTGATTTAGTACATTTGAAATGTGTTCTAACAATACATTCACATTCAATTCGCCCTCGACTTAAAGCAGCACTCTGTAAATATTCTGCCACAATTTTTTTATGATCCAAACATTTATATTCCATTGACCTGCGACAGGGAGAAAGGCAGCCGTGTCTCTGACACAGCGCACCCAGCTGGCCTGATGGAGTATAACCCTGGTTGCCTGCCCAGCACCTTCTCACGGTCCCTTGCTCAAATTCTCTAGTCTCTTTTTCTCCAACGTTTTCTTTACTGCCAGTGGCGTCTCAGCCATTATGAATATCCGGAGACTACTGAGCTTGTTCCTCGTAGCGAGGCAAGAGAAGAGACGAGTCAAGCGTTGCCACACAATTGTGCGTGTTCTTATGAGAGAGTGCCGTGCAGCAACCGTGATAAGTTATGTAGCTCTACAACATTCTCCCTGTTACGAGCCACTGAATTGTAGAGAATGACTTTCGAGTCCATCGCATTAAGGTACAAACACGATGCTGCTTTAAGGCAATGTAAACACCATTTTCCCATCCAGCGGTTTCCTTTTCGAAAGCTCCCGGCCAGCTCAGCCTTTGCGGCTGCAGCGGCGTACCTCTGCAGACAGGAACCTTGCCGGTCCAGCTGCCGTCGGAGCGGCAGACACGGTGCTCGGAACCCCCCGAGAGAAAATAACCGAGCTGACAGGAGTACACCAGGGTGTAGCCGTAGGAGGGCAGGTCCAGACCCACCACGTCAGCGTTGGCCGGGCTCCGCGGCTGCTTGCAGGAGTGAGCTGGAGAGCGGGCAGAGGGCAGACGCAGTGTCAGCACGCCAACGTATAAAACAAAGTCGACACCTGCATACAAACTCAGCCGCCTACGCACATTGAGGCAGAGAGCAGAGGGAAACGCACATCCACAAACAACTACAGGCAGAGGGATGAATGAGGAATTACAGGTGGAGGGAGGAGTGGGGGAGGAATGAGGGAAGCACAAAAGGGGACACGAAACTCAGTTTAGCCTTGTGTTACAGTACAATATGTATATGTAATAAGTAGGCTCTTTTGAAGAGATGCATTTATTTACAGGTATTAACCTGAGGTTAAATTGCTTTAATTTGTTATTTAAAAAAAAAAACTTGTTTGTATCAGTAAACTTATTGAAATTTTATTGGTTAAAAAACATCCTTCCACGGTGTCCTTGCGAAAAGTGCTGCAATCAATGTTACCGAGGCCCCAGTGAGAGTGTTTTCCCATCAGCGTGATGTGCATAAAGGTCACTGGTGGATAACGGAAGGAGGCTCCACAGTTGCTGACTGAGGTAATTGGCAGGAGACAGAAGGCTTTTTAGAATGAGCCCAGAGGAAGTTTGGCCAGCGTGACCCAAAAACAAAATGTATTAATGCTAAACCAAACGCCTGGGCAGAGCCAGAGCTTTGTAAGACTGATTTACCTCTGAATTTTGTGGCATGGACTCGCTCACAAAAAAAACAAACAAAAAAAAAAACTTAGGGAGCCAAAGGCCAATATAAGATACGGCTGATTTAACGTGAAAACACTTGTGCTGAATCAAACATTTTGGGACAAAAGGCTGTCACACAGCCACCTCCTCTTCCTGCCCATATTTATTCCTCCTGTGAACGGCTGCGGCGCCGGCTCAGTAGCTGTTAAGGTCACAATCTCGCTAAAACAAATAAATATGCAGATGACTGCTGCTCCGGCAGGAAAACAGCGAGTGGTTAAAACATTTGACTCCAGGGCATCAATAATATTACGGAATAAGCTTAATAATTCCCTCGCTTTGTGCGAAGGGGATGCATTACCGGCTGTCAAGCCAGAGACAGTTGCAAGTGAGTCAGTGCCAAATTGGTCCTTCATGGCGTCTTAACGACATTAGCAGCGGTGGGGAATGAACGGGAGGGGGACACCGGGTTCAAGGCTTTATTGAAGATCAGAACGCTGTGGGGATTTCCTCCGGTGGAGATCACTTTAGCTGCCGTTTGATCTACTAATGTTATGAGCGCACGCCTCGGAGAAGCTGTGGGATAAATTAAAACAGGTGGCCGAATCCAGATGGATCCCTATATTATTAATGTCAAGCTTAGCATGCCACGAGTGACTTTAGCGTTCATCGGGAATCGGCGATGCAAAAGGAGGTCGACCTCGCAGGTCTGACTGAGCCTTGAAAACAAACGCGCCCTGAGGAAATTTAGCCTGGTGTTTTTTTATTTTTATTTTGTCAAATCTCACAAAAAAAAAAAAAAAAAAAAAAAAATACAACGAAAAGAAGGAGAAACTGGCTCGCGCTGCAGGAGTTTTAGATTTAGAGCCTGGAGACGTAAATAAATAAATAGATAAATAATTAAATAAAGCGTCTTCTCGCTTCCCGAGCACAATCCCCGGCAACCCATTTAAAATGACAGACTGTCAGCACATGTCCGGAGCCGTGGCGCCGTTTGTACACCGTGAATATCAGAGACACTTACAAGGGCCACGAATTGTTGTATCAAAGAAGTGTCATATTAGTCATCGGGTTTTGTTGATGGTGTCGTGTTTATTTAGACTTCAAACGGTGCCGCGGGGCCGCTCTCCTGAGACTGCGCCAAGCCTTCCCTGCCGCCTGTTCTTTTTTATTTATAAATATATATATATATTTTTTTACATTTTTCTGTCACAGAACAGCGTGTAATGACTCCGGCTAAAAGTTGACGTCTCTGATGGAGACAGAGTGCACTAGCTGGGGTCAGAGACAGACGGAGACAGACCTCCTGATGGAGTGTTATTGCAGCTGAGCCACTGACACCAACAGCAGGGCAAAGAAGACAAACTCAACTCCTCAAGTCTTTGAAATGTCTTGCAGACGTCCTCGCTGCTGCTGCTGCTGCTGTTGTTACTGCTGGGTGCCGTTGTGTTATCATACAGGAAGCTTTATTTGAGACGGCTTCCTGGACAATGTGCTGCTGATGTTATTCAAACACTCTTTGTTTGCTAAGTTAGCTTTAGTGTGTAGTTTGTTTTCGTTCTGCATTTTTTATTTCTAATGCGATACAAGTTTTTGCACCAAGTGGGCTTGAAATTCAAGTTCCACCCCCGCATCTGGCCAACCCCTGGAGAATAAGGTCACTTACAAATGAAGAAACAGACATGCATGGAAAACACTACTCAAAAAAAAGTTTCGTTTTTTCCACTTTCCAATGTAACTTCAGAATGCTCCTAAAGCGCCCTGGGATAACCTACTGAGGTCAACTTAGTTTGCCGAATCTTTGTACTTTTAAGCGGACTTGTCCTACTGTTCAATGTCTCAGTTCTTATTGCGCGCTGTTCTCTGGCGAGGTGAATTCAAAGAAAACCATGCTGATTTCAAGACATTTGCACTGTGTTCTTGTACCTAAATGCCGTGCTTTCATGATACTTTATTACTATGGCATGTTCCACATTTCACCTAAGAGTCAAATAACCCTAACATTTCATCAGAGGTCTATATAGGCACACAGAGGCAAGTAGATTGATAAAATCCTCTCAAGGTGTCTGATTTGGACGACCAATAATGATTTCATAATCGCTCTAATCTAATAAACGGAAGCGGGTGGGGAAGCCTGCTTCCATCTGAGCAATATTAATTTCCCTGCTAATAAAGTGGGGGGTGAGGGAGGGTGGTAAATTTGTGTACTAATGGCATTGAGAGATTCAATATACCAGCTGGCTAAATCCGAGGGCTGAGGTGTAATTTGGTTATGGGGGTAACAACTGGAAAATGAACCTGCAAAGAGCCAGTTGAACTTTTCTGAGCGTTTTTTTTTTTGGCGGTTTTTAGGTTGAGTCGGCACTTGTTCTGATACTCAGAGTTTCACTGTTTGGGCAGAGGTTCGAGTCAAGGACACAAGCCTTTAAGCGCAGCCATGAGTGGATTAAAACTCCGATTTAGACTGGTGATCAGTAACTTTTTAGGAAGCAACTACTGCGTCCATTGTACGCATTGAACGATGCTAATACCGCCGCGATCCTGCCTCCTCCAGTGGAGCAAGATTGGTTTGGCTCTGGCGGTAAATCCAGTTAAGTAGCTTTACAGTAACAGATGAGCGTTTAATCACTGAGAGAGGTATAATGCAGGATTCAGAAGCGCTTTGTTGGAGGGGATCGTGCAGAGTGTTGACAGATGCAAAATGGCTGGCACTCCAAAAAACAAGTGCTCGTTAGCAAATTAGAAAGAGAAGAGGTACGGAAGCCAACATGATTCTATAAAGTCATAGTAAAAGTCAGTATGTGGAAATAATCACGCTTTTTATTGCGATCAATTGGCGACTTTTCAAATTTGGACTCAAATGGGGACTGCGTACTGGAGAATGCTTCATGTTGCATTCAGGCCAAGTTTTCTCAATCATAAGTTACCAAATGTAATTGTACTCATAAATGAGCCACAGTCTGGTAACTTGCTCTAACAATGACAGGATGGGGGCAGAGGAGGATCAATACATTTTTCCCATTCACTGGAGGCGTGGGAGCCGAGCCAGCTGCTGAAGCTGCTGAAGCTCCTGAACACGCTGCCACCTGAGCAGATGCCGGCAGACCTGACTAGCACTCAGGGAAGGTTGAAGGCTTCAGAACATGACGCCTCTGAATGAAATCCAGGCTGCCTGTCAAACTGCCATGTCAGTGGGTGGCTTTACAGTGTTGCGGTTCCGGGAAAGAGGTAGAAAATATGTTATTCTGCGTTCACCAATGTGAAAACAAATGTGACTGTTTTGTACACGTGTAAAAAAAACAAAAAAACAGTAACTTCCCTACTAAAGGTAAGGAAAACCTTGAAACGTGAGTCGGCAATAAATCTCATTAAAAGAGCTCAAAGATTATTGTGAAAATATTTAATTGGCTGTAACCTCAAAAGTTGGAAGGAAATTTCTATCCGTACCTAATAATAATGAACTATGGATTATTATTATGATTATTATTATTATTGTTATCCTCTCTTCGGAGGAGAAATACTTGTCAACAACCCACAGCTGACTTCAGGGAAATAAAGTTGAAGCCGAAGTGTATCTCTATAGATAGGATGGTATGTTGTTGTTTTTTTTTTCTGGCAAGGTTCAAACCGAGGTAAAGCTCTCGTGACGGCAAGACTTTAAAAGAAGCTGACTGCAGTGGATGGACTGCCGGCGGAAGGGGAGAGCGTATCATCTCCTCTGCGTCAGTCCATTTGGAAGCAGAGAGAAACATCTCCGACTGGCCCTGAGTGTACGTGTGCGCGTGCGTGTGTGTGTGCGCGTGCGTGTGTGTGTGTGTGTGTGTGTGTGTGTGTGTGTGTGCGTGTGCGTGTGGACTTTCCAGAAAGTTAAACTGCAATTCTCTTGACCTAAACTTACTCTGACTGCTCTTTTACTATAAGGGACCTGCCACGGCGGCGGCAATAAATGCTATTAAGGGGTGGGAGTTTGTGCAACCTCCTGAATCATTGCTCAGTGAGCAGGATGACGGGGTCGACAGTCTGGTGACGCAGGTGCAGCCAAGAGGGCTGAGGAGCTGTCAGTCGACACAAGTCTGGACGGGGCTGCTGAGAGGATGCCATCGCTGCTGACAGCTGGCAAACTTTTCATTACAGGTCGGTGGAGAGGGGGGAGCAGTCATTTCCATCGATAAGAATCTGTGGAGCAAAAAGCGCTCACTGGTGATCCTCCAATATTTTTTTTAATGAGCGTCATTTGGAAAACGTGATCGAAATGCAGAGTTTGAAATTAGGAAACGCTGCTAATGAGCCAGTGTGCGCAGATAATCGCACATGCAAAACCCTTTACAGTGTAAAGACTGTGTTAGACGATCACGCCGACAGCAGAATGCTGCAAAATAATTACCAAGCTGATTCGGGACGTGTTTAAAAGGCCTCTTCCATTACGAGCTGGCAAGCGAGCGCAGGAACAGTGACGCACAAATTCAGGGATTTGGAATCCATTAAGGACACACACACACACGCCCACACGCCCACACGCCCGCACACACGCGCACACACACACACACACACACACACACACACACACACACACACACACACACACACACACGCACACACACACACACGCACACGCAGCGGAATAAGAGGGAGGCACTACACTTTTTATTCTCCTTGGTCAGCATAAAAAGCACCAGGAGATTTAAGTGGATGTTGCATCTCGGGGTATTTGTAAAATCACTGTCATGGCAATTCACTTATTTTCAAAATAATCATGTCCAAGCCTCATGTTAATGTACTTTATGTTGCATTGCTCCTTAGTCCTTGAGCTGCATCACCAGTGCATGTCTGTTATTCCTAAGAATGCTTGATTGTATGTTTGTCCACACATCGCCACCATCACAGACCTCATTCTACTTCACTGTGTCCTTTCAACGGTTGACTATTGAGCACCAGGAACAGATGCTTACAACTGGCCACCACAAAAAGCTGTATAAAAGGGTACACTGGTGTTCTATCTGCGCTCCCATTTCTACAGAATGCTCTGTGGATGGGGGCCTTTGAGACTCTCAAATAGAAGCCGGCAAACCAGACTTCGATTGTTCAGTGAAGACTTCATCACAACGACAAAATATCCATCCATCCAATCAGCATCGCCCATGCTGAAGCACTGATGTTGCCACTTGGACCTTAAGTGTCTGCTCAAAACCACAGGCTGTATGCCAGACCTATAAAGAACTTTTTATTACGGTGTGATGCATCGCAAAAGAGGCATTATGGCCCAGAAAGCTTTTGGACAGGCATAATGACGAAGCAAAAAAATAAATAAATAAGTCGCAGAGGCTTTGCTGCAGTTGATCACTTCAGACAGTTCGGACAAAAATGGAACAGCAATCACCATAAAGGCTTTTCTTCACATTTTTGGGACGGGGAAGTTGATTGAGGGCCAAACGGAGCGCCAAGGTCAAACATTTTTTGTCTCTTCGCTGGGCGAATGAAAGCGCTTCCATCAAGCTGGGACACTGACCAAGGCGCCAGGGGAGGATGGGGGGTGGGGGGAGGAGGGAAGTGGTCAGGGGAGACAAAAACAAAGGAGCGGAGCAACTCACGGACGCAGGTGGGCTGGGTGCCCGTCCAGGTGAGGTCTGGCAGACAGAGGCGGGTGGTGGAGCCCTGCAGTAGTTGTCCCTGCTGGCACTGGAAGTCTATCCGGCTTCCCACCTGTCGGCGTTCAAGACATCACACAACAAAGTGCAGAGAGTCAACACAGCGGAAAGCAAAACGCCGACAGGCCTGCGAAGATCAAACCCAAAGCGCTAAGAGAGAAAAAATAACCAAGAAAACTGCAAGCTCGAGGTGTTTTTTTTCTTCTCCTCCTCCCCTCTGTTTAATGATTATCTGTAGACGGAGCCTATTCCTGGAGGCCAAGGCCCATGTTTGCGATCTCAACCGAGGTAGACAGAGTGTAAAAGAACTGACTTTCTACAAAAAGACACACGGCATCTCAGAAAGAAAAAGAAAGAGGCATTCTCTCTTGGAGGAAACGTTCCAGCCGAGGGTTTAAAAAGCTTCTATCTGGAACTCCCTCTCAACCCGCTGGTGTCACAAGTTGTTTAGACATGCGGTGGATGGGTTGGGGGCGGAGGGGTGAGGTTTGGAGACGACAGCCCTTACAGGCAGTGATCCAAATAATAAGCCGCTCCTCCTGCCGTCATTTGGGAGAAATTTCATCTCGGATACTCTGACGAACGTTGCGGGGAAACGGTTTGCACTTAACTTGTGAGCGACACTCTAAAAGCAACGGGGAGGAAATAAAAGGAGGGAGGGGAGGAAAACAAAAAGCGCAGCTGAAAGCATCTCAGGAGAGCCACTCGGCGCACACACACACCCACACACACACACACACACACACGCACACACACACACACACCAGTCATCCTGATATCAATATTGGTTTTTTTTGACGACAATGCATTTTGTTCGCTCCGCACGCACGTGCTCAAACCACGCGCGCCGTATATTTCTGCAGATTTGTTCTGGTCTGTGTCTTAACTGTGAAATACAAGAAGAAAAATCCAGCTGGGATGGCGGTGTGTTTTTTTTTTTGCACAACCTCGTGCCGAAGAATTAAACGATGTTTCCAAGTGGAAACTCTCCAGTTTCAGAAGGACTTGGACGTGCAACATAGCGCAGCTGCAAGCTCTCAGCTCGGTCCCTTCAAGTAAGTGATGGACTCAAGACTGTTGGACATATTCGTTGCAGCAGTTTGTACAATGTGTCTGGTTGGAGTGAAGGCCATTTAGAGGTGGAGGTCAGGAGCGCGTGGGAGAGGAGGGGAGTAGGTGTTTGCCACCAGATGGCACTAAAACTTGTAGATTCAAACAAATCTCTCCAAAAACTTCAATCCTCTGGTTATTTCTGATACACAGTTTGAAAAAGAAAAGACAAGAAACTCTGGGCTGTATGTGAAGGCATCAATTGCAGGTGTTGCTCCCTATCGTTGTTACCTTGAATCCAGTTGTATAATTCATGAAGCCGTGTTCAGGTGTCCCTGGATTTTCACAAGTGGTTCTTGTGGGTTCTGGAACAAGAGATCATCGTTTTGATGAGTTGGGGAATTGCAGGTGCACAAAATTGAGAATGTGACAGAGAGGCAATCATCTATAATGACAAAGCAATTTCTCTCCAGTGTCGCGTGTTCCTGAGAACAATTACCACGTGCCGCTGTAACGCGAGAGGACTCCGGAACATGAACCTCTGAGAATTCTAATCGCTGCCGAGGCTGGATTCGAATTAAGGAATTCATTTGCAAAGAGGCTTCACCAAAATCTGATAAAGCCTGTGGCAATAAGCAGCAAATATAAATCAAAGCCCCTGAGGTGAATATGTCAATTCATTTTGGTCATTAATAACAAAAAAAAAACAAAAAAAAAAACATTGTAGGAAACCACAGATCGTTCCTTACCTCAAATTGTCCCTTTTCTTTAAAGGGGTCCGTTTGAAAAACAGATTCTTTTCAGTTCTTCAAAATGTTTTTGTTTTGTTTTTTTGCGTTAACACACCGAGTACGAAAAATGAGAAATAGTGCGTTTCTGGATGGGCTGGCTTTGTCTGTATCACCAAACTGAAAGGAGCTGTTCAGGTTTTGCTCGACTTTTAGCATCAAAAGTCGGGCTGAATATCATAGCAGCATCTCAGCAAAGGTATTGTTTTTCTTATTTTAAATATGGACGGGGTGTCACCGCTGGAGAGCTAGTAGCTACTAGTAGTCACCTGGGGTACTGCAGCCAAAAATCCCCTGCATCCCAAAAAACATTTTTCCCATTAAATCTTTTCACTGTAGATTTTTAAGTTGTGGAAATAAATGATAAAGGACAAAAAAATCCCCCAAAAAAGAGCAAACATAGCGATGCTCGATACCTATACACCGAGGCTGAGATCCACTCCAGGTGCCGTCCTGCTGGCACGTGCGCGTCGCTGATCCCACCAGCACGTTCAGGGCACTGCAGCTAAATGTCACCTCGGACTTGAAGATGAAGCTGCGCCCTTCTCTCTGTCCTCTGGCAAGCGTACCGGGGTCTCCGCAAAACTTGGCTGCACAGGAGAGAAGAAAAAAAGAAAAACACCAAGCAAACAGTGAAATAGTGCCGAGTCACTTGTAGACGGGCATACAGATGCCACAAGTTTGCTTGTAATGTTTCATGCAGCAGCAGGGATTTGTAATATACTGTCGTTCAACACGCAGAACCCATTGCGTTGTGTCCAGTTCAGATATTAAAGTGATGGTGCTTTGCACTGACTTTTCCTTGGAGCTAAACCCCCCGCCCCCCAAAAAAAAAATACATTCTGCATTACACCATAACAAATAAATGAGGATGAAACAACTGACAACTTGACATGCAGAGAAGTCTCTCAGGGTCAGGCTCATACTTCCACACAAAACTTTTTTTTTTCAAAGAATTGGATTTAGTGGGAATGATTTGTGGAAACAACCACCTACTGATACACACTGCTCACTTACTGTTGATGGAAGTTCAACTGCAGATGAAACCTCCCAACGACCCTAAAATGTACGGTTCGACTTAATTTGACTTTCTCTAAAACTTTTGAACGCTCATGTTCGACTGTTCAATGTTTCAGTACTTTCGCACAAACCTATTGCAAAAACCACCAATTCAAGAGTCTGATCCATGAATTGACTGCTGAAGGTTCAGGTTCAGTGACATTTTGCAATAAAACTCTTCATCAGGCTGTTCACATTCTGACATAGTGAGACCAGGAGGACCCTGCACCAAAAGGCCACATGAGAAGTCATTGAGTCATTGACATGCTTCATTGTGGTCCAACCCTCCTCCTCTGTTAGATTTTGTTTCAGTACATTTTTGGAGAAGAGAAGACGGCCGCTGCATGCGTCTACTTTCACGATACAATATCACTGCAAATAAATTTCACACCAAAACTAAATACCCCTAACTTTATGTGAGTCCCGTATATTGGGTCATCAGGATCATGATTGCAATATAAAGCCAATTAGATTAAAACACCACACTGAGCTTTGGGATGTATAAAACCATGTGACAGTCAGTCACGCCAGCCGGCTGGTCAAGGTCCACCGGCGGACGTCTTTGCTGCATATCCTCGTTTTCCCCCCCCGGAATCCAATATTCGGCTCTTTTCAACCTCATTAGGCAGGAGAGATTCTACAGCGGTGTGTCAAATGAATGCAACGCTGAGGAATGTATTCAGCATTTAATTCAGAAATAATAAGCTGCGTGGGCTGCAGCGCTACACGCGGACAAGATCAGGCCATTAGGAGGAGTGCTCGCTGAGAGCGCCGCTGCACTACTTTTCATTTGCCCACCTGACTAACAGTTTTCAACTCATTGGCGGAATACTTGCCTCTATGGAAGACAATTTCCGCCAGCAACAAAAAAAGATAAAAAGTTGAACAGGAGCATCGTGTGTCACACTAACATATCTGGGTCACGCAGCATGCTCGGTATGGTTCCATATTTATTGCATATCACTACAGTTATTTGCGAATCAGTTCAAACAGTTGCAGAGAGTGTAAGTGCTGCTTTCAGGGAACTGCTTTACGTCAGTAAAAGGTGGCTGCATCAGCCTCCACAAAGCTCTTCAAACAAGGGTTTAAGTGTTTTAACTGCTGTAATATCCTAATGTAATGTGTAGTGCTGTGAACAGCTCTTGGAGCACATGCTAATGCCATAAATTACTGATTATTCTCCATCACAAGCACCTCATATGCCTAGGTGCCACTGCTGCCATGGAGTGTAAACAAAAGTGTAGCTATTTGGTGACTCATGTGTATGAACTGCTTCTTGCTTAAAATTACGTTTGCTTAGTACAATCCCACGTGAATCAACGAGCATGTATTTCAACTCTTAAAGCGATTTGGCAAAGCCACGTTTCAAGTTGTCCTTGATGTACTCACAACAATCGATTTCTGTGTCAAATTGAATAAGGAGAACTCATGCCAGTGAGCTCCTAACAGACAACTGTTTTATCTAATAATCTCAATATTTGATCTCGTAATTTCGACCTCCGTGTCTCGTAATTTTGACTTTCTTTCTCATAATTCAAACGTATTGTCTTAATTTAAACTTTTTACCTCATAATTACGATTTACCATGTTTTTTATGGCTAAGTTAGCTAAGTTTTCACCAAGTTGTTTTGTTGTTGTTGTTGTTGTTGTTATTACTGGTGGAAATGGGCTCACACATGCCTCGCGCATTTTCCCGCTGCTCAGTTTGTTACGGTGCACGTGGGCAGAGGCAAGGATGCCCTTGTGTTCGGGGATAAATCGCTCCGTCCGAACGCATCTCTGTTGCTGGCAATCACAGAGGGGCTTAAAAGGTAGCGGCGCCTGTTCCTCTCCGCAGCAGGAGCGAGTCACGGCACTCAATTTAAGATCAAAATAATTAGCGTCTGAAATATTAATTTCTACGGCAGAGGCCCTGAGGTGACGGCGACGGTAGCCATCTGCTGTCTCCGCCGCGCTTCCCCGAGCCGCTCGCGTGCTCTCGCCTCGCGAAAGAGGTTCCCGCCACAGACACAGTCTGCCGGTGTACCGGTTTACCAGTTATATTCGGCCTCGGCTCTTCGACACAATTTGGCTTATGCACGGTTACTTCCTGGTTGCGATCGGACAGCTCAGATACTTCCTGTCGCTTCCGGAAGTGCATTAACTGTCATCAGTAAGCCAATCGCGACTACAATGGCATTTTACACAAAGATGTCTCCAGGAGTAACCTCCCATTACTGTGAATCACGTTTATAAGCGAATTCGGGCACATTAGAGGACATCTACAAGCCTCAGAACAGGGGTTTTAGCTGGACATAGCCAGCTGCATCCATGATTATGGAGGTAAATCCACAGATTTGTTGGCGTTAGTTTGGGTTCCACATTGTTGGAACATGTTCTAACTTTGATCAAATAATGTAATTAAGCTTCATTTCTTCATTGATATTTATATTCTACTGCAGATAGAGTGGAAATGGGGAAAAATCTGTTTGTGTCATGATATCATCTTGTTCTATGTGTGCAATAATTGTTTCAGTTTCTCAAGCAAGATGCTACAAATCACTCTGTGTGACTGTCTATTACGTAATTAAAAGGGATTGAGTTCCAAGTGTGCAAAATTCTGTGTGAACACACTAAAAGTCAGATGTTTTTAAGAGTCTAAAATATAAACCATGACACTTCATTTACTGTTTTATGTTTTTGCACGGTGTATAATACAAAGCTTTGTATTAACATCAACATCAACAGTGTTTTCGTCCAGTTTCGCTTTTCGTTCCCACACTCCAAGCCTTCTTTCTCTCCAAGAGCAGTTGTTACAGGGGAACAGCACTGAAAGTTGTCTTTTTCATTTTTAAACAAATAGGCTAATGCTATGAAACTATAATGAACAAAAAAAAAAGTATACACTTAGAAACAAATAAAACCACGATTCTACAGGAAAATAATTCCTATCTGCCGCCGTTGCCTACTTTGACGTTCGACCGCAAGTAAGTGAGCTGGACGACATTAATGCGGAAGCACTTCAGAGCGTTCCGTGCAATAACCAAAATGGACGCGTGAATCTTTATACGCCGCCACTGCCGCATCTTCCCGCCCATCTTTCCTTCTGCGTACGTGTGCGCACGTCTCGCAGAATTGCACTCGGTACCCCAGACTGATCAGCGCGGTTGACATTAACTGCGGTCGGCTCAGCAGTGAGGAGAACAGCAGAGGCGAGTGCTGAGGACATGAGACGAGAGTCACGGCGTTCAGTCGCGCAGGTTGGCAGAGTGCGGAAGGACGGGGCCAATAACAAGGCGGCCCGCCGCCACTCTCCACCTGACGTGTTGCGGCTGCGCGGAGGTCTGCGGGCCGAGATAAGTTCTCCTTCCGCACTCGGGGAAGTGAGGCACTGACAGCCAGGGGCTCCCCGCGGCCAGTGGCACGCACACTAGCTAATTGGTTAAAAGAAAAAGCGCCGCGGGGAAACTGTTTTCCAGTGAACTATTACGGCGCTGGCCTGACATTACAGGGACACAGCATTTCACTATTCGCACAATGACAATGACCGCACAAGTGTCCTCAACTACATTCAAAGGAGTATATATTTGTGAGTGTGTGTGTGTATATATATATATATACATATACATATATATGTAGTGTGCACACACACACACACACACACACACACACACACACACACACACTTATATAGCCTATGTTGTTTGACATAAAAAATTGCTAAATGATTTGTATTTTTCTATTGTGTAATTTCTTCTCTTCTGCTGTTTTTACTTTGTTTTTTTATATTGCGGTGTGACTCCTCTGGGTCTGAAATAAAGAAACCCAATTTAACTCAACACAAAAAATGCGACAAAGACTGCTGAAGAGAGACACAGAAAAGGAAAACGAGCTAAAGATCCTCAAAGCCGCTGTCCAGAATTTTATTTCAAGACTTAATTAGTTGCAGCATGATTATTTAATAGTGCTTTTTTTCTCCAGGAAAAGAAAGCCTGAGGCAATAACTCAATGAAAATAGGGCACCTGGAATATGCTTTAGGAGAAGAAGAAGAAAAAAACAATCCTAGAAATAAACATTACATGTCGGGGTTTGTTGACGTATAGCTCAGACTAATGCAGTCAACATCTTGCAATTTTTTGGCCGTCAGTCAGTTTTCACAAACCAGACGATACAGGAAAGCCTTTACTGCAATTATGACCTCAGAAACAAACCAGTGTATTATTACGAAAAATCATTTCCTTTCCCATTACCGCTTCTGCTTCACTCAGGGCGGCGGGGGGTGCTGGAGCCTGTCCCAGCTGTCTTTTGCCAAAGCCGGGGCTCTGCCCTGGACGGGTTTCCAGTTTGTCGAATGGCCATGTAGTGAGACAAACAACCATTTGCACTGGCATTCACACCTACGGCCAATTTAGAGTTCCCTATAGAGTTCCCCTACATCTCACGTGCGTGTCTTTGGAATGTGGGAGGAAGCTGACACAAGGAGAACACACAACTCCGCAAAAGCCGAGATTCAAGGTCGAAATCGAAGTCACGACCTTCTTACAGTGAGGCGACACTGTTACCCACTGCACCTCCCAGAGATGGGAACCAAGTCCAACTCACGTCACAGTACTGTAGTAGATTTTTGAGGTATGTGTGCTTTACTTGAGTATTTATTTTCTGACGACTTCACTTTTACTCCCTACATTTGTGCACGAATATCTGTCCTATCTACTATCTACTTACTGACTGTAATACAGTGTCTACATACAGTAACTCAAGTCAGCGGTGGTGAACAGTGACAAGTGTAAATAATTGTAAATTAAAAAAGGATTTTCGTTTTTGATTTGTTCTGAAGCCGCATGGCCATTCGAGGCAGGAAAAACAAACAAATAAATAAAAAACACCAAAAAACAGGTCAGAGTAACATCAGTCAGAAGCTCAGGCTGCAGGAAAATAATGCACTGCTTTATGGATCTACAGTACAAGAGTAATGGCCCAGGGCCAAACCGGGCTCAGCATATTCAATGTGGCGGTGTGTGTACAGAGCGGATGAGAGAGGGAGCGAGGCTGAGAGATACAGACTAATAAACTTTTTTTTTTTCACGCTCCCCTTCTCAGCCTCCCTCCCTCCCTCTCTTTCTCCCTCCTTCCTTGATGAATTATCAATGCTTTGAAGTAATCAGTATGCAGGGGCCAGATTCAAAGTTGGGATCACAGCCTCTTTCCCTGCAGACACATGAGCTAGCAATCTCAGACGCCGGCTCCTGCTGCACTCTCTCCTCTCGTGTGCTGTGTAGGGGAACATGAGTGTGCATCTTAATCCGGTTTCCGCTGGAAACGCACGCAGAAAACGGCGACTTCAAGGGGAGCACCGGCGGATTTGCCTCTGAGTCTTTATAAACCCTCGAGGTGCTGAGCATGTATGAAATCATCGTTTTTTTTTTCCCCCTCCGTCTGCAGCCGTGCACGCCCCCTAAAAAGCTGTATGCAAACAAACATTCGCACAAGCGCACGTCCCTGCAAACCTGCAATCGACTGAAGAAAGACACAGTTGATAGTGATATCTTCTGGCTATATTCCATGCAGCACAACTCACAGTGCGTCTGCCTCACATCGCTGTGACCCGGCAGAGCGTTGCTGTTCGCATTCAGGCTTTTAAAACCTTTGCTAAGCGTTCTGCGGCCCCCGTTATGGCCGACCCTTTGATGATTTTCATAAACAATTTGAGGCGGCGCCACTTTATTTTTTCGCGGCAGATGGGCCCAGATCTCAGATGAGTTCAGGCTAAGAGGATTTGGCTCCATTCTCCGGATGGTGTTCATATACACTTTCACTTTGGGTGTCTCACATCTTAAAATGAATTTGCAGAGGCAGCGAGGAAAGGTACTGACTGATAAATAGCTCTCCCTATGCTGAGCAGAAATATCCTTTATGCCAGGGGTTCTCCACTTCTTTTATATATATGTATATATGTATATATATATACACATACATATACATGTAAATATATATATATACATACATACATTCATATATACATATCTACATATATACATGTATGTATCATTAAATGTGAAGTACATCGTCATGTTCAGTAATGCATTAAACTAACCTTGCTACATGTCTCAGGGAAAATAGATATACTTGGCAAATATGCATCTATTGCACGGTCGGAGCTACTTTTGTGACCTCATAAGGCAGACAAGCTCCTTCGCACCGTTTTGTGGCTCACTCGCTCAATGTCATGTAACAAAGGTAGAATACCGGTAGTTAGAATAGAGGGAAGCATAAGCAAGAAAAATTTAAACGTAATTGAAAAAGATGTTCAAAATATAAGCTGAGGACAGAGCAAAATTGAGAATGTAATTTAGGGGTGCCACAGATGAAAAAATATATTTATAGGGGTGCCTTGGGTCAGAAAGGTTTGAGGACCACTGTTTTTCTTTTACCTTTGAAAGCGTTAACCTTCAACATTAAAAATATCATATTCTGGCAGAGCTACAAATTATTTTCTCCAGAGATGGTGCATTAATACGGTCCCAAATGACTTGGAGCAGTGCCTTTTAATCTGCATACATCCAGATCGTCACCGACCAGCCCGACTCTCCCATCCTGTGCCTCTGAGACCGGGAAGCCTAGTGTGTGTGTTCTTTGTGTCCTCATTTATTTCTCTTTCCACGCTGTAAAGTGTGTGTTGAAGCCACTTCTATGCAAACATTACAGCGGGTCATGCACCCAAACATGATCAGCACTTTCTCGCCCATTGTTCTGTTGATGGTGACAATTACCACCATGGGACTCCTCCAGTGATTTATGACTCCTTTTTTCTGGACTCTAAGTGCTGCAGCTGTGGGCCGGTTGTTGAGGATCCAGTCCCCTGCAAAACCTGGCTGGAGCTCTCGGGCAATATTTTGCTGATGTCAATAGTTGCTGCCCATCATGGCCGTGGTCATCAGCTTTCTGGATGTACGGTTAAAAAAAGAAGACTCACTCCCCAGCTGCTCCACCGGCTACACTTTTGCAATTTTGCTCATTACGGCAGCAATTTCCCCCTAAGCTGCAGGGTTTAAAGTGCAGTGCATTCACAGATGGTCTTCTTTGCACGCCCGGGTTCTAACCAGGGTTGAGTTGTTGTTACCTTTTCGCCGTCTCGAACTAGTCCGGCCAATCCGGCTCTGAACTTTTGACTCCTGGCGTCAACAAGGCGCATTCAGCCAGTGAACTGCACCTATCTTTTCGCGACGCTCTCTGTCAACGGCAGAGATGCTTTCGCTTAGAAAATCTCGACACATCCCGAAATGCCCAAATCAGCCTGATGCCACTTCAAAAGTCGTCCAAATCCTCTTCCTGACGCTGGTTTTGAACGTCAGCAAATCATCTTCACCGCATCTCCACGCAGTGGCTGTTAATGTGCAGAGGAACAGACGCAGCGGATAAAGTGTATGTTGCAGAGGACTGATCAACATCACTGAGCATGCATAACTTTTATCACACTGACCCAGCGTTTCTATTGAGGAGCGCTCTCACTCCCACTGAAACAGACAATTTGTCACTAAACTGGCACATATCGGCCATAATGGGGAAAAAAAAAAAACACATTCACCAACAGTCCCGACCTTTAACTCTCCATCAGCTGCCTCTTGCCTTGCTGCGGGGCTGTGTTTTCCTGCCTGAATTCAACTACTTGGGCCAGATTCGGCAATTAGCCCAAAAAATGTCAGACAGGCTCAGGGGTAACGAGCATGTTTAATTAAATATCCCAATTCATGAGTTCTGCTGTAAATTTAGCAATTAACACAGCGGAGTAGCTGACACGACACATGCAGAAGGAACAGAGAATTCCTTTCACCGACTGCCGCGAATAAAAGGAGTGCGTACTCGCCTTTTTCTGCAGCAACGTCTGGCGAAAAGAAAAGAAAAAAAACAGCACACGCTTCAGTCGTCGCTTTGTTTTGCCTTTTTGTGATAATCGCACGTGTTTCTCACCAACCAGCACATGTACGAGTGCGACACTCTACCCGGTATTTCAATGCCGTCTCAGTGACACAATGCAAGAACAATCCTGATGAGGGTGAGACGCTTCTTGTGCAGTCAAGAATGTCAGGGGTTGTTATTATCATCATGTTTGTAAAATAAAAAAAGATTGTCAGAGGGTCTTCACGCGGTGAGGAACACTCAGGCACACAATGGCGTCCCACTCACATCAGCATCTTCATCAACACACGTGTGGTTTTGATTCCCAGGCCGGCGCTAGATTGGATTTTCATTTAATCAAAATGTAAATTGCTACTTGTATTTTGTCTATGATGATATATTCATTGGGGATCTAGAACAAGTAGGAGACAACACCCCTCTCAGGTGCATTGTTCTGCCAGTTACACCTGAGTGGTTGAATGCATGTGAGAGGAACTTCTTCCAAACTTATAGTGTTGGAAAATGTTCCCCGTTCTGTGTCTCTTGCGAGATTCTTTCATTCCCTTTGACTTTCAAACTTGGACCTGGTGTCGAATGCCGAAGTCCATGACTTATTTATGACTTATTCAATCAACTTGAGATAACCTTTGGAACTTTTGGGCAATCAAGGAGAAGGTGTCTACGAGAGGAAAAGAATAAAATCCTGGCTTGAGTCTAGTTTTAAAAGAATATGTAGGTACAGTGGAAGCCTGCCAGAGATTTGATCAAAAACAATGTGACTTCATCCCTTTTCCAGGTTATAAACTGGACAATGACCTCATGGTTGCTGCCATGATATCAAAATGAATCAGCTCAAAAAGGTTTTATATCAGTTAATCACTAACAGAGAAGAAAACAAACATCCGTCTGCTGGATTTCACTTGATGTGTGATAAAACTACGTTCCAACAGAAGTCTCGATTTAGCTCGCAGCGAAATAAACACAAGACGAACAACAAAAGTTCTGAAGACAGTTTTAGCCCAGACGTGAAGACTTTCTCCCCAAAAAACCTCTGGAAAGTAAATAAATAGATAAATACGTAAATTACCATCCAGCATGAAAGTACAAATCAAGGACTCACGCAAGCACTGAGGCAAGTCTCCATTCCAGGTTCCATTTCCTGCACAGGTGAGCACAGCAGGGAAGGAGAGCTCATAGCCAGGTAGGCAGCTGTAGCTCACACTCGTCCCCCAGTCCCAGACGGAGCCCTCCAGGAGGCCATTAGGGATGGCTGGGGGGTTGGGACACGTCACCACTGGAGAGAAAATTAAGGACAGATTATCAAAAGCAAAGCACACAAAAGCAGCCGAGCTTGACAAATTGCTAGGCTTAATTGCGAGGCAGATATTAGCCAGCGCAGGAGCAAATGTCCAAGTTGAAATGAGATTTTTTACATCTGGTGGGTATTATTCATTTTTCAGACAGCCACGTACAGATCCAAATGAATTCATTCTGGCTGCCAATCTGGCAGCTCGAGCTCAGATTGACAACTTTTAAGACAACCTATCATTTCTATTTTTTTTTACTTTCTTTTATTCTTTACTGATTCACTGCTTTGTAAAACGCACCCTGCATGACAGAAAGAGAAATTCAGTTGCGCAGCATCTGTTTCTGCGGTGTAGTTGGGTCACTGTAGTGAAAAATGACTCATAATATTTTTTGAGCTTCGGAAGACTCCGTTGGAATATCAAACGTGTTCCTTTTGAAGCCAAACTTTTGATGAATTTGGTTCTTCTTTCGAGGATCTGTTCGAAGCACCGACATCTACTTCGTCACGACTAAGATGACTCACCAGGGATCTAATCCCATCCAACCCCATGATCTAACAGGGGAGAATAAGTCATGACAAAAATAAAATTAAATGGCACCAGGCATATGTGAATAAAACAAGTGAATCGTGGAGTCACGCGTGATACTTTTACTGTGTCATCTACATCTGAGGATGTATTGATGAATTTGTCTTCCTCACTGTCGACACACATCAAAACAGCTGCAAAAAGACACTGCTCAACGCTAACGATAGCGTAGCCTGCTAAAATGAAGTTTACAAGAAACGGCTGGGGGAGGGGAGTCCTCTCCATTGCAACAATTTGCATTATTTGACCCCGTCCACAAGCTGGTGATGACTGCATTTTACACTGTGTTTAGGGTTGCCACCCGTCCCGTTTTTCCCAGAATTGTTCTCTTTTTTCACCACCTGTCCCCGGAAAAATAAAATCTCTCCCGGGACACAATTTGTCCCGTTTTTTAGGGAAAATGACAAAACCTCATTTGATTTCCGTCTGTGGTCTAGATAGGGTTGCCAACCTTCCCGTAAAATACGCGATTGTCCCATATTTGGCAACTAAAAAACCTGTCCCGTAATGAACTGATACGTGTGACACGGGAGGCGGCTGAGGATGTGCAGGGAGGCTGTTTGTTTTGTCACACATGCAGCATCTGAAACTACATGGCATTTTGCCACTAGTTGCTTTTCAATTACAATTTTTTGCAAAATAAAAGGGATATTTCTAAAATTTCGACAAAGTACAATTGTGATTTGCAGGTGTTTCCAATGAATAGTGCGAAGCACAAAAGTCTTTTGTTTGCTTTGTTTGCTTTTGTTTGCTTACGTTTGTTCGCTGTCAAGAACGTTTTTTTTTCTTTGATTACTTGCAAAAAAATATTCCGTCTCCTCCGTCTAAACATAAAGTGTCACTTGAAGTGAACTGGTCACGTGACCCTGTACGCCACGTCCGGTGACACTTTTGCGATATACCTCTATATCGATATGTCTTAAAACCACCTCATGCAAACGTCAAAACCTTTCAGTGATATTTCAAAGGTTTTTTTTTTCCCGAAGTTTAGTTGTTTCCATTACTACTACTGCTACTACAGATTGACTTTATTGTCATTGCACACGTACATGTACAACGAAATTAGTTTTTTATCTCAATATTTAGGTTTTGTGCAATTCTAGGGGTAATGGAAACGCAGCTATTGTAATATACTTAGTTGACAGTTCGGAATGATCCTGCTTACAGATTGCTTCACTCCTTTATATCACTAGAAATGTTTGTATTACTTGCAGGGGTAGAAACGAGGGATGCAATTTGAATTTATCACACATGAACACGCTTTTCTCAATATGTTAACATTTTGACTTTAAATTATAGCGCTATTTACAGACATAAAAGACCTTACGGGGGCACAGATTTAGCGCTCTCCATTATGTAGATCACAGCGGAGTTAAAACTAGGTCTTTAGCCCTGAGAAATGGTCTGTGTTTTGACTGTGACAAGGGTGGCATTTTTTTCTGCTCTTTTTGTTTTGGTTGTACTGAATAATTTGGAAGAGGAATGAGGGGGACATCTTGTGTGTGTGTGTGTGCAAGCCATAAACTTTCAGCTAAACAAATGTAATAAATGAATGCATAATAAAGCTCTGACTTTGCTGTGACACACTTGGAGATGAACCCACGGGGACGCAGATGGGATATGGGTTTTTAGAGATGTGAATAAATTATAACAGTTGTTTTATACCATTACCATTCTCCCACAACACCCGTGATTTCCCCAAGTCCCCCTCTCTATCTTTTTTTTTTTTTAGACAGACTCACGCATTCCACAAACACTTCAGCACAAATCGTCAAATTAAAGCAAGCTGCGCCCAAGCCCTGCGACTGTCTGCAAAGATCAGATGTTTACTCTACAAATTCAGTGACTTAAACTGTCATGTTAACACCGTGGCTCTCCAGTTCAGTCTTACAGTTTTGGCAGCACAACAACACAGTCATTTTGCCTCGCTAAATAAAAGACACAGGCGTGCGGATGCAGTCGGAGTTCGTGGACATCAGCTTGAGGCGCCGGAGAACACTACAAGTGAGTGGCGTGCCAATTAAAGTAATAACACACATCCTTGCTTTACACACTGGCTGAGCCAATGCAATTTAATGTTGACTCAAAAAGTACTATGTAGCTTTGTTGGATGTGATTATCACTATTCACTGCAATCCAAAAACCAAAACAAAACCAAAGAATTACATTAAAAAAAGTTTCCTAAAGAGTTTAAACTGAACATAACAACTTTAAACTTTAAAATTTGTTTCCAATAATGAGAGAAAGACAAATCTGCATTTGCCGTATTTGGGTGTGTGGTTGGTATTGGAGGTGAGCAGTGATTGGAGTGTGAGTACAGTGTGCATCTTAAAGCCCGCCCACCGGCTGTTAAGCCAACAACGTAGCCACACCCACAACTTTATGGCTATTTTTTAGACCGAATTAGATGAAATTGACAATAGGTCCTATTGCAGCATCAGTCTTAATTGACAGCAGGTAATTTTTAGCCTTTTTTACAACCATTTTTGGCAAACACTCCTGGCCATAGGATAGAATGCAAAGGATTTGGCACTTCTGTGTTAGCCTCGTTTTTTTTTTTTTTTTTTTTGTCTACAGGAACTTGTGTGGTTCGACTGACTGAATAGCATGATAAACAAAGCAGGGAAAAGCGCATCATTCAAGAGTCATGTAGCCTTCCCTCTGCAACAGCTTAAAAAACAGCTGATGGAATGAACAGCTGATGAACTTTTGTGTGACGTAATATCATGGAAACCAAGCGTGCATTAATAAATAACACATGCTCTCATCTATGCAGCTTTCGCACTCAATCCTAAATAGGTCAACAGGACAATTTTACCAAAAACAGCCTTGTGCCATTAGTTGCTGAAAAAAACAACAACCTGTGAACCTTCAGATTGGCACATGTTTAGCCCACTGTTTGCGGCGTCCTGATAAAACTGATGATTGCTGAACCTCACGGGTGCTCAGAAGGGCACGTAAGCGAAGCAATCTCTGGCGGTCGTACAAACGTCCAGGTGACGGATGAGTGCCCTTTGTGACATCACATAGGCCTGAGTTTCACAAGGATGGACCCAAGCACGCGCTTCCTAAAAAAAAAAAAAAAGTGGAGCAAGCAAAGGAGGGAACGGCTGGATTGTTCTCATTTATAGTTCTCAGACAGAGCGCAGGCACAATTTGCATAACAATGCAGTCCTTTAATTCAATAAACTGCTAAAAATAGGTAGACTTTCCTAAAAAAAAAAAAAGACTTCATTTCTATTTTTGTATCTAGTTAAAGATCTTGTTGGGCAGCCTTCCCAACAAGGTGCTTGAATCTAGATTTACATCATATGATGCAAATCAGATGAAGGGATTACATTCCGGTCTTTTTTTTTTTTGCTCGATGGAATCACAGTGAATGTGGAGCAACCCACAATGGGATATTCAAACATTCTCTCCAGGGTGGAACTATCTTTTGTTCTTCTTTGGCAGCACATCCGGAGCATATTTCCATATGGACATAGTTTTCCAGAACCCAGTATGCGCTTTAGATGTTTTCTATATTAGGATCTTTCCAAACTTTGATGAAGAGTGAATAAAGGGGAAAAAGGCAATTTTAGGTCATGTTGAAATGGTTTATTCTTTTTTTGGTAATGTGATTTTCTCAAACTCAAGGAGGGGCATCTCACTTGGAATGTTTTTTGTCATTGATGAAACATCACGGGTGCCTTCAATTAACATTTCACTTTGTTGATCTGTAACAGCGGTGAAAAAAATGAAATGTCTAAGTCTGTGCTCTGTAGAGAGTCTTTAGGTATCTGCACGACCGAGGAAGGAGGCAGTCGGATGGAGGGAGGAATAAGTAAGTGCATGCACGCAAGTAGGCAAATTACCCTGATTATTGCAGTAGGCCTACTAATCCGGTAAGCTTTAGAAATTACTTAAAATAAATGGTAAAAAAAAAGAAAAAAAAAAAAGAGAGGCACGGTTGGCAGGCGGCGGTGAATGGTGCGCCCGAGAGTGTCCTCATTTTTCTAAGTAGCTCTAAGCAGCATTAGTACATCTTAGCTGAACACGCCAAACCTGGGATTCAAACAGAATCCTTGCCGGGCGAGGCTTAGGATATGTCATCAGCTGCGTGCGTGTGTATGTGTGTGCGCGTGCTTGTGTATGCGTGCGTGTGCGTGCCTGTGCAAACCACACACAAACTGCAACGGCAGCACTGATACACACACATTCTAGAAATTTATGCAGAGAATCGGTGCAGTCTGTAAAGCCCGACTTTTTTTTTTTTTTTCTTTCACCCTAAAAATTTCTTTCCTGGCTCTCCATTTAGTCATGCACTCCTGCTGCACATCACACAAATCTACAACAGAGTGATGGGAACCTTGCGTCATGACACTTTCTAACAGTTTCACCCCGACGGAACAGCTGCACCTTCCACTTCAACCCAATCAGGCGGAAGAAAGAGACCAGTCTTCATTTTTTTTAAGTGGCAGCCCCCGGAGGAGAAAACATTTGTCGATTCTCCTCCTTCGTAAGTCGTCAGTGAGACGGTATGATAAAAAGCAAAACAAAATTCTGCACGCAATTTAGCGAGCTTGTCCCCGACGGTTTCAGGGAGACGCCGAAAGAAAGAAAGAAAGAAAGAAAAGCAGCATCAGCGAGCGCCGACGACAACGCAACGTAATGCCCGACGGCAATTTCTCCTCAGCCGTCTCCGACTTGCGCAGACACATCAGAAGATGTGGAGCGCCTGGCCGCCCACACGGTAATCAGACTTCCTCTTTCTTGATTTTCTATCATTCATTCACCCCGGGAGAGGAATAAAGTAGCGGCGGAAACATGAAAGCAGTGTGAAGAGAAGGGGATGGGGCGGGGGAGAGGAGGAGTCCGTGGCTACCTGGCTAATGAGCTACCGGGTCAACGCGAGACGCGGAACGTGCGCCTGCGTATTCATGACAGACGACACCGAGCACCTCCTGAGAGCGCCGCCGTGCATGTGCGTGTTTCAAGCGTGTGCAAGGGATGAGGGAGGCTGAGCTCCGGGGGCGGGGGGAGGGGGTCTTTTTCCCTTGCTCCCCTCCACATCAAACCCATCACGCTAAGTAGCAGTGGGTGTGGTGGTTACATGGACCGTGAGTAAGTAATCGGATTAAACGCCGGAGGTGGAGTAGGTGGTGTAACTTTGTTTTAGATCTGATCACAGCACGGCAAGTACACGGCAAATCGGATTGCCTCCCATCGTCGGGCCTTTGTGCGCGTGTCCGTCACGTGACGTGAAGGGTGGCGTCGCATCGCCGACACAGGTAATGGCAACGCGTGCTCGTATTTTGTTTCTTTGGCATTGCAGTTTCAAAAGAAACCAGGGATGTTAGCGTTAACGCGTTAATCGCGATGAGATTAAAAATCGCTCATTTTTTTAATCCCATTTTAATTAAACGCCTATAAAAGCGACATTTCTAAAAAGTCCAATTGCGGTTTGCAGGTGTGGGTTCACGTGCGCATGTCATAAAGAGCCTACTGTACGTCACGGTGCACGGCATCATGGGAACCCACAAATCAGTCCAATCACTTCGTTCAGCATTTGTGTAAAACCAACCCAATGAGATCGATGTAAACGCACCTCGTGATGCCGGGTGAGCGAACCATTGCAGTAGCCGCCTGTGATTAGCGCTCTGAGGTTAGGGGGCTTCACGCAATTTCTCACACACACGCACACTCTCAGCATGTGTGCGTCGCTCTCCCTGTTTAAACCGCCCCGGGGCAAAAAGCAGAGTGGCCATCAATTCATGCAGGAGCTACAACATACCACACAACGGGGCACGTTAATAATGAAGGGCGCACATGAAATATTACAAATCAGTGTCAGGCTGGATGCTGAGAACTGCGAGACGAGGTCCCAGGAAGCCTGCGGGAGGGCAAGGAGTGTGTGGTTAGGAACTACAACTGTGAGCCGAGTCGGGTCGAGGCCACGGCAACTTCCTGTGCAACAAAAAAAAGAAAAAAAAAAAAAAAAAAAAGAAAAAAAAACTGCCGCAACATAATGACAAAATTGCCATCACCAGCAATTGTGTTCTGTTATCCTGCCTGTGTCTTTCTCTGTGTTTGTAACTCGGTTGAGTAAACGTCACGACTGTCGGGCTCTCACACCTTCTCTTCCCTCTCACATTTCATTTCTCCTTTTTCTCAAGAGGGAAGCGACGCCCGCTCGCCTCTCTGTCTCTCAGGCAGCAGCCCCGAGAACGGTTTCTTAGCAACAATGAGCTCTGCTTGCCTCGTGGGCTCCTCTGTTTTTTTTTTTATTCCCCCTCCTCTTTTTCTTGTCGTACTTCGAACTGTTCAAGACACAACTTAATCTTGCCAGCGACGTTTGCTTTCGGGAGTCAGCGGAAGACGGGCTCATCCGCGCTTCCGCTGGAGCGTGATGACGCGTTGAGCGACGTGGCGGCGGCGGCAGTACAACGCGACGGCCATCTTGCCTAATTTTTTTTCTTCTTTTTGAGCCAGATGTTGAACCAGCAACTGCAGTCAGCAGTTGCTGCAAAGGGAGCGGATCGGTGTTTAACTGCTGGGGGTTGTGATTAAAATGATCCTTGTTATATTTAGAAATGTTAGCAATCCATTGTCAATCAATCCACTTATTTATAGAGCGCTAAATCACATCCACGGGCTTTTCAAAGCGCTCTTCACAATCAAAAGAGAAAACAACTGGTCCCTGCAGAGCCAGCGTGACGCCACAGTGGTGGGGAAAAACTCCCCATCTGCCTTGACAGCTGGCATTAATAAATAGTTAAAGAGTACAAGAACCTGCACTATTAGGGTCTGTGATTTCCGTGTTCCACATTACGAAGCGCCAGAGTGACGTCCAGCATCAGATGTAAGCCAACACAGTTGAAAAGCTGAACAGCGATGTTGGTGAAAGGTGCATTTTCTAGATTAGGGTCACATTTGGCGGAGTAATGCAAAAAGGAATCATAATGGCTTTGTCTGAAATCACCCACCTGTTCCCTAATAGGGAGTTATATGCAGCTAACTACATAGTGCACTCATTAGCGAAATTCGACGAAAAAAAAATTCTTGGCGCAGTTAATGACGTCACCGCGGTCGCGTTATTAAGACTTCCCTTCGGCATCTAGTAATAAATATCTTACTAATTAAATATATAAATTCATTTACACATATACACTACCAGTCAAAATAATTTAAGCAAATAAATAAGCACATTCACAATGAAAAGGGCAGAGACGATTGTGGTGCCAAGTATCAGGGATCATGCTGTCATAGTACCAAAACAAACCGGCTCCCTGCACGTGTTCAGCGCCCTCCCGAGCAGCGAGCGCTGAACCATAAAGATATTGGATACAAATGCAGCCATCACCATTTTGTGGACCACGCCATGTGACCAATTAAGTATACCGTTAGTTAGCTGTAAGCTGCGAGCAGGATAATGTCCCTTCTGGTAATTCTCCCGTCTTGTTTTGTTTTCTTGCAAATCACCGTTTAGGCTACGATTTTCGCAGGCCACATTATCGTTAATATCTCATCTTCGCACGGCTCTCCTGAGGTTCTGCAAGATTCAGTCGTTGGTCCCATCCCATTTTCTTTGTATATCCCACCCTCAGGGATTAATTATGGCCCCGCACAATTTGTCTTCCACTCGTTACGTGGACGACGGTACAACTCCGCGAGAGCAAAGTGATGCGCAGCACTCAGTTGCACTCAACTGTATAACTGACAAAGCATTGACAAATCTCAAATGTCCTACATTTAAATCAGGACAAAGATGACTGCTCTAGGTGTGGTACTACATGCATGAGTGAGGTTGCAGTGTCTAGCTGTATTTCTTTTTTTCTTTTTCTTTTTTGAAGTCTGTAATGACATTTGACAGCTGTCTGGAATGTGACAGATTCATTGTGTCATAAAAAGTCTTCTTTTTTTAATATATCATCTTTGTGTTCTTGAGACTGCAGGACTGTAAAGCATCTCGTTTGGCACCGGAGAGTCTTCACTCTTGAACAGAAGGACATTTCCTCTGTTCTCTCTTCACTTCCAGTACATCTTAGAATCGTTCTGAGGCTTTTGAAGTTATTAATGCTGCTGCACTATTTCAACCACTGTATTGGCTGAGGCTCCTCTTTCGTCTAATTGTGTTTTTACTGCCGCTCATTTTTCATTTAAACGTGACGGCGAATCATTGTTTCTGAGTGTTGCTATGTTTATTACACGCGGCAGCTGCTGTGGAGCCTGCATTGCAGGTGCTGTTTTGCGTTGTGTGTGTGTGTGATGCTGCCTGATTACAACTTTGTGTCACCTTGCCCGCTAATCCCATTAGATCTCAAGAGTGTACACACACGTGCTCTTTATTGTATGCGACCGTGCCAAGGTTGTTACGGCGCCGCTCTGACGGTGATCAAGGTTGACTGTGCACTGCGGCATATGTGCATCGCGAGCCCGTGTGCATGCGCTGGTACTTACCTTGGCACGCTGGCATGGTGCCACTCCAGGTGCCGTTGCTGGTGCAGGTCCTCGTCACAGCCTTGTCCTCTCCGATCATCATGTAGCCCGGCTGGCACATGAATGTCACGTTCTGGCCCACCGTGGCGTCGTCGCCGATCCTCAGACCGTTGGCCGGGATGCCGGGGTCACTACAGGTGATCACTGTCGGTGACAGTCAGACAACAACAAGCTCGCATCAGGCGATCGTCTCGGCAGCGTTAAGAAATGCCTGCATTGGACAAGGACTTGCAACATTAGGGCCTTGGCATTTTGCGTGAAAATAAAAGGCTTTTTGTAACATGAAATGCACCAACTGCTCTGACAAGACATGAACATTTTAAGGAGACATTGATATAATTCTAGGATGCCACCTCTCTTCAAACTGCATTTTGTTTTAATTAGGGTGAAGGCTTGCTGGATTGACAGCTTGCTTTGAAACAAAATAAATCTCAAGCATCATTGAACTCAACTGACAAATATTTCTTCTTCATAATTTTTTCTTCTTTTAATTGTAGGCTAAAATGCAAGGTAAATATTTCACACTTTTTTTCACAAAGGCTAATTAGTACACTTAAAAATCATTATGTTATTTAACAATTGTGACCTCCAGCATAAGACTGATGTGACGCACTTCACTTTATGGTAGCCATAAAACGCTATTGTCTACTGTTATACTATTATTGCTATTATTACCAGCATTGTCGCAGAACAGTTGAGCTTCTTTATAGCTGATGTAAGTTAACAATACTGTGCATTTGCATGCATATAGAACTATATGAAAGCACATGGTGTAGTTCTCCTATTTGAAATCCTCATAATCTGTCAGGTTGACACCCACATTACTACATTTGTTAAAGTAAATATAATAAAGAAAAACATTTAAAAAAAAAAAAGCTATAATATTAGCATTTTTTAAAACTTTTCTTAAATTAAATTCCATAAACTTTTCACAGGTTGGACAATTTTAAAAATGTATGATTGAATGTAAACGCTTTCAAAAAGAGAAGATGAAGAACTGAGCTGCTGAGGTGCATCGCTGTAGTAGGACAATGTTACTGTCATTATTCTTATTTTGAAAGTACACTGGATGCTTTCATTTGTTTCCGTGGACAACTTCCCACCTCAGGAGAATAGAACTGTGTAGGCGGAAGCGCCGCAGCAGCAGCACCTCACACAAGGTCTCACGGGCCGGGGGAAAAAAAATGATGTGATGGGCCCAATGTGGCCCACGGGCCTCGAGTTTGATACAAGTGTCTTGGAGAATGAATGCTTGCCTCATTAAAAGTTTGCACAATATTATTAATCAATTATTTCACACTTTGTTTTTTGTGTAGAAAACAATGCACAAGTAATAAACGATTTCTTTCTCTCCTGTTTTTTTTGTTCTTCTCCATTTTCTGGGCATTTTTTGGAAACGTCTCCAAAACAAACAGATGGCTGTTTGTTGGCCCATTATATTTCAAGTTCAACCTCGTGCTATCTCTAATGAAACCGCACGTATTTCGCCTACTTTGGTTGCCCGTTTGTACTTTTTGCTTATGTTTAAAACCCTCATTTGCACCTGCTTGTGGTGGAAAACTTTCCCAAATTGTTGACCTCAGGGTACGGAGCTGGCTTGACGCAAATGGCTTTTTTTGCTGTGAAAAACCTCCTCCACATTAAATTAGTTCTTGTTTGTTTATTCTGTTGCTGCCAAAGACTCCACTACAGGACTGTGTGTGTGTGTGTGTGTGTGTGTGTGTGTGTGTGTGTTCATTACAGCCAAGTGAGTCCAACTTAACTTTGTATCCTGACAGGGAGAGCAGCGGAGAGCTGGGATTTTAAAATTCCATGTTGACACCAACTGAGGTTTGCTTAGAAGAAATAAATTAATAAAACAAAATCAATGCTGCTCCTTTTGTGCAGCCGATCCTGAAGAAACACACAATCAAGCCCGGCAGCGACCAACACAGGAAGGTATGACCATAGCCTGCAGCGCAGCAGAAATTGAGAGGACAGCCGTGCAGCCTTGACGGTTGCCTGATGGATGACATGAGCTATATTTGTTGTGTTTTCTGTTTACCAGAAGGAATTCCATACAGCAGCCCTGTCAGAGCTTCCTGTAATGTACGCCCGGAGACGGGCACGCAGCCCCGCACGCAGCGATTTCTCTGCTGTTTATGTACTGACGTGCCGAGAGCAGCCTGCAGCAGAAACAGCCTAATAAAGAAACTAACCTGTCAGCTTTACCACATTTCTCCTACTTTGCAGGCGTCGTGACCGGTGAACCCCTCCGTATCGGGTCACCGCACTCAGATTATACAAGATAATTTTATTTTTTTTCCTACGCATCAATTAATGCAGATGGTAACTTAAAGAAAAACTCAACTTTTTCGTTGAAAAACAACAACACTTCCCTTTGGAACAGCGGACGCAAACTGAGGACAATTCAGCATAATTTCACTTGAGACGTGTCTGCGCATTTATGCAAATATTCGGATGGAGAGAAATGAAGGAACAGGAAAATAACTCCTAAAAAAAACTTGGCATAATGCCAGAAAGCTTCAGGCTGTTGACCTCCACAAACCCAAGCTAACTCTACAACCTCAGGCAACGTCAAGCACGCGTCAAACCAGTATTACATAATAAAACTCTCTCAAACCTCTGCAAGTTTATTTTTTCTTCTTTAGATGTTTGAGTCATAACTTTTAACCTAGAAAAAAAAATAGAGCATCCTCATCAGTGTCACATTCACCGGCACCTCGTCAAACTTTCAGAGCCGTCTCTGTTCTTGCAGGGTATTATTCAGTGTCGCCAGTGTGAAAACAGGTGTGCATATGTTGGGAGAAGATTTGAGATGTGGAGAGTGTGGTTTTGAATAGCAGACCATTCTTTCGAATCTCTGCAAGTTGTGCAGGTGCACTTTTGGAAACGCTCGCTTTTGTCAGATGCAAGCTGTTGATTCATGTCATTACTTGCACTTTGCTGTTGCAGAAAAAAACAAAACATTTGCATCAAAGCCATCTTGGTTTTACTCACATGGTGGAGAGATGGTGAGAGATTGTGATTAAATGTTGCACCAGTTAGTTGGGATTGACTTCACTTAGCTCAAATTAGCTTACTGTTACTATCAGCGAGCAATTACCAGCAGTTGCTATGGGGCCCTGTGTGGTTGCTATGGCTGTGACCATGTGAGTAGCCTCTGCAGTGTTACTAGGCAGTTGCTGTGGCTAACCGTGTAGTCGGCAGCACGCTGCTATGTAACAGAGTGTTTTGAAAAGGCCACAAAATCAAAAAAGTTTGCCAACTCCATTTTTGGCAAGATACACACCTAGTTTGGAAATTTGAAAACCGCTGACACAAAATAATATCCTGGAGGAACTGAATGTGGAATCTGAAACTCTGGAATTCTGTTTGTGAGTTGGAAGGTACTGTTGTAAAAGTAATATAGGGTGGATTTTGGAGATTTAAAGACAGGAGGCTCAATCATAAAAGACTGTTGGCGGAGATTAGAGTTTGTTTGCTTTTTGTTGCTCCATCCACAGTGCCAATCAGCGATGCTACAATCAATCAACAACCGATCATTACCGGCCACTGTTTAGTGATTCTTCATTGGTTCGGAGTCGTAAAAAAGAAAGAAAGAAAAGAAAAAGCCCTGATCAGAAGCGCCGATGATGCAAAGCTAAACAGTTTAATCCATTATTAAACACTTGCTCTCTCTGAAGCCACGAGTTTATTAGTCCCTGGCGTTTCAGGACATGTCTGAGGATTTGTAAAAGCAGTTTCCGTTTTTATCTTTGGGTCACGCCAAATTCAGGGCTGCAACAAAACCTGGGCGAGTTGTGCTGCAGGGACCTGCACCAGCAACATAATTAGACCCACTGCATGACATTCAGTCACGCAATTTGCCGTCTTCACATTAGTGCGGATCAGTGAGAGACGTACTAGCTGCAAAGCAGCAGCATTGAAAAAGTTAGTGAGGATGTGGGAAGACTCACTGAAAAAAAAAAAGGCAAGCAGCATATTTTCCACCATAATGATCACGCTCAGTTTAAAAGGCAAGACTGTAAACATCAACATGTGGGATGTTTTTCAAGTATCCTAGACAATTTGTAGAATGTTATGCAGTAATTAATTCTGCCTTTCAAAGTTAAACAAGGTATGGAAGGAATGTTTGATTAAAATATGAATTCACATCTAGTACGAGTCACCCTTAAAGTTTGTCACTGATAGCAATATGAAGTTCATTAGCAAAAGGATAAAGGAGAAAGAAAACAGGCCGCCACAACTCTTGTCCCCAACACACTGGCAGAGCAGATACACATTTAGTCGCACAAAAATCATTCATCAAAGGTAATTGCAGCATTTTCTTAACGCTTGACATTTATCCACTGTTGCTTAGGAGACAAGGTCGCACAAACTCGAGAGGGCGCACAAAAGAAATCTTCAAACAAAGACGACAAAATATTGACGCTTTCCTGTACACATGCAAACAATAAAGTCTGAGTTTTTTTCTGAAAGGCTTCAACCTCGATTTAAGTTTCCACGAAAGAAAAAGAAAAGAAAGCAGTCTGCATGCAGATGAAAGATCCTCCGGGCCCAGAAGAACTACATGGATGCATTTTGGACTTGGAATCAGAGAGAGAAGCCGGAATACTTAAACAGTCAACATAAATCAGCAGAATCACAGCATGTTACCGGGCAAATAGCCTCCCTGAATACCCATTGTTGACTATTTCATAAAGTGCTTTATGGCTTTACTTTACAGTTCAGTGAAGAAGTCTTCCGCATGCACTTCATCTAATTCCCTAATTCCTTGCACGCTCCATAAAGTTCATTTATTCAGCATGGGGACCGTCAGGGCAAAAAGCAGGGCAAACTTTTTTTTTCTTTCTCTCCACTTGAGAATGTTGTGTGACATTGGACTGGTAACCCACATGATCGATTACCCGTGAACCGTGAAAATGATTGCCTCCCTAATGAAGGCACAAAGAGCTGCTCTCGAGTGTTGATGTCCCTGAGCTGACCACTGAAAGTTAATGTAGAATGATAGCGTACAAGAGACCAGCGCTAACTTTAGTGATGAGCCGGCTCGAAAGTAGGGAAGAGAGGGTGGAGAGCATCTGTGGCGCGCCTTCCTGAATCTTTGATCATTATTATTCAATCCAGTTTGCAATTTTTCTCCCCTTCCCCGCCCTCCCTTCCTGTGTCTCTCACTTCGGAGGCTCATTTTGTCCTGAAATTGAAAATTATGCCCATACCATTTATCTTTTGGAGCGATTGGGTAACAAGCAGAAAAGGGATGACAGCTTGAGAGGATATGGTAAATCTCACAGAAAAGAACAATGCGTAATTTTGTTTGATGGCCTTCCGGTTGCAAATTGAATATAGATTGGCATTTTTCTTAATCACTGCAAGGCTGCAAGGCTCATTTGCCGTGATCGAGAAGCACTATGCACTACGCAACACGCCCGGCGGTTTTGCAGACAGAGGGACTGAAAACTGTTCATGTGCGGCTCCAGATGTTATTACAATCCAGCTCAGTATGAACTTGGGCTACTTCCTCAGGCTGATGAATAAAATGGATTACATTATAATACAATAAAATCAAGACTCTCAAAGACTCTCCTGTAGAGGTAGTAGAGGTTCTAGTGTGTGGAGACTCTTTTCCTTTGTTCCAATTATTACACAGAGACAAAACATATGGCATGAGGGAAACGCTGAGTAGATAAATTAGAAAATAATCCTACTCTGAAGAGCCCAAACAACATGACCTATACAACTTCCAGCTCTTTACTTTTTATTTTGCCAGAAATTAGTAATTTTGTCCCTAAACTATCGACATGGAAAGAAAGATGCCAAAATATGCTGCAGAGTGCTTAAACAGACAGTGCCGGCCATAAACTCCACATAGGTGCTAAAAAAGAACAACTGCCTTTTAAATGACAAGACAGGAAAACCAGACAGTCAGAAGAAAATACTTTTCTCTTTCTTCCTTTCATCAGATGCAAAGCGCAGCCGAGTGAGCGAAAGGAGAAGTGAGCCAAAATCCTCTCTTTTTTTTTCTTGTGTTGTTCACAACAATACTTACATGTGCAGTTCGGAGCCGTCCCAGACCAAGTGCCGTTAGCCAAACACTGGCGTGTGGGTGAGCCGCTGAGCAAATATCCCTCCATGCACGAGTACACGATGGAGTGGGAGAACGTCGTGCCGTCCACACGGGAAATACGGCCGTGAGTGGGTGTTGCTGGGTTACTGCACTGCACCGCTGGGAGACGGAGGAGAGAAGAGACAAGGAGAAGGTCAGAGGTGGGAAATCGTATTGGCCTTTTTAATTTTTTTTTCAAAATCAGTGGGTCACAGGTTGAGGACCAGGAGCTTGAAACAAGATCACACGATGGCTTCTGAAGGTCTCAAGGTGCTTAACAAGCTCTGAAAAAAAACCTACATCCCCGGAATTGTGCAGCGAGAATGTACACAACAATTACTGCCTTGACGTCAGGCAGATGGCAAACTGCGCCGGTGGAACACTCTCACCAGTGGAGAATTGGTGAGAGTGTTCCACTTCTTAAAATAAAATTCTAAAAGGTGACCCAAACCCTTGAAGAAGCGCTAATATATACAGCATCACAGCTTGATTAAGTGTGGCTAATGAGCAGAGCCACTGCAGTGCTGCACAAATCCCCTTTACGCTGCTGATGAATCCAAGTTTTTAAAAAAAAGTGCAGTTTGTTATTGTCAATTCCCAGAGTGGATCCATGGTCAAGACTTTTAATGGGCGCGGATGTACTAACAAGAGGAGGATCAGGCAGCGATAATGTAATAATCTGATCCGAGGACTTGAGGTGCACTTTCAAAAACTCAACAGCTTTTATTTTCTGAAAAGCAGGGGACCCATTACTGATTGCAAACTTACAGCGCCCATCTCAAGTGTATTTGAGAGCCGCAATTAAGGTTATCAAAACTTGGACAAAAAAAAGAAGATTAATAAACACATCGACGTTATAGTCCAAGCATTGTGCAACATTAAATCAATACAATGAAAGGGATGAAGAGATGCTTGAATGGTGCTTGACCCGCTCTTTTAATGTTTGCACCGGATCATCTGAACATCTTGCTGGAAGGAAAATGAAACTCATCAACCATGTGTTGGTCATTAACTAACCAAAGCTCGCCTCCAGAAACAAACATAATGACTCACACCCTCCTCACTTCCGCATTTACTTATAAACTCACCCGTCCTGCTAATATCTGCTTGGCTGCTATTCTGTCTTCAATGTCACCACAATTCCTGGCGGTATCCTTTCTACAAGGTTCTTGAAAACACTCAGAAAATGTGGTCCTTGTTGGCGCCACGCAGTTTGTGCAGATGGCTCAGTTGCACATCCGTGATGGAAATCTGTGATTACGCCTCATGCCAAAGGTGCCCTGTCGTACAGTGCAGAGTGGAACCTGAGGCCATTACACACCTGCTACGTCATGAATAAATGGCATGAAAGTGTGGACGAGTTATTTCAAATTATGCTGTAATGTGGTATTGGAATACTTTATACAACAGAGCAATGATAACTATGGGCGGCCAGGAACCAGCGATGAGTCGTCCTCAATCTCCGGCAGCGACAAATAACTTTCCGAGTTCCGCCTCATCCAAGAACTCTAATTAAAACTAATTTATTTCTGAACTGACTTCCAGATGTCAGCGGGACAGCATGAGGAGCCCTCACGTAATGTTGTGCCCCATGTGAGGTAGAGGAGGACAAATTACCACAAGCCAATTGACCCAAAGCAGCACCTGGAAGTTGGTTTGAGGTAATGTGTGGTAATAATGCTAATACATAGCCGTCCTATGAGGCTGCAGTACGTGTACTGGTGACGTATTGTCTGAGTCCTTTCATTGCTGGTAAGTTGATGCGTTTGCAGCATCGCAACGGCGTTAAAAACAATCAAACTCGATCGTATAAAAAATGCGTCTCTTTCTCTGACAGAAAAACTGTGCAATTCAAAAGATAATAAAAATGATACAGAAAATTCCCGAAAAAAGACCCTGCGCCTGCTGTCTGTTAGTTGCGTTGATCGCGATTCGATCTTTGCGAAACGGCACCACAAGCTGCTGGAAGCAACCAACTGAGGCAGGCAACAGTGGTTGAAAGGATCCTTTGCTGGTCAGCAGCAGATCTAGAGTTTGCCAAGAAAACATCCCCCCCACCCAGCACCATCACAACGCCGGCAGCCTCCCAACCTGTTGATACACGGCAGGATAAATCTGTGCTTTCATGTCGTTTATGCCAAATTCTGATCTCTAAATGTTGGAGCAGAGATCATCCACACGACTCGCAGCATTTTGCCAGTTTTCTACCGTGGGAACGGTATCCTCACTTTCCCGAGGGCACAGCGTGCTGGTCTACAGCGACTGCAGCCCATCTGCTCCAAGGTTTGACCGACCGCAACCTTCGGGGATCAGCCTTCTGCATACCTTGGCTGTAAGGCGGTACAGTGGTGCTTTCTTTTGTTAAGTCACTGTTGCGTTTCTGCCATCAACAAGCCACTCGGGGACCTGCCTCTCCTCTCTTTGGGACCGTAAACTGAACCTTGAGACGGCTGCGCTCAGCGGATCAGCAGTTTGTCGAGCCTGAGTGGCACCAGAGAAAAATCCCTTTTCTTCCAAATTCCGATGCTCAGTTGGAACTTTGCCGGCTCGTCTTGACCTTTTCAGCCAGGCTAAACGCGACGAGCTGCCCTCATGAGAGCCACTGATTAGACATTTGCGCCAACACGCAGTTGAAGGTGCGAATGAAGTGGCTGGTTTGAGCGCACTGCCGTAGAATCAAGTTGGTTCATTACAAATATATGAGCTGCAAAGTAGAGTGTATATAAATGTGATTGTGACAGCTATGGAATGTTAATATTGATCACATTTTTTAAATGCCTACATGGTCAACTCACTCTGTGTTGTCAAGACCGCAACACACCAAGAGCAAAAAAGAAGTGTGTCTGATTACACCTGCAACAATAAAAATAAAAGACTTGTTTCCAGGCAGAACTGAACCCCTGATAAGACGGTGGAGAATATCGGAGTGAACGTCACATATTTCAGCCAACATCCGTATGGTGGAGGTAAGCACTTCCCCTGTTTACACGAGAGGAGCCTCCTGCCAGAGAGTGAGCAGCTACACCAACCCAAACTCTGGATTGCGAGCCAACAAACATTGGTCCCCGGTGGCGAAAGATGGAGTTTGCGTCGTGTTTGTATTTTTCCTTCTGCTCCAAATCGCGTCTAATTACAGGACTGATCTGCGCTCTCGATCACTTAATTGCCTGGGAAACCTGAAATAGCGACTCTTGAGGGAGACAGACGTGTTGGAAGTGGCTACAAACGCCCATCAGTGTGCAGTCATCACTCAGACACACACACCGACACAGGGTGCCGGCGTCCTCGCATGACTGTACAGCGCATGCCAGCCACATGCAAGCAGAAGTCAACTGTGACGGGCCTCTCAGCTCCGCAAGAGGCAAGAGGGCTGCAATGATGGAAATGCAAAACAGAACGTGATGGATTTTGTCAGACGGATATTAAGCCGCGCTGACTGTTCTGTAGGAGCTCGCTGGATAAAGAACGGCCTGGCTCCGGCTCGGGCGGGCCGTTCCATCATACGTGCAGCCAGCGACGCCACTTATTCAGGGTTCAGCGTGTTGTTTCCCCCCTCGCCCGACTCACAGCGTCTGAAAACGATCTCCACGTCAGGACTTGAGCTGGGAGGTGGCGAGATAAACAGGCGGCTGAGAGAGAAGATAGCGAGCAGGCTAGCTGTGGGGAAGTCCAGGACTGAGAGAATGACAATGCGTTGAGGCAGACGGAAAGAAGGGGAGAAAGACGGACTTATCTGCGTTAAGCTAGAAGAAAAAAATCGCACTGGCTTGGCGCCAGGCGGGCGGAAGGCGATGAGAAGAAGGCAGCAACCGGCAAACATTTGCCTCAATATCCGGGTGACCCCCCGGGGGTAATTTATGCAAGATGTCGAGCAAACTAATATCTGCAAAATCCACCATCCGCGAAAACGATCCATTTATCACACTCCAAAAATGAACTTGGCTTTAGGTGTCAAGAATTAATTATTTTTCTGGGTTGAAATCTGGAAGCTTGTCAGAAAAGCAGAAAAAAAAGTGGAAGAACAACCCACGAGACTGAAGCTGAGCAGGAGACGCAGATCCATCTGCTGCGCTGCTACGTTTTCTTGCGGGCAAGTCTGAGCAGGAAAAAAAACCCAAACAAAAACACTGGAATGCCTTCATGTTCACACTCAAGTGTGTGCGGCAGGGGTGACACACAAACTCCAACATTAAAGGTCCAGCGTATAGAATTTGAACACATTTATGATTTTTAAATTGGTAAAAGCTTAATATAATGCAAAAAAAAAAATACATTAGCAAAAGCGTAAAATCGCTGTAAAATAAAAGTAATTTGGTTTTACTACCCATAGAACACTTCTTACATGTACACAAGAACATACAAAGAGCAATGGTCTTGTTCCCAGTTAGCTGCCATTTGCACCACCATATCTCTAAGGAAGCCCAGTGTGGACAATCAAGCTCACTGGAGGGGTCTATGGGAAAAATGCTTTTTGGGCACATGGGATTTTTTTTTGCTGCAGTACCTTGAGTGACCGCTGGAAAAAAATCAGTGCGCCACCATATTGCCAGTCCAGTATCCTGTTCTTATAATACATCCATGGTGCAAACTTGGCCGCTGCTCTATTTGCTAATGTTTACAGAGAGAGAGAGAGAGAGAGAGAGAGAGAGAGAGAAATGAACTTCGCTTACGTTTGCAGAACGGTTGTCTGCCCGACCAGGTCCCGTTGGGGAAGCAGATCCTCTCGGCCGAGCCGTACATGGTGTGTCCCACGGCGCAGGTGAAGCGCACCTTGCTGCGCACTTTGAAGTTCCCGGCCTCCCTGCTGGCGTGAGCGGGCGTGCCGGGATCGCCGCAGGTGTCCGCCGTGTCGCCTGCAGTGGGAGATAACAAGGCGAGAGGCGACAGGAAGAGGGAAGGAAGTGAAAATGCTGGTAATGGGGCCTCGCCGGGGTCCCTTTTAAAGTGGCTGCCAGTCAAAAAATGAGGGATTTTAAACTGCACATCTTTTGAGAGAAAAAAAGTCCCCTTCAGGAAGTCGCTTTGAACACTCCACACATCAACGTGCAACTGTTGCCATGCCAGCAAAGCTGGAGGGTAAATTGACGTCGGAGCTTCTCTGGCTATAAAGGAAAAAACGAATAAAAAGGCAAGGCCAACGCCAGAAAGCAACCTAAAGAACGCAGGTTGACCTCGAACGCTTAATGTGCTTTTATTACCCCAAATTATCGCATGCAATTTTTTCCTCTGTAGGAACACAATGCGCTGCTTCAAAGTAACTAAAGACACTGTGCCCCCGGATAATTGCGTTTCCGTGTTGTCAATTTCTGGCAGGTAGGAAAAGGAAAAAAAAAAAAAAACGGGCACGCAGTTCCCGTGATGAGAAGCAGGAGAGACGATAAGGTCGGTGCCGCCGCACAACCGACGGTTTGTCGTGATGAGAAGCACAACAAAGCAGTCAAGATGGAGTCGATTGGACGTGTTTTTTTTTCTTTTTTTGCGGTTTGTCATTTTTTCTCTGGCAACAAGAAACAACCCAAGCCGATGAGAAAAGCAATTTGCATGAACAACAGCGGCGGCGTTGCAGCTGCTCCTTTTTCCATCCAGGGGGAAAAAAAATGAAATAAAAGTGACGGATGGAAAGGAAATTTTTTTAGGTTGGAATTACTGGGTTTGAGATGGTGTTCGCGGAGACGTGCGCACGTCCCCCCCGCGTCGCTCGCAGGGTGTCGGCTGCGGCTCTCTGTCAACACGGAGGCAAACAGCGGCGGCAATACTGGACCTGTTGACAAAGCCTGGCTGCACAAACACTGAGCTCATAACTCCGACGCACATCTGCTCCAACGTGCACGCCCGGGGTTTGTCGGGTCAAGGCCTCGCAGCTGGAAATGATTGCTTTGTGTGTGTGTGTGTGTGTGTGTGAGTGTATGTGATTGGTTCTGATTGACATACAGTACCAGTACAGCCGCCCACCTCTCACACTGAATACATGCACTCGTTTGCGTCCCACACACTTTAAATGAAAAAAAAAACGCATTTGTTTGTCGATTTCCTGTCGGTGTGTTTGCGTGTGCGTGCGCACGTGCCCGTGTGTGTGTGCGCGCCTCACAGCAGCTGCCGGTGCTTCATTAGCCTCCCCCCGGTTAGGTGCGACGGCCCAGTTTGGCATGCACCGTGACAGCTATAATCTCGCTAATTGGAACGGTGCTGGATTCGGTTTGAATCTGAGTTAATGTCCGTTCGCCACGCTGCCCTTTTGTGCGGAAATAATAAGGCCTTCGACTGCGAGGCGCGACGGACGAGGGATAAAAAGGGTGGCGGGGGGCTTGGCGAGCATTTCGAAGGCCTCTCCCGCTAATTAACAAAAGGAGGGCTGATGAGAGGGAAGATGGACGCTGGGATGAGACTTGGGCCTCTGAGGGAAATGATGCTTTCACTTTTGCTAACGAGCCCTCTTTGAGAATTCAAAACACGCAATTTGTCGTGCTGACAGAGCCGTCCTAACACCCGCCTCCACCCACCTCCCGTCCCCCCAAAAGCCTAAAGTCGTTGCAGAGGAATTTCAAACATTGGGGGCACTCTTTCGGAAAGTTCAACACAAAGTCAGAGAAATTAGCGACGCTACGCCGGCTGCTGACACTTGCAGATTTTTTCCCCAGGGAGGAAATCGGGATAATCACGCCCCACACTCATTTGATTGGTTGTTTTATGTTTTTACTTTTCATTTCTGCTTTGTTAATCATTTGTCAATCATTATTTTCTATGGGGGGGGCAATCGGTGCGCCGCCATCTTGCCAGTCCGGTATCCAGTTCTTATTCTACATCCATGTGGTGCATGTAGCGCACTCGATGGCAAATCAGCAAGATCACCCAAAAGTAGAAAAGAGACCAATAAAAAGAGTTTTGGGTGTGGTTATCCCTATTTCCTACTAGAGAAAGAAATCTTGCGTGCAGTTGGTGGCTCAGAGAAGTGGCGCCACATAGGCATTGACGCACGCACTCTCGATCGTCTCAAACTCTCGAGGCGTTCGCAAGCACTTTGATTCCGTGGGACAGAAACTGAGCCACAGCTGCGTCGGGCTCTAATTTCCACACCGGCTGTGACAGATGCTCGCTGCCATGGGTGGGAATTCATCAAGCCTCTTAGCGATGAACAAATGATCAGCAAAAGGTGCCTCCTTTCCACGACAAAGTATCTGATTATAAAGCTAATCAGAAACACAGATTGGGGGCCGATCCTGCGTGGGAACGCTTGAACGGAATGGAGCGGCACGTTAAGCTGATTCCTGCCAGGCAGCCGCTGGGTCAAATCTTTATTAAATACCACACAAATTCTAAACTAAAGTTATCTCGTGATATTTCTAATGTAGATAAGATTATTAATTAATCATCTCAGACAAAAAAAACCCAACATAATTTCCACAAGTGGGTACGAGGAAACTGCGGCAAAGGATCGAAAGAATTCTCAGAGGCAAAAAACCTCATTTGTCTTTTTGTGCTACAGTTGATATGCATTTGCCACAATGATTTATTCTGTTGATATAACCCCAAAATCCATTGATACTATAACCATAAAGTTTTTTTGTTAGTATCCATCAAATGAGTGCTGGTCCTCAGGCAAATGGATGCATGTTATTTAAATCAATCTGCAATTTACTGCAAAATTATTCCTCCTCTGGTCACCCATTTAAAATTCCGCCAAGCTTTTGCTTTGTAACCACTTTAAAAAGTCGGGAACAAATTCCATTTAACCTCAATTAAACGTATTTACTGTCTAAAGGCAAGAGTTGATTCAGATTAGGTGTTGGACAAGTTTAATTAAACACACTTCATCAAGTTCGGTAAAGCTCAGATTAGTGCAGAGGTTATTAGCTGCTCCCCCTACCACCACCACCACCACCGGCCAGATAAAACAGAGGAGCAGAACTTGTGCTGATATGTGAACAAAAGAGACGGAGATAGTCGAAATAGAATCCACAATCCTCCTTCCTCATTTGTCATGACAGTGGGACGCTCATCAGCATAGCACAACAGCTAAATTGTCTTAATAAACATCAGGTGCCAAAACATGTCGGGAATATTAATTTTTCTGAGCCCTCGCACTGAAATCCGACGTCCCCCCCCCCCCCCGACCCCCCATCGGAGTCTGCCACTAGAATTTTTGATGTAAACACCGTTCTTCTTCTGTACGCACCAGATAATGGAGAAGTAAACAAAAAGGAATAATACCATGTCATTACGCTGCTTCCCCGCATTCAGTCAAATGAGAGCAATTTCATTGGCGGACAGATTTAGGCGCTGACGCACGTTTGCGAACTTACTACACAATACTGCTGACCTCCGGGCTGCCTTTCACGACGGGCAAATGTGGACAAAATAACTGAGCTGAGTCGAGCGAGAGGCTGCATTCTAAAGGCGAAAAACACATTCGTACCAGGCTTGTTGCGAACATTACTTCTGGGTCAGTGAGTTGAACAAACCAAGAGAACATTCAGTAAGGAGAATCCACTTAAATGGTCAGGAACGCTCAAGTGTGATGGGACGAAAGAGCAGAGGGGGAGCACAGGCTGGGGATGGTGGGCTGGAAGTTGGCAGTAGAAATGCTGGTTTCTGTTTTTTTTTTAAATTGTCAAAAAGAGAGTAAGCAGCTAACTCTCTATCCAGAGGATCCTGTTCAAACTTTCAGGGGTCTGTCGGTGGGTTATGTCAGTGGTGATTTTGCTCACTGCGCTGATTGTTTTTAATGCAGGAGGAAGCCTTTGTCTACCCGCAACTCATTCTCTGAGGTGCAGAGTCACAACTCCCAGCCCTGCAGGGTGATGATGGATCAAGTTCAATTTTGGGTTACTTTGTGATGAATCCAACAGCAGTGGAGATGAGACAGTAGACATGATGAAACAAATGTGAAAGAGGCCCGGGGTAAAAACACAGCCAGTTAAAGGTGGAAAGGACAGTGATAGAAGAAGAATAAAGAAATTTGAAATCTTTAAAAAAAATAAAAAAGAAATTCTACAATTTTTACACTTCAATTTAAGTGAGCTGGTTTGCCAGCAGAGATCTCTATTCCCGTGTGAACCTCGCATCCAAACTCCAGCTACGAATACTTGAAGGCAAAATATGGAGGTGAAACGGTAAAGCTTTCCCGACCATCACCTTGGATTCCCTACGAAAAGAAAAAGGCCGGACCAAAACAAAGCACTATTATCTGCATCACGAAGAAGCTCGCGGTTGCGTGTCAGGCCGCCGCGAGCTCCCCATTTGCTTGTGTGTTTGGGCACCTGAGCAGTGGGGCAGCGGGGCGCTCCAGTGTCCACTCAGCTGACAGCTGAGTGATGAGTCTCCTATGAGCTGTCGCTCTCCGGAGCAGGAAAAGCGCACGGTGGAGCCGGAGGTGAACTTCTCGCCGCTCATGGCTGCGTGCGGAGGCGTGCCCGGGTGGCCGCAGTCCACCTCTGCGTGACAGGGAGACAAATGGGAAAATAAAGCCGCGCGTGCCTTTAAGGACCTTTTTTTTTCTTTCCAAGTTCGGCAGCAGATCCCTCCGTGTTCAGCGTCGCTAAAGACGTGCGCATCCGCGCGTACATCGTGCTGCTTATGAGGGCGGAATCTGGTTTTGGTGCATGCGGCGATGTTCCCCATCTACTTCATTAATTCACTCGACATAATGCACCGCCGCCGCTAAATCAGCTCGGTCTCATAACACAAAGAAAGGTTCCGTAAAAATTTCATAAAGCCAATTTCTTCACAGAGCCGCTGATGCCTGGAGCCATACATAAACATGCGAGACAGCCACTCCTGTGTATCTCTTTAATTACTATGCCCGTTTGAAAAAATAAACGCAGTGCATCATCTCTCTACCATGAAATTAAATGCTATCTGGGCCCGGCGTTAAAAAAAAATAATAAAAAAATGCAGACGTTCAGAAATAGGTCATTAGAGCCGCGCGCTTGTTGGCAACGTGGCTCAGAAATGCGTCGTGCGTCGAACCAGGTGTCACAAAGAAAACACCACAGGCTCGCGTTTGTAGTTTCCCAGAAAAAACACGTCAGCAACGGTCCGAACAACTGGTCCTAATTTTTCAATTGGCTACGGCAGCGCAGCACAACCTTAAGCCTTTGGGGCTTCCAGCGTCAGACGCTATTAGTTCCGGTGTTTGACAAATCGCGCCATCTAAACTGGAGAGGAAACGAGGACAAGAAGTTGCCGATTTTAATGAGGTCGGTACGGTTTCCCACTATTTATTTCAATTTTGTCATTCATTTCAGCACAAAAGAGCTTGGCTCTTTGAAAGAGGAACGGCTGAACAGTGGAGAGAAAGTAGAACCTTAAGAAGAAGACGTGCACTGATGTAATAATTATTATTTATATTATTTATTAATAACTATTATTATTATTATCTGTTAAAACATAAAAGAGGCTGTACCAATGCATTCTGGGAGAGGCTTGTCCCAGTGGCCTTCGGGCTGGCAGGTGAGCACCGATGAGCCAAACAGGTAATATCCCGGATTGCAGTCGTAGAAGACCACGCTGCCAAAGGTGAAGTTTCCGTGCTCAATCTTGCTCTCGCGGATGGAATTGGCAGGAATCCCAGGATCAGTGCAGTTCACAACTAAAGGAAAGGAGGAAAAGAAAGCAATGCCGTGATGCCGGTATTAATATTCAACGGAGGCAACCAGGGGGACAAGCAGACAACTAGAATGACTGCAGGCTCGGTTTCTTTGTCTTTCATAAAGACATCTTCAAGGTCACTTCTGAAATTCATCCAGTGAATTAAAAAAAAAAATGCCGATTGTAAAAAATGAAAAAGGAAAAAAGAAAAAAAAAGAAAAAAAACTTTCTCTTCTTGAAAAATTCTCCCTTAATATCTGGTCACTATTGTTTCAATGTGCAACAGAGAACATCTGAGTAAAACAGACGGTGGACCCAAAGTGTGCCATTTGCACATAAGTTCATCTATATAAATATTTGCATTGAAATCCTAATTTCCTTCTTCTGATCGCATCCATAAAAAAAAGAGAGACTGAAATTAAAGGCACATCTGTTGACACAAATTAAGCAGCATCATTGTAAAAGCAGCTTTTTTATTTATTTATTTATTTTTTTTTTTAAATGACACTTCCCAAAAAAAAGCAGCACCTACTGCAAACTAACAGAACTGTGTAATGACATTGGTTTACTGTGAGTGAGAAAAGGAAAAAAAGAAACAGACATCCTTTGTCAAGAGAGTTATGACAGTTAAATATGAATGCAGTCTTTTGATCTTTAACCAGGTCTGTCTCTGCGGTGCTATTCACAGTAATGGAAACTGTGCCTCCTCACATCTGCCTGCCAGCTAAATCCATGCCAAGAGGAGCTATTTTTAAATGGGCAAGAGCTGGCAAACCAAGCTGGAGTCGACATTTTCTCTCTCTTTTTTTTTTTAGCCTTTCTATTATTCTGCACAATACACTGTGTGCTTCCTTTTGAATTTCTGCGGGACAATCATCAAAACAACAACAAAAAATACAGAAAAATATAGTTTGCATGAAAAGGAAAAGTCACCTTTCGGATAACGCAAACATTTCTATCAAATGGTCGCAGAAAACAAAATTACTGACCAGTAAAAACACCACTAATGAGCCAAACCTGGGCAAACTAGATGGGACGCAGGCAAAAAATGAGCGGAGGAGTCGTACTCGGGTGCTGCCAGTTTGAGGTCTTCCAACACACACCAGACATTTTCCAACCGCATGGCTGCAAAACTCATTACAGCCCCAACCCTCTGGACAGACATGGACCAACGCATAGTGGCTTTCTTAGCATCAACAGTCATTTGAACACCACCTCTGTCCGTTCCGCCTGTGTGTCTGGGCCTAAGCACGGAACCATTCATTTGCTGCTGATTTGTGAGGGCTGATGATAGGAGCGGCTGCTGATGAATCCCCGGGGTCATCAGCTCCGGATCCTTGACACGTTACACAACACTTGCGTACACGCCTCTTTAGTCTGCTGCAGCAGTTTGGTTGGCTCCCACTTCTGATCACTGGCGGCATAATATTCCACTAGTGGGCAGCCCCATTTCCAGGGGAGGATTGCAAACGCTGTGATTTGCATCTCTTTCCATCAATATTCCAACACCTTCAGTAGTAATGATGAAGGAAGAAGTTCTTTTTTTTTGGCAATCCAGCTTGCAGATGGATATTCATATGCATGAAACTATGAGACTTCCAAATTCTTGTTTTGCATTGTTGCATTGTGGGCATATACATCTTTTTGATAGTTTGGCTCGGCTCTCGCTGCCAATCACAATTTCTGACCAATCGGTGAGTGAACTCGTTAAATTGAAGACCAGTACGGACATTACACCTGTGTTGTATCGCGCTCCAGTTGCTTGGTTATTGTGCCATGAAAGGGGTTAACCAGAAATTAACATGCTGAGAAGACTGATTTCGCCCCCTAGTGTTGGGGAGGAGGACATCATTTGATTTTCTCGGCTGCGTGTAAACTGGAACAAGGAGAGAATTCCGATTAGACGAGAAAACCGAATTTTGAGCATCGCTCGATTAAGTTGAGCATGTCAACGTAGTCACTGTAGCCCTTCTGCTGGGGCTGGAGCCTACCTCTGCAGGTGGGGGGCTGCTGGCTCCACTGGCGGGTGGCCTGGCACTGGGCGGTGGACGGCCCTTCCAAAGTGTAGCCTTTGTTGCAGGTGAAGCGCACCACGTCGTTGTAGTTGAAGCCGTCGCCCGTGGTGCGTCCGTAGATGGGGCTGCCGGGGTGGCCGCAGGTGACGGCTGAGGGGCGGCGCGCACAGGACGAGGAGGCGGCGACAGTACAGCGGAGGATGAAAGGCAGAGAAAGGGAAGGTTGCGATGAAAAGGAAGGGTAGCGACAGGGGGTGGAGGGGCGCGAAAATGAGAGTCCCAGAGGGTCGAGGAAGGGGATGAAAATTCAATAACAATGATCAATAGGTGGCACGCAGTGAGGCCCATCATAGGAATATCATTATCATACAATTAACCTCAGAGGACAAAGGGGGAATTAGAAATGAAGACGGGATTGATTAGGGAAGGATAGGCGGCACATTAATGGATGAATGGGGGGGGGGACTGAGCGTCACATTATATGGATATATCACTAATCAACATCAGTGCTTCTGAGGCCAAGTAAGCAGTGGCTGCTGGCAGCCGGGAAGTGGTTGAAGGAATTATTAAATGCATAATAATGCTGAAACTATTCAAGCAATCACCATTTATTTAAAAGTTCCTGACACATGCGCCTTGACGTCATGCATATAAAGGGTGAGCAATCAATCAAGAATTCCTTGAAATGCAACCTCAGAAGAAAAAAAAAAGTATTTTTAATAATGGGTCAGAGTGACACTCAGCATTGATCGACATGCAGCCCAGGAGGAAGTTGCGCATTACTCACAGATGCACACTGGGAGAAGTCCCGACCAGCTGTGGTCCTGCTGGCAGATTCGCACCGAGGAGCCGATCAGCTTGAATCCTGGGTTGCACTGGTAGACGACCGTGTCTCGATAGCCAAAGTTCTCCCCGACCACCTGCCCATTAACAATTTGCTCCGGGAGACCGCAGTGACCCGCTGCGTGAGGACAGAGGGGGGAAAAAAAACATGAATAGGGCCGATGTAAACCTGTTTTATTAATGAACGCTGTGCATTGTTTATCCGGGCTGCCCGGATTCTCTGAATGTCTTCAGAGAAGCGGCTGCGACATGACGGAGACCCCACACTCAGTGACTCTCACAGGACATGGCATTCATTACACTGCGCTGCCAGAACGAATACTGTCATGGTCCGATTTATTTTTTTTGGTACATTCCAAATCACAACTCAGTCAATAATTCATACGGTGCAAGATTCAAGTTTAACTTTCCACTGTCTGCCCAGATAGACAGCTGGCACTGGCACTTGCTGAACTAATGGATGCTAGTTTCTGCGAGGGCAGGAACACAATTTTGATTGCCTTATCAACTTTGAATAACTTTGCATTTTGACAACCGTATTATGAAATGAAATGAGAAAAGTGGCGATTTAAAACGCTGCGGAATTATAACACTGCCAAACAATATTAGCCGGCGTATTCATGAAACATATTGGATTTAGAAAACATTTTTTCAGCTCATTGTCTTCGAGTTATTTTTTTTCCAAACGTATATTAACTTGGACTTAGCACGTGGCGACGACGCTACTTTCTGCTCGTCTTGGGCGGCGGGTGACGCGGGCGAAGCTCCTCGAAAACTCAGTGTCGTCCCGTCGCCTCCCCAATGAAAGCCTTTCAGAAGGGGGAGGAATCTCGCCGAGATTTCCGCTGCCACTTAAAACCTGGTAAATTGCCACCGACTGCGAGTCTGATTTCCCCTAATTCATTAATTCACCCAGAAACTCGACCGAGCATTTTTATTATCACTCTCCAGTGGAGAGCAGCCAGATTGTGTGAAGATAGTGCTCAAGTAGGCGACAGTGCAAGAGGTCCTTGGCTGCGTTAACCCTGAGAGCACGTCGCCCTTCTTATCATAAACTGTGGCAGGCCGTGGCTTGGGGCAACGACACCGCAGGGTTGACGAACAGGCTCATCTGTCTGCGAGGGAAGTGGTGCAAGTAATTATCAATGTCTGGATTGTTTATTTTAGGTTTTTTTCCCCCCTCTGACAGAGTTGTTAAGAGTTGTAGCATGTTAATCTGCATCATCTCTTCCGGTTAACACATTATAACAATGGGTTAAACATTCTGCTGGAGCGGTTTATGACGTAATAAGCAATTGGACGATGCCGACTTGAAGAAATGCATCCGACATGCAAAGTTTTATTGAAAACTGACGAATAATTGAAGTGCTAGGTAAAAAAAATGATATTAAGCAGCATTGCTGCAGCATGTCAACAAAATGTCATTTCATTACATTGGCCGTAAAGGCTTCATTACAGAGCCAAAAAGCCGGCCCAAATATTTTCCTTCCAGCCATGGTGTCCTTGCTGCAATGGATCCAGTGTTTCTCCTGAGAGTTTGCCAGCGGGGTTGACCCGGGTCACAGCTGCCCCTTTAAAAAGTTAAAGAGAACATTCTGAGGCTGCTTACCCAGGCAGTGAGTCTCCATCCCACTCCAAAGGCCGGACAGGAGGCATTCCCGGACCGTGGAGCCGCTCAGAACGTAGCCGGGGTTGCAGCTGAAAATGGCCGATGCGCCGAAGGTGGTTTGGGTCCCAATTTTCTTCCCATTAGGAGGAGTGGGAAGATCGCTACAGGAAATGACTGCAATATATAAAAAAAAAATGTGGGGGAGGTGGGAGGGAGGGAATGGTAGAACACCAGGGAGTGAAAGAGAAAGAGCGAGAGGGAGCGACGCATTAGAGGCGGCTAATGTCCTCCGAGCCAGTCGCTCGATGGCCGTCCGAGTGACCCTGCGCGCAATAAGACGCTAGGCGGCTGGTTTTCGCGTGGGAGGATAATAGTGGCATCGGCCCTGTGTGCAGGCATCCTTCATCATGTTGCCTTGCATCTTCTTTCGCCATTACGCTACCTACTCAGCACATTTATATCTCAAAAAGCAGTTCCCAAGGCGGCGCAGAAAAACTCAATCCTTCCCTCCCTCATGATAATGTATAAATGTATATATATATATATATATATATATATATATATATTTATATATGTGCATACATATATTCTGTATGCAGGGAGACTGGAAAGGCTAAATGGCACACACATCAGGCGCTGAGCTGCTGATAAAGTCAGCCACAAAAAATAGATTGTAATTTTTCCACCAATGTATCTGCACCGGCCGCAGGGTGAGGCAGGTTTTTTTCCCCCAGTCTGTGGCAAATGTTGTTAAACTTCTTTCAATTGGATCTTTCCTGGAAAGCTAATGAAGCAGACCGGCAGGGTGTTCTGTGCTTGTCTGGCTCGGTGAAAACAACAGCTGGACAGGAATCAAGTCGCCAGTCTGTGTGTGATGGGGAAAATACAGTTGCTCTTTAGCCTCTAAAAAGCAACAATTTTCAAATACAGGCTGGGATCCTCAGCGAGGACAAAATTACACAAAAGTAATGTGAATTTAGAAATTGGGCTCAAACATACAAAAATGCTCCGTTTCCTTTTTTTGGTGGCTGCAGTAAAAAAGTCTCTTACTCTTGCAGCGAGGCCTCTCGTTCCTCCAGCTCCACACGCCATTGGCCAGGCACTGAATATGGGCGGGGCCGACACGGTAGTATCCAGGATTGCAAGTGAAGATGATCCGAGTACCGAACTCATAGTGCGAACCGTTGACAATCTTCCATTTCCCGTGGTCCAGAGAGAAGGAGCTCAGACTGGGACACATAATGACTGTGGAGCGGGAGCAAAATGGGAAGACAGGATTTTGGATTATCAAAATGACTTCAACTTCTCCTCTTTGTCCCTTGTGCACAATGCTTAGTCAAAAGCCATATCAAATAACAGAGCAACAGTTTGAAAAATTGTTACAAGGAATAGATTTTTTTCATTTTAAAAAGAAAATGGCAATGTTTGCATTTAACACATACACTACTCACAAATGACTTGCACTTTTGATGAAATATCACTGTGGTATTAACTATAAAATTCACCAGAAAGCCCGCTATCCCCGCTCGGAGCTGTGTGTTCTCCATCAGTAAAACTGACATGCACTGAAACAAATGAGTTTCAAATCCAACACAGTTTTCCTTTTTTTTCCCCGCCGAAGAGCACACCGCCAGATGGGAACAACAGCGGTCCTCAGTAGTAAACAAGGTTGTCAATCAATGGTCACAATGACTGGGAGACTTGGGCAGCAGCACTGGCACGTACAACCAACCAACTCACCCCACTTTTCCTCAAGACTCTTCTGTTTTTCCTTTTGATCTGTCTGTCTCATTATCAACGACCAAACATCAAGTGTGCTACTTGATTTCTTTTGAGACTCCAGTGAAGCCTCGCAAAATCTATTAATTGCGAGCCTGCTTCCCAAGTGTTTCTTAACCGACTTTTTCCTTCCTCCTAAAAGAACTAAAACAACAAAATCGCACTGGTTCTCGTCAACATCTTTTCCTCACTTGAACCCACTCTTGTACTGTTACACAGTTTTCCTAGATCACTCCCCCACCCTCCTTCTCCTCCTCAGTTTCTCACCGCTGCATCTGGGTATCTTGTTGTGGTTGCTCCAGGTGCCGTCTGGCTGGCAGACTGTGGTCGTCAGCTCTTTGGAGGAGAGCCGATAGCCGCTGTTGCAGAAGTAGGTCACCCGTGTGCCGACGGAGTAATCAGTGGCGAGCACACCTCCGTTGACGGGCGCGCTCGGCACGCCGCACGACACAGCTGCAGGTGGTGAAAAAGACAATTGTTGACACACGTTCATGGGCAGCGCGAACCGCGCGCTGCTTGGGATCGGTGAGAACCGATAGTGGGTGAAACACTGGAGTGGCTGCGATCGATCGGAGGCGGTCGACGGCCGTTGCGGGCGAAAGCGCACACGAGGACGGCCCGTTTCACACGGCCGGTCTGAAACGCAAACTCTGACTTTTTAGGAGGAAAAAGACAAATCCAAAGGGAACAAATCGGTCAAGCTTGAAAATGATGCCAACAGACATCAGGTGTAATTTATTGCTCTTATTACCGCCGGATTCAGTTGAGCTCAGCAGGAGCAGCGGGGTTGTGCGCTTGAGCTAAAACAGCATTATCAAGCGTTTTATATATTATAAGCCATTAATAATGACCTGAGATAAAGCTGTGCCCTGTAGAATGCAAAACAGATGTTCCATCACCAACGAACGGTTTCACATTTCAATCAACGCCACCGTATAAACCATTTGTGCTTGCATGAATACTTAACCAAACAGGAAGAACGTGCTCACTCAAAGATTAAAAAATATTGAGGCGCTTGGCCAATGATGAAAATCAAACACACACCACCGTGTGGCATCAAGGAATCAGGACTCAGGAGCAGCAGGCAAAGTAAACATAGATATACATCACATAGAACAACATCAAAGGAGAAATTCAATGCCTAAATTAGAACAAATTAACAATAAATAGCATGAGAAAAAGTAGATATTCCCTAAATCAAACACAAAAACTACAAGATATTCTTACGAAGTAGGTGGTGCAGTGAAAATAAAGAACCACTGGTCATTGAGTATCTTATGGAGAGTCTCTATGAGAGACAGACTATTAGAAGAAGACTCTGTCGAAACCGGTCTGTGTTAGTCTGTTGGACATTGAGTAAAAAGATGTTGGAAGGACACAGAGTGTGGCCGGCTCCTTTAAATACTTCTCATGCTACGCCAGGGCTTTCAGTGTATGACGTATTTGGATTTATATAGAATACGCAGGCTGTGGTGGTGGCCGGAGTTGAGGGCAATGACTCATACACACACGCGCACATCCAGCTCAACCTGTGGTGGTTCAGCAATGTATTGAGGTTTCAAGGGAGAAAGTGTGAAGTAAATGTTGACTCGTAATAGTACTACTACTAGATGCATTTGTAGTAGATAATATAATAGCACATGTATTGTAGTAGCAACATATCTGAACTTCCATGCAAACATCAATCATTACTTCAGTCACTTTGATGTATTTCATGCAAGAAGACATAGTTTGTTACTTTAAATCCAATAGTGTCGCTCGTTTGAAGGACAGGAATCTTGACTTTTCCGCCCATATGACGCGACAACTCAATCCAACAGGAATAAGAACGCATAGACACCTTGTCTTCACAAGCACTAGATGTAGGTCAACACTCCATCCGCAGCAGGGAGCAGACAGCGAGTTCGGGCTTTTGAGCCGCAAGGTGTTTATCATTAAAACCGCATCTGCAGGGCAAAGCTAAATGAGAATACCTAAGCACACACACACACACACACACACACACACACACACACACACACACACACACACACACACACACACACACACACACACACACCGTGAGGTGGGCGAGCAATGTTAAAGGCAAAACAGCGCCACATCAAAAGGTGGAGATCCGGGGAGTGTAGCCTGGGGCGATCACACCGGCGCTCGCCGTGCGAAGAGAGACTCGTCCGTGTGCTGCGCTGCCGACAGAACGGACGCCGGCCGCAAAAGTCAAAACTTTTCTCCAAAGGGAGCCGCTGGAAAGTTGGAAGAGTGACGAGCGGAAAAGGTCAGTGGGCCTGAAAAATTACTTTAGGTCAGTGCTCTTCTCCAAAGGTGCATGAGTAAGGCGGGCGGATCAACACGCCCGACGTTCCCGCGGTATCATGCGATGGGAGTCGCTGTGGGAAATTTCTGCTTTCCCAAGGAATGCAGCTGCACGGCATCCGTGTCGCTGAATTTGGTCAGCTGCGGCTCAGTTAAGTGATCGCGTCTGTAAATTTGCCGGCAGTTAGAAAAGTGACGAAAGGAGGAAAAGGCTTCTGAGTGATTTTTAAGCACATCACATAGTTTGACTCTAGCGTATTATGAAAGATGCGACTGAGCTCGCCATCTGTTGCTTTTCTGCCGCTGTGCAAGTGAGTGCATGAAATCATGCAAAGGCGTAAATACCCACATGTCGCAAAAAAACCCCTCCAAACTCAATTAATTGAGAGAGACCCGACTGGAGCAGACAGTGCATACTAATTCCAAGTTAGCCAAAAGTAATTTAACGAAGTAGGAATTGACAGACGGGGGGGAAGGGATTGATTTCTGTTTCCTTTCCACCTGACTGGGCGCCGGCTCTCAATCAGACTGATTTAGATGACTTGCCAACATGGCAGCAGAGGAATCTGTGCTTCCTTTCGGCTGATTGTAGAGAAGAAGAAAGAGCGCAAGACTTAAAGAGGCGTGCCACGGCCGGAGATTTAAAAGAAAAAAAAAAAAAGGACTTCCTCACCCTGGCAGGCAGGCACCGGGGCGTCCCAGGTGTAATAGCCGTGGGCGGTCTTCTTGCACACTGCTGTGCCTTTCCCAATCAGCTTGTAGCCCCTGTCGCAGGCCCAGCGCACCACGCTGTTCAGGTGACCCCCGGTCTGGCTCACCACAAAGCCGTGTTGCGGGGAGTCTGGGGTGCTGCAGTACATGGCTGAAAGAGACCAAGAGAATGAAGGCGAGGGAGGGGGGAGCATGATGAGACGTGAGAGAGAGGGAGAGAGAGAAAGTGAGAGAGAGACATGGTGAGGACACAGTCTGGAGAGGGAAGAGGGCGGCGCACACATAAAAGCAGAAGGGGAATAATAGGAAAGGACGACAGGCTTCCAAAAGCGTCTTTTTATCTTTTATTTCTGGTGTAAATGCAGAAAGGTAATGAAAGAGCAAAGTCCCATCTATGATGTGCTCGGGCTGCGCGACGAACAGCAAGGTACGTCCTAAATATGGCACTTTATCGCTCCTTTGAGTCACCGTGGATAGGCAGACAGACACACACACTGCTTATTGTTGCATCCTCCATCGTTAGTACCAAAGCCTCCCTTCCCGACCGGGCTGAATACAAATAAGGCAAATCTGATTTTGGGATCATGAGCGGCAAGTGGCTGACGGGACAGGAAACCTGAGAAAGGGGCCGCATGCGTCGCCAATACTTGTCACAACATGCCTCGGGAAGCGGCGTGCGACTGGGAAAGAGCCGGGGCTTTGGGACGAACAGACACACTTTGGAAGCTGAGCTCCTGCTCAAGTCAATCAAGTGAAGTGGGTGGGCGGGTTCGTTACAAAATTTATCCCCCCAGCTTGCTTTCACAGTGACATTCTCCTGTATTAAATATAATAAAAGGGACACGGCATGAAAAATGCAGCCCTTTTGTGCCTTTTTTCATTATTATTGATGCATTTCAAATGGGATGAGATTCCCCGTGTTGCTCTTGCTTTGCACCACTTGCTTTATTAAAGAGCCAATTAAGAATTTAAAACTTTTCAAAAACAGAGTCAAAATGTGAAATCCGAGCAGTCGTTTTCTCCTTGCCTCCTGTTTTTTTGAGGTGCAAAAAAAAAAAAAAAAAAAAAGGTCCTTGTTTGACATCTTGTTATACAAAATAACCAAACTATAAAGCAAACAAGTCATAATCCCAAGCACACTGTGATAAAATCATGGGGGTCACACGGCAGCAGCAGCGCTACCAAAAAGATAACTGTTGTCTGAGTTTTCTCCTTATTACCAGTTTAATTAAACCCATGATTTAAACCCATGATTTTTATCACTTCTCTGGATTTTTCATTCAAGTAGCATCAGAAGAAGGAGAATATTGTGATAAGCTGGATACATACTTTGATACTCACCCACGTATCTGATGTTGAAGCCTCGTCTGTTGGTGCCGTGGTCGGACGACCAGCGCAGCAGGAGCTGGTGGCCTGTGGTGGTCATGCTGAAGGGTGTTTCTATGTCGCCGCTGAGCGACGCCATGCTCTGGCTGTAAATGTTTGGACCTGGACACACAGACAGGCACACAGTTTGCAAATGTATATGTCACGGCAAAAACGGGAATACATGCAGACAAGTGCGAGTGGATGTAAATGCAAGTAGGGAAATATGAAACACATGGCTGAAATAACTGTCTAAATGTGGGACATAACGACAAGAACATAATAAGATACATTAAGGAAATCCTGTAGGTTACTGCAGTTTCTAGCGTATTTTGTGGCAACAAATTAGTATTTTGTTTTAACAGATTAGTATTTGGTGGTGATGAATTAAAAATTTAGTAGGAAAAAAATATATTTTGTGGGGACCAATTAGTATTTTGTGGGTTAGTGCACGTTATATCTATATTGTGTACGTCAAGGGTTTTATTTTTAAGCTTAGCTTCAACTTTTGCGCCTACCATCGAATATTTCCAAGATGTCAAACTCCTTCTCGGTCTGGAAAACTTCAAAGTGCAACGTGATGTTGTAACCCTTCTCCACGTTGATGAGCCAGGAGCACATCTGGAGGTTGGGGTAGTTGTCAGGGTAGCCTGGACTCAAAATCACCCCCGTCGAGTCGAAACGCACCTCGTGGGCCGGACACTGGACTGTTGAGAGAGAGAGAAAGAGAGAGAGAGAGAGAGAGTGTGTGCGAGCGAGAGAGAGAGAGAGAGAGAGAGAGAGAGAGAGAGAGAGAAGGAAAAAGAGAGAGAGCGAGAGAGCAGACAGGGAGCCACAAAAGAGCGTCAGAAGAGGACAAAAGGCCCGAGGAGAGACGAGGTGGCGGTGGTGGTGGTGGTGGTGGTGGGGGAGGGAGAGAGGGAGGGAGGGAGGGAGCGAAAAAGAAAGCCAGGGGAGGCAGACAGAGAGGAACAAGGCAGGGAGTAGCAGACAGAATTAGTGAAAGCAGCCGGATGAGGTGAGTTGAGGGGACAGCCTTTCTTTGCCTCACCTCGGCGCTCTGACAGCAGAAATTACATTGGGAAAAAATAACTAGCCCTGAGACAATTACATTTCAGCCAGACCACGACTGCACCTGAGGGCTGAGCTGGTGAGTGTGCAGTCTTACACCCCTCCGCCCCCGCCCCTCCCCTCCAGCCCCCGCCTCCCCCACGATATCAATCTATCAAATAATAAAAATCACGAGGTGTGACAGCTTACTTTGTGCGAAAAATAGGTGTGTGTGTGTGTGTGTGTGTGTGTAAGGCTTTTGTGCCTTTGTCTGTGCATGCGTGCGTGCGTGCGTGCTTCAACTCGGAGCATTCTTTTCATTTCCTAGAGACTGGTGGGTCTCGCTCCCATCTTTTCTTTTGTGCTCCAAGCACAACTTTTCTTCCTTGGAGCCGCTAGTGAAGAAACATGACGCATATAAAAGGTTAATGCGAACAAGTGTTGGAGATAAAAAGGTCACCCAGAACAGTTGGACGCAGATCAAGGCAAGAAAAATGTGGAGGGAGGAGAGTCATACGTCCAGGAAACAGACTGTGGCTGCAAGGTATGTGCAGATTATGATTTATTTTTAACTTGTGGTTTGAGTATTAAAAAACATCCTCCCAAACACATCTCTACTGCAACAACCTCGGCAACCTCTGAGACTTTTAATTAGTAAAAGCACAAATGCATGTGAGTGAAGGCGCAGGAAATCGATATATTCATCACAGGAGCAACTGTGACTTTTCAACATAATGTATCACAGTGCCTTCAGCAGGGGGAACACAATCAATAACTTCCAGTTCATAATTTCCTGAACAGCCTATTTGTGTTTAGTGTCCATCAAGGATGTGGAACATTTTGATTTATTCCCAAACACAACTGCTGCACCGTCAAAGCAACAGCCTGGACGTTGTCTAAAAGTTTTGTGCGACAGGTCGTCCACCACAGATCTGCTTTTGGAGATCAGATACAGATTCTGGTATTTTGAGATGAAAACTATGTATATATATATATATATATATATATATACATATATATATATATATATATATATATATATATATATATATATATATATATATATATATACACACATATATATATATATATATATATATATATATATGTGTATATATATATATTCTGACAAGACTGCAACACACGGAGCTATATATACAGTAAATGGTTGTTATGGTTGTCAACAATTACATGTTTGGTAAGAGATTGTTGCCAGGCAACATGCTCAAGTCTCTCCAGCGAGCGCAGCACTGCCTCCGTCTCCCGATCGAGGAGCACGGTTTCAAAAGCAAATCAGGAGAGGATCAAGATGGTTTAAGGGTCAACATTGCAATGTTTTATTGAAGTGTTTCTCAATATATTTTGTATAGAATCCACAAAATGCCAACAGAATAAGACTGAGGCTCACAGTGTATTGAAATAGTTAGGGATGTCCGATACTGACTTTTTGCCGATATCCAATAAGCCGATACTGTCCAAACGCTTAATTTCCAATTCCGATAACAACCAATATCGAAATATGCAGGCGTTTTTCTCAGAACAAATGTTTTTATGCGTTTTTCTCAAAACTAATGTTAGGTCACATCACATATCTCTTGTCGTGGAGCCTCCATGCTTATTCATGCATGTTTGGCAATACCCAGCGTTATCGGGGTTTCATTATCGGAGGAAAAACCGATAACAATATATCGGGCCGATGTTATGGGACATCCCTAGACATGGTGATTTGGCTGCAGTGCAACAGTGGATCGCTGCACTGTGGTGTGTCAAAATAGAGTGCAAACATTTAAAATGTGAATAATGACAATGGAAAATGTAAAATTTTTCACAATGGTACTATTGGTAACAACTTATTGCTCAACATGTTCGCATTAACACTATGTAATAATTCTTGAACGAAAACTTACAGAAACGTTTTGAAGAATTAAATCTGAACAGAAACTGTTCAGAACGTTTGTGGGGGGAAAACTCGGAAAAAAAACCTCAGAGGGGTGTTTACGTTGAGGTGAAAAGAATTTAGCTTTTTGTGCCAAACCTCACTGTGGCAAACTGAGCGAGCAAACACATCTGTCAACTCAACTGTGGCCCTGCTGTCACTTGATCAAAGCCACAGCATAACCTCGCTTATAGGTTTTCATTAAGACAGAGGCTGGGAGAAATAACTCTGAGTGCCTGCCACAGCATTTGGGAGGGAAAAGGCATCGCCAGCCAAGGACATCTCAGACTCTTATCTCTCCAGCAGGAAATGATGAACAAAAAGGCAGACAGAAAACACAACACAAGTCTTTGTTCCTGGCTGCCAGCCTTCACAGGCTAACTGTAGTGGTTTTTAGCATGTGAAGATCAGGTCAACTCAAATTAAGTTCAACTTTACATTTCCCAAGGAGAGCAATTAGCTTTCCGCTCGCTGTGGCCCAAGGACATAACCTAGCCAGCAGAGAGGAACGGAATGAATTCTTGAATGTGAAAAATAAAGTGATTCCTGAAAATGTAAAACAGTGAGATGCTGCACGGAGCAGGACAGCCGCTGTGTGAACTGCAAGATCAAGGCAAGTTTAAGAAGGGGGCAGGGCGGAAAAAATAAAACAAAACTGCTGAAGGATGGAGGTGGTTTGTGATCCACTGGCACACTTTAAGATACCAAACTCAGCCCATTCCCTAGAGAATTTTTTATTTTTTGTTTTAAACTGAGATGTAGGTTTCTTTTTTTTTCCTGAACTAGATTTGGACAACCTTCAATGAGAAACTTAATTGTTCTGTTTGCTTAATCATAGCTGATAAGTATTTAGTAGGGATGGGCGATATAAGTGATTTTTGAGGTTGACTACTCAGGCCAATTAGAGTTGATTAATCATGATGTCATTATTATAATATGCACTTCAGTCAGGGCATAAGAATAAAAATAACAATAATTGTGATAACAAATAAAGAAAAACTCTCCAAGTGAGGTGTAGCTGAGCAAGAAATAAAGTTTTATTGTTCCAAACTACGGCCCGAGGGCCATATCGGCCCATTATGGTTGTTACTCCAACCCGACAAACTTGAGGGAATTATATAAATAGTGAGTAAGTCATAAAGTAGCTGTATTTCATCCATGTTTTCAACGTTTTAAGAGTCATTTCAATAAAGAGCTAAATACGGTGGGGCTTCAAGGACGCATTTTGTTGTTACTTTTAGTTCATTTTCAGTTGGCATTAATGCTACATACAATAGGTTTTCTGCATATCCCTCATACACATGTATAAGCCCCTCCGTCATATTTTAGAGCCCATTGTCAAAAAGTTTGCCCACCCCTGTTCTAAACCCCTCAGACTTTAGATAATAATAAAAAAAAAAAAATCAAATAATGTGTTGAGTTGAGTTATATTTGAGTGCACGTTGAAACAAAGGTTTGAAAAACATATGTATATTTTACAAGCATAATTAGATGGTAATGTGCAGTATTCTGACTACCGGTAATCGATAAGCAGTTAAAAAATGCTCAGTTTTGCCTTTGGCGAAAACTGATGCTTTGTATTTCATTTCCCCACGTTTGAAATGGGACAGAAGCAATGCAAGGTGATGCACCTGGCCGGACGTCACTATCAGTGCTCAGAGATAAACTCAAGTCAAGATTTTTTCTGCAAGTGCAAAAACTGCACATTCAATCAGAAAAGTACGACCAATGTGTATTTCTTCTCTGTATGAAAAATTATAAAAACTTTATAAATTTATAAAAACTTGAGACATGAACTTCACGCCAGCAGAAGCGGGTTGACCTTGGCTGAGCCCAGCAGTTAAGTGATATCAAATTTCACTTTCCTCTAAAGTCACTTCAATGCATCCTCTGGCGCATTGGAAGCTTGCAATTATATATATACTGCTCTCTAACTTGCTCACTTTCATGCAAACAAACTATGCTTTGGGAAGCTTCCAGTTCAGTTCCAACAATGTCAGGTTCAGTATGGCCCGTGGCGACGCACATTTTTATAAACTGCTGTCCGCCACGTTTCTTCAACAATGTGATCCAGTTTTTTCCACTGGCCGCGCTTCAGACAGCAAGCGCATTAGCTTCCAGACTCTGACTCACCAGTCACGTCCCTCAACTAAATCCTTACCAACACTTTTTGAGGCTTCGCTTGAAGTCGTTTCCCTTAACTGACAGTAAATTGGCCCAATTCTGTGTCAAAGGGGGTCACTACAAAGACATCAAGCACAATGTCAAATTACGGCGGCGAGGAATGAGGGAAAGGATTACAAGTAATTCAGCTGTTTTGTGGACGTAGCCCGTGGCTTTTCTAATATCATGCTGTGCCGAGATCAAATGCCCTGTGGAGTTACTCGTAGTTTCTGGAGTTGAAAAGGGCCATGCTTATCAATACAAGGAGTGTTGACAGAGGACTTTGGAGGACTTCAAAGATGCCTGCTCAGCGGGAATGGGAGGATTCAGAGAGCTGCGGAGAAGAAGTGGCACAGTGGCCAGTATGATGACATTTGGTTTGTGGTCTAAACTAAATGCCTGAATCAGGAAAAAAAAATATCTCCTTCACTTTAGTACTTGTTCAAAAACATGCTAATCCTGTGAATCACGACAGGTCGGAACGCATTTTGTTCCATCAAACATGTGAGATGAAGTGAGAAGGTTACAAGTAAACATCTCTTTTGAAAGTGCAACTGCAAAACCATAATAGACATGCGTTATTCCACCCAGACCTGTTGAGGAGAAACACTTGGTAGTTGGAACACTTGGAAACACAGGGAAGTGTTTACTTAACGGATCCGTGGCTGAAAAGTGTTTTGGGAAGGAAGAAAGTTCTTCAGCCGGTGGAATTCCAACTGTGCAAGTCTTGATAATTCAAATCAGATGGGCTGTTTTGCCACCGGGAAGCTTGCTGGAGGAGACCCTGCTGCCTGTCTGTTAAATGATGCATCAGGAGTAGATGCTGCTATCTCCAACCAACCTGGGCAGTGCTGCATCCACACACACAAGCAAAGCGCAACACAAACGCGCACATGGCCGAGGCGCTGCGGTGGTACTACATGACAAATCGGAGCACAAAAACAGTTATGAAAGGCACACGGGCGGGCGGGGGAACACAAACGTCGATGTGCACGGAGAACAAAACCAACCTTGACAGACAGGTGGGGGTCCATCCATCTGCAGCCGCTCTCCGAGTCGACAGGTCAGAATCTCACTGCCCACCAAGGTGAAGCCTGGCAGACACGAGTACCGGATGATGTCCCCTGTTGAGTCATTTACACCCACGATCGCATCGGCAAACACAAACAGAAAGCAACGTTAGCGTCCGCCTTCCAAGCACACGGTCCTGAAAATACAATCAACACATTATCTAATGAAGATTGACATCCGGCCGGCTGGTCGGGTCGCTCAAGGCACAAGGCATTAACTTGCACATTAGGACTCGCGCACCAACGCAGCGTGCGCACATGCGCCTGCACGGTTCAAAGCGAGGTAGCCAGTGGCAAAATGAGTTCGACTTCCACAGACAGCTTTGTAGATGGCTAATTAGACCTGCCTTCAAACTAATAACCCAGCGCAGGGAACTTGAATGGATAAAGACTGCAAAGACATATGAAAAAAATATATAAGTCGGGCCGGGGGGCGGGGGGGCAGAAAGATGAGACAAAGACGAGAACAGTGTTATGCATTATCCAGTTGGAAAAAATTATTTTCAAACAGAAAATCTAAAGCTGGGGAAATCATTAATACATTTCACTGCGTCAACAGCCGCCGCAGGCCTCCGCTGTAATTAAACAGTGGGAATCCCCTGGTTTGATGCAAGGCTACGCCAGGCCGCCGAGCGCACCGCCACACGACCTGGGGGAGAGCTGTCGGGACCCAAGGCTGGGGAGAACCCGCACCTCCGTACCCGACCAGAGGAGGCGCAGGATCTGGGCTCTGCTGGGCTGATCTGAGGACCTCGCTAAACCATCCGAACAGTCGCCAGTGACAGGCGACACACACAAAGGGACTTCATCAATGTGAGCTTGTGATCCGTGCTTAATGGGAAGTCACACTTCATGGTAATAACTGCAAAAGAAAAATCTCCAATCCTCAACAACCAGTGGGGTTCGGTCCATAAATTAAGAAAAAAAACTTTGGTTCCGCAGTTGCTTCCCGCCACTGCCGGTTTGTGGGCGGAAATATGATGGAATCATCATTAAGTTGAGTTCTGGAGGGAGGACGGAGGCGAAGAACGTCTGAGTATCTCGCTCAGTGTGAATACCCTGGCATGGCTTCATCTTCGCCACTGGAGGAATCAAACTAGCAAGACTGGCTTCTATGATCTCAGGCGTTTTTCTAGCAACGCTCCAGGCCTCCCTCTCCTCTCCTGTGTCTCCTGTCGGCCAACTCAGTCCTTGACATCAGCCCTAGTTACCTCGAGGCAAACCCACATATTCAGAGAAGCCAACGGAAAAAAAATCTGCTAAAATCAGGATTCAATTCTGAAATTTCTAGAACCTAACAATAATTAACAGATTAAAGAAGACAACAAAGTCAAACAAAGTGAGAAGATGGCTAAAATAATAACGGATTCAAACTTCTGAGATGTCCGTTCCTATTCTTCGCTCCGACTTTGGGCTGCTGAAACAGGTTAGTCAAAGTGTGAGGCGCTGCATGCAAGGGGCCCTGCACACATAAACAAGTGAGATGAAATAAGACAAACCTATTTCAAACTCGTCATCATCGGTTAGAAGTGTGGCGTTGGCGACGGGAGGAGGAGGCTGACACGTCCTCAGCTGGTACGCTGCAGGGAAGACAGCAAACGTTAAAAAACCTCGAGCGCTTCATTTCAGCCGGCACTTCCTTTATGCTCCCATCACACTGGAACCCAATTAGCTCATAAATTCACACCTATCTCTGTTGATGATCGTCCAAAACCAATCGCCGATTTAGCTGATACGGGCAACATTTTATTATCAACCAGCTCTTTTTTCAGAGGGGCGTTTTAAAAGCGGAGACGATAAATAGGCAGAAGGCAGCATCCATCATTTGTCATTACGTGCAAATGGGAGGCAATATAATGGCCGAGGTGAGAGAGAGTGCAGAGAAAATGAGAGTAAGCACACGGTTACAGTTAAAATAAAGAAAAAGAAAATATAACAGCGTTTGCTATACAGGCGCTGTGCAGCGATCGGCCTGTTCTCTCGTTATCTCTGTCACGCCACAGCAACAAGAAGTGAAGATCGAATGCGGGGGCGCCAACAGCCTTGCCGTACAAGGTCCCTTATCAAAGGGGAGGTTACCGTAATAATGCAGCACGAAGAAGCCGCTGGTGCTGAAGTCGCTGTGGAACTTGATGAGGACCTGATTGGCGGTGGTGGATACGCCCTCTTGCGCCGAGGTGCCGCTGAATTGACCAACTTGAGGCGAGGCCTGGTCGGGTCCGTCCCTGATGAGGAAGGAGGATGAAGGTTAGGGGCGGATTAAGCAGTGAGAAGAGGGGAGGGGCCGAGCGCAGAGAGCACAAATGATGCATGAGGGAAACGCCAGTAATAGGGTGTCGGGATCAAAGAGCACCTCTTGTTACAGCTCAGTCATTTTAATGGAAGCAGTAGTTAGTCTCCAAGTATAAGATTTACAGGAAAGCATATACCTTCAGTGAGATTTGTTCTTTGCATTCCTCCCAGTCTGCAGGGAAGCAGTGGGCAGCTGCAGTTGCTGCGCGATCCCGAAGATTAAACAGAACAAAAGCTGCTTGCGATGCTCCAGACATTTCATTTTTCTCCTCTTGCATCTATTTATCTGTCTCATTTCATTTCATTTTTAATCTTTTTGCATTCAAAAAATCGACCTACGCCATGTTTGCCAAACACTGCTTTTGTGGCAAAGGTTTTTTTTCAACCTCCATGAATCAGAATTTCAAAATCTGTTTTACATTTAGTTGGTGTCACCACTGCCACAGTACAATTGGCTGGCTGAGGATAGGCTGAGACCAGGAATCATAGAATTGATTTGGAAAAAAAGATTTTGGAAACGTGCCATTATAAAAAAAAAGACTTGAAATCTTGAAATCCTACATCACAAGTCGAGCTGATCATCATAGTACACTCAGAACTAGCAGCTGTCTTCCCCACTAGGTAGCACTAGCAGTGAGCAGCTGGTAAGTCACAAGGGAGTGAGGTGTTCCAAGGTGCAGCCATGGATGGAGGGGAGAGAGACAAAACCGGCTCTTCAGGCTGAGTGGGAAAAAGACTTGAAGGCCTGTACAGCTTGAAGGCCTGTACAGCTCAAAAGTTTTGAGCGAAAAAAAACTTGTTTATATTGTTGGAAGTAGACCACAGGAATGAATTTATGAAATCTGGTAAGGGCTTTAATAGGGTCCCTTTAAGGTAGAAAACTACACAGTCTTGCCTTAAGTATCAATTAGTCTTAAAAAAATAATAATAAATAAATAAAAAAAGGGAGCAACCGTAAACATGAAACAGCATAATATAGTTTGGAAAATAACAAACTAGTTCCAAAAGTGAAGTTGGACATTTCCAGACAAAAGCAGCAGCAGTGAGCCGCCTCCGCGAGCTGGTGGCCATAAACGCTGCAAACAGATATCTGCAGGACCGCAGGGATGATGTGCCATTGCACAGCTCCACCTGAAAATCACGATCCCTGAGGAAACTCCCCTGTGGTGCCCCCTGCTGCATCAGAGCCACATCTGAGCGGGAGGGGGCCGAGGGCAGGCCCAAAAACACGTTCACCTAATCCGGCTTCCGTGTGTGAACCCCGGGGATCCCAGGGGAGCGCGAGGAGAGGGACTGAGGGCTGGAACCAACTGGAAGGATAAACCGCAAACACATGGCAACAAGCGCTTAGCGGTATAATGTGGATTTGGCAACTTGTAGAGATTTTCGACAGTGTGGCTTCAGGGGAAACTGTCTGGTGAACATTTTTGATTTTCACCGCTGCTGTGACGTCGTCGGGTGCGATTCACTTGTAACTCACTTACTATGCTGTCCGCGTAAATCACTTTGCCATCAACTTTTAGAGGATACTGACAATGTGACGACAGGTATCCCTATTACAAAGGACCTTTACCGTGAATATTTTCACCCCGAATAATAAAAAAAAAAAAAGATTGATGGATGCGGGGTCATAAAACAACTTGTCACCTGCAATCAGGCTTTTTACTAGAGGCCGTACATCGGCTGCTGCCGCTGTTGCTGCTGCTGCTGCTTGCCCGAGCACAGGTGCACCTCTATTATCATGAGCTTATCTTTCCCTCCCCTGTGGGAACATTTGCACCGTCTGCATATAAACCACTACCAACTCCAAACACATTGGGTGTAGCATGAAGGGCGATGCGAGGGAGGGGAGATGAATGTTCGAAGCAGCGCTCCACTGTTATATGACAAGAGAAAAAGTATTTCATTACCAGTACTTTAAGGGAGCCATGGGCTTATTCATTTTACTTGAATGATGCATGCTAAATGCTTTGTGTGTGTGTCTGTGGCTGTATGCGCACGTGTGTGTACTTTTAATATCCTATATATTAAAAAAAAAAAAGATTCTTATTACAGTTTCATTTCGGAGTGATCAGCAGAATGGGAGATGGCAGTCAGGCAGGGAAATGAAATGTTACCGTCAGGGGACATATTGTTTATGTGCCATTTCACTTGGAAACAGAGCTGCCAATCCGCCCCCCCCCCGGACCCCCACCAACCCAACCCCCCTGCTTTGAATTGGAGTCCCTCCCCCTCCTGGACGCTGAAGGGCCTTTCATCAACCATGTGGGAACCCCCCCCACCTTCGAGCGCCCGAGGCTCTCTCGACAAGAGAGGATCATCGAGGAGGTGACGCCAGGTGAAGAGAGAATTTGATGGAGAGACAGCTGCCAGAGTGTGTGAAGCGTGGCTAAAATGATTTAGCGATGAACAGTTTATTCATCATCTGGGGTTGAAGTGCCGCATCTTAAGGAGCGTCCCGCCCGACTCTCGGTGATGAGGTTTCATCACCCCTGCAAATATTTCTAGACGCTTCTTTGATGCTCGCCAGAGAGCGAGAGATGATGAAGAGTTCAGCCAATTTGTGCCTTGATGAAAGGTTTTGACAAGATGATAGTTTGTGGCAAACCAGTTCTTCTTTTCTTTTTTTAAATTATTTATTCATTTTTTGCCCTGTAGGTGAAAAAAAACCCATTCTATCACATTTAGAATCTAAAGGAATCAGTTACAGCAACACTGGGGTCAAGTGTTTGAGGGAGAGGATTCCAGGACACTTTTTAACGATAAGAATTTTCACTTAACCAGACTCACCAGGTGGAAGGTTTCTTAAATCCTTGGGCTTATCTTCCATATTCCCCCCATTTCAGTGCTGTTTTTAGCTCAATTATGAGAGCGAATGCTCCATTATGGCTCGATAAACCTGCAGCTACTGCAGTTTAAACCAATCCCTGCAGCGGCACGTACGCTTGAACTTGTTTCCAATAGTTCTGTTTTGTCTTCTGTGCAACTACTCGCAGTTGTTGTCTAGTTTCGTCAAATAAATGGAAGCAGATTAGCTGATGTCAAGTGAAATTACTTTTTTGGAGAGTTGGGCACGATGGCGGAGAGAGATTTCAGAAATCCGAAGGATCCATCTGCTGTGCAAGGTCAATTTCCAAAAGATTAATGTGCGCTGCAGGAGTCAGAAGTGTGTTTGATGAACACTGTCTCACTGCGAGAGATACGGGAACTCACCACACAGTGATGTAGTCGTAGATCGGCTCGGTGTTGATGACAGAGAAGTTGATGTGGATGCCATACCCCGGAGGAACCCTGACGGTCCACATGCAGTCCTGGAAGTGCGGATACTCAGCTGGGTGTCCGGGAGAATAAATTGTGCCATTCATGGATGTTATATTCCCACCGCAGAGAGCTGCAGGGAGAGGAGCGAATCAGAGGGACTGACAGAAAAACCAACTGCTGAATTACTTTGGGCCATAAAACTATTTCTCCTTCTCTTCACGGTCATATGGACCCTAACTTTGACCGGATCAGCTTGCCGTTGGGCTACTGGTGGTACATAGATATAAAGGTCCGAGATACACTGGATTCTGGCGGTTGAGGACCTAATGCCACCGGTTGGTTTTAACATTAAACACCACTTCAAGGAGAACGTGTTAAAATCTGACTCCGAACTAAAAGTTCAAACTACATCATGCAGGGGTTGGAGAAGTCAACTCGTAAGAAACAAAGTAGAGTATGACAAGTAAAACCTATTTTACATTAAGAGCTCAACTCTGAGCAAAGCGCTTTCATTTATTAGACCTGGGCCACGGCAGCGAGGTCTCCTTGAAATGTACAATGATACATGCATAATTAGTTTTGTGATAAAGCCTTTTAAACGCTCCATATATCACTATAATGCGTTGTATCAGTTAATAGTTCTGTAAAGTGTTGCCACGCTGCCAGTGAAGTAGTAGTGGAACTCTTATGTGCGAGAAAAAGAGGAGAATTATAAACAGACTGAGACAAGCACTCCAAACTTTTTTGAAGTACTCTAACGTTATATATCCCCTACCCCTGCTTTGCTATATTTCCTATGGAATGTACAAACTGATGGCAATAATCTAATGATGACATACAGCATATTTCATTTGCATATTTTCTTGTCTTAAAGTTCTTGCAGTTTTCTGTGTACCACCATCAGACGAAAAAAAAAAAAAAATTGTGGCTTTTGCGTCAGGCACTGTTAGGTCACCTTCGCATCGAGGTATGGGGTGGTTCCAGTTCCTGCTGACTCCGTGCAGGCACGTGAGGGACGACTCGCCAAGAAGAGTGTAACCCGTGAGGCACTCGAAGGAAATGGTCATCCCCACACTGTAGTCCAGGCCAATGACAATGCCGTTACGAAACGGTCTCGGATCTGGACACCTCTGAAGTTCATACGCTAGGAGGGAAAAGAAAGAAGTTCCGTCTGTCAATTGAATGTGTAATCAATTTAAAAAGATGACCTGAAGCTTGATTTGATCAGTGGCTGGACATATATAGTGGCCAGTATAACGGCTCACTTTAGCTCAGAGTTAGTGGACAGATCGAGGGGGGGATTTGAAGAGGATAAAAAAAAAATCAAAAGGTCATTATGACAAGGCACAGTGTTAACTCAGCCAGACACTGGACTATAACAGTCAGTGCCAATGAGACTGGTGGCGACAAGGGTAACAGTCCAAGGACTGCAATGGCCAAAAGACTCGACAGGCAGGAAGTCAAGATGAATCTCAGCAGCAGGCAATGACAGAGCAGAGAGACTTTTCTGACCGAGACCATTTTGGAAAGCCAATCAATCAAATGTTTTTATTACAGGGAAGAAATTAGTTTTTGATTTAGTTTTTTACTTCTTTTTTTTTTATTGGAAATACATTTTTTCTTTTTATCTTGTAAGTGTGTTGTCTTTGTCTGGATTAATAAAACTGGTTGAGTCAAGGCTTGCTAAAAAACTACATATCAAACAAAAAATATTTCTGGGTAGCAACATTGAGTTTAGTTTGTGTGGACAAAGCAGTTTGATCACATTTACAGTAGAGCATGTTTGTTGATTTTGGCCGTGTCAAAAATAAATACCTTTTATCTACTAAGTAGTTCCTCAATCATCACACACACACACACACACACACACACACACACACACACACACACACACACACACACACACACACACACACACACACAAAGCATCTTACCCTGGTAAACCATGTGGAAGCCAGGCTTATTCTGGGAGTAGTCGCTGTGGAAAAACAGGGTGGTCTCGTGCGTGGTGCTAAAGAGGGAGTTGGGCACCGAGGGGCCACTGAAGCGATCAATCACTGTTCCCGTCTCCAGGTTCCCGCTGCGCACCTCCAAATAGTCGTGGACGGGCTCGGTGGAGAAGTTCAGAAACTGCAGATGGATCCCTGAAAAAGCAGATTAAAATACTAATGAAGTCAAAATGAAAGGGGGTGTATTTTCTTTGGGGAAATTAAAAGGCACTAGTTTATTTGTTTCAAGAAAACAAAGCATGCATAAACCGACTGGTCTCTGTTTTCAATATTGGGTTAGCATTGAGAGCAATAAACAAATCAAGTTCACGGGAAAAAAAACAAAAACATCTGAGAGTTAGTGAAAGAAAATAATAAGAGGAGAAAGAAGGAAAGCCAAGAGTGAAGAGCAAATACCGAAGCCAATGGGGAGCTGTACTCTCCAGCTACAGTCCAGGCTGCTCTGGTAATTCCCCGGGTATCCCGGGCTGAGAATGACGCCGCTGAACTCTGTCATGGCGCCGCCACACTGAGCTGGGGGAGACCAACCGTGGAGAGGGAACATGTCACGCGGGTAACAAATGCCTCGATGGGAAAACTTGTGAAAAACAACAACAACAACGACGAAAAAATTAAAAAAAAAAAGCACTGACCAGGCGTGGGAGGGCAGAGGGCACGGACACTGTTTTTGTGCGCGTGTTTGAGTTTTGGGAAATGTTCAGCGGTGTGGGTGTTCTTTAAGGAGGAAGCATCACCGCCAGCCGCTCGTGTGCCACTCTTGCTCTGGTCCTGCTCGATATTGCGCCGCTATTGTTTGTTTTCTGCCTCCTGCACCCGCGCTGCTGTGCTCCCAGCGAATGACCTCCCACCCCTTCATTTTCAGAGTCAGGATCCACTTGCGTGTTTTTTTCCCTCTTCCCACTGTTTGCCTCGGCGCCTGCTCAATGCAGGAACAATTGGGTGAGAGCGCAGTCCTGACCCGCTCAACACGTTAAGCGCCCCGAGATAACACCGTTATGATATGACGCCATAGCCAAGTAAAGCTGAGGTGAATTGGAAAGGAAGCGCCGGTTACGGCTATGTCTGACACTGGGACCTGTTAGAAATCACGTCTCATGTTTGTTCACTGCGAGCCAGAGCCAGTTTTAGTGGGCGAGGGGGAAAAAAATGAACTGTGGGTGGACTCTATGAGCTTTGGATTACAGCTGGGGGGGGGGGGGGGGGGGGGGATTTTAGCATCTGTTCGAGCGTCTACTTAATCCTCAGGAGAACATTCTTTAAAATATTACATCCGCAGGCCGAGTCCTTGTTTGGAGGGGTTTTAAATTAGAATCAAAGGACCATCCATTGTTGCATTGTGTTGGTGCAAGCTTGGCGCTCCCCTTACAACACCTCTTATCTCTTTTATGTGTGCGTCCCAATGTTTTTCGTGAGTTGAACTGAACTGAGAAGTTATAGTCAGCCCCTTTGGCGTAAATTCTAAAGCCCCGACGACCACCTTGCAGTAATGCTATTACAGCCATCAGGGGCTATGAAATAAACCCGTGGAGAAATCGCCGCACTTTTCTCTTCCAGCCCAATAGGAATATCAAGCATGTGGAAAACAGTGACTACCGCGAGGGAGGTGGTACTACAATTTCTTTGGAGACCAACAAGCGAAGCCAGACGGAGACAAAATCTATCTTGGGGATTAAGCGCGCTGCCGGCGAAGGGAATTTGCTTGACCTGCTTGCGGATGGCGCCGAATGAAAAGGACCAGCGGAGAGGCGCTCGCCGTACGTGGATGATGCTGTTTGTTCAGGGGCGTGCAACCGCTTTGATGTGGGCTTATCGGCAACGCGGCGAGCACGGCTCCCAGGGCGTGGGGCTAAGCGAACATTCTTTAAACGGGCGAGGAGTTTAGCTAACGAGGAAACAAATGCGTCCGAGAGCGGAGCCCGTCGACGGCAAAGCTCGGATTTATGTCTGCGGCGAAGTGCGAGAACCCCGGGGATGGAACATTTGCATGAGGAGCGGGGGCGAGAGTCCCGCGCGCTCACACGCACGCGCTACAACAGGGGTTTCAACGCTTACATGTGAGTGTTCCACGTGCTCGCGTCCGTGCAGCGGTCAACCACACGTTTAAACGTGAAAGGTGATGGGTGAGAGTGCCTCAGTAATCCCGGCAATGTAACAGCGCGTCAATTAGCATCGGCAGAAACAGACAGAGTCCTTCATCACGGGCTTTGGAAATCAGTGATACACAGAGACGGCGGTGAGTCAGATTGATTTTTAGTTGGGAGGAGAGCAGAAAATGTATAATTCCCAGCCTTCAGACCCTCTAAAGCCCTTAAAAACAGCCCCACTCGTACAATGAAAATATTGCTTTTCCTGATGCAATAACAAGACTTCTGTGGAGCGCTGGTACATTGTGTGGCTGTGCATGATTATGTATCTTACGGGAAGAAATAAAAGCAGCCAAAAATACAACAGAAGGGATAAACCACAAAAGGTCAATAAAAAGGTGTGTGAGAGACTCACTAAAAAACAAAAAAAGGAGACTGTTGCTGTGCTACATCAAAGAGAATTCTCAAGTCAGGCGAAACACAGTCCCAATAAGACCTTGCAAATATGCAGAGCAATGCTAAAAAAATAAACTAAAAAAAAATGTATCCCACCTATGCAAAGAGGCACGGGGTGATTCCATCTTCTGACAGGACCAGGCATGCATGTAATGTATGCATTACCCTGTTCGGGAAAAGAAACAAAACATACATTCAGCACTTTTTTAACACTGCATCATACAAATAAGAGAAGGTACAGTACATAGAGAGATCAAAAGGATGGATGATTGCAGCACTTTTCCCCTCCTTCCTCGGATTCAGTCAGTCAGATTTCTCCCCCCACTCGCCCAAAAACCTCTCCTGCTGCCCTAAATTAATGATGGCATCAAGAATAAAAGAGGGAACTCTTGCTGATGGACGGCAAAAAGTGCCACCTGAGCACCGACTACAAAGAAGTACGTAGCTGTCTGAGAGAAACAAGACAAAGAGCAGATCTGTTTAGTTAAACGCAAAAAAAAATCTCTCTCACACACACACACACACACACACACACACACACACACACACACACACACACACACACACACACACACACACACATAGCCTGAAGCTGTGTGTAAGAAGTTTCTGCTGGTGGCTGCAAAGAGAGAGAGAACGTGAAAAGACAAAAAAACATTTACAAAAAAAATGAGTGTGGGATTAGTGAGCTGACTGTTAACCCAATCCACCGCCCGTGGCACTGGATGATTCTACGGCTCTAAACTCAAGTGTCTATCAAGGCAAAGCTGCTTAGTCACAAACACACTGGAGCAGGGAAAGAGCCTCAACAGCCAAAAATATGCATCAAATAAACACACGACCTGAAACATGTCAACAATTTCATACCCTCCCTCCAGTTCTTCCCGCGCTGGCTCTTAATTCGACAAACACGACACACAAATTACATGAAATATGTACTTCTGCAGTTTTAACTTTGGCGAGCGTGCGGCGATGTTTTCAGTGGATTCATTTGATTTTCCACCCACCTGTAAGGAGAAGCCTTGATCGCACTGGAAGGACACCATGTCGCCCACAGTGTAACGGTCGCCCACTTTCTGTCCGTTACTGGGAGGCAGCGGCTCGGGGCACGAATCCAAACCTATTGCTTAGGACAGAGTCACAACACACAAGTGTGGACAGCAATCATTCTTCTGCACAACGCGACCCACCAGCTGTTTGCTGATGGAGTCATTTCCGTTTCATCTGCGAGCGTGGGAAATGAGAGGAATTATAATAAAACCAAAACAACTTTGTGCTTGATTTCATTGCACTTGTAGGGCTCCATTAAGTTGCATGACGAGTCAGTTTTTTTTTTCCCTCCCTTTTTCCTTTTTCCTCTTCACACTCGTAACGTTTGCAAACTGGGACGCGTCACTGAGCTATTCTACTGGTGCCTTTAATCGCAAAATCCTTCTGACTGTGATCCGAAGCAACGACTGTGAAATTACAAAGCGATGCCTGAAGTGTTGCTTGACAGGAGCATTGAGCTCCATCGGAACAAAGTGATCATTGTTCCACTTGCCAGGTACTAAGAGGCTTGAGATTGCATTTTAATGGCGAAAAGTGGCGGCGGCGGCAGTTTCGGCTTTCGGCGCCGAGGCCACACTGGACGGCGGAAACTAAAGTTTGGCTTCACTTTTCTCAAATGTCAAGGCGCACAACTAAACGAATACACAGGGGAACATAAGAACTCCAAAATAAGTGTTTTTACTGATTTGGTGCATTTCCAACATGGTCAGTTATGATTGGACAGATTTTGGTTATTTTTTTGTTGCCCTTTTAATCTCACCAAAAGTATACAGAGGGTAGAGGGAAGAAGGAACGCTCCATTACACCCACGACAGTTGAAACACACTCGCACATTAAGCCAGAAAAGGTGTTGATAGTTCAAAACAACAATGTGGGAGGACGGCAGCCTGAGAGGCCCGGGGACGGAGCTCAAACACCAACACAAGCAACTTTCCAGAGTGATGAATGACGGGAGTGGTCATTCCACTGAGCAAAGGCTGGGTGAACAGTGTGTGTGTGTGGGAGTCCACAGTCACCTACACAGAGCGCAGAGAGATATGAGAGGAGTCATGAATATGGCAAGTGAGAGCAGCGCCTGTGCTGCAGAGGGAGTGGGTGGATCTTTTGAAGCTGTCAAGTTCTGTCATAAGTGGGCTCGAAAACCCTCGTGTTTTAATTAATTTCAACGAGACTCGATGACGTATTTCATGAAAGCACTGTCGGCAAACGAAACACACTTGGCAGCGCAGGACAACAGGACGGCGAGAGAGATTTCTTATTTTTAATTTAGTGGCGCGTTCAACTCAAAAATCAATGATTGTGTATTTTTTTTTTTGGTTAAATTTCAGAAACAGACTCGGCTTGAATCTGCTTCAAGCGTGACTCAGAGGGATAAGGCATCAGTTGGAGACTGATTAGTGGAATGTTGAATCAATAATGATTGATAAAAGCTTTGCTTTTAAGAGGCGCGATGGCACGATGCACTGATAAAATCTTACCTTTGATGGTGAAAGTGTTATTGCTTCTTGCTGCCAAAACCATTTGGGACTTTCAAGGGTGTTAAATTCAGTTTGGGCTGAGTGAAATGTCACAACAGAACATAGTGGTTTTTATATTAAGAGTATGTATTATTGTAGTTTTCCACCAACTGATTATTTTCTGAGAATGACTGCAAATACAAACAATTACCAAACCAAAAGTCTTTTTGAAGAGCCCATTATATAAAAAAAAATATGAGTCACTGCAAGTAATAACAAACCGATAAATTGTCTTTTTTTAAGTATTAACACTAATATATCCCCCATTACATCCCAAAGCAATTTGGTTGAATCACATTGGTGATTGCGGGGCAGCGGGCTTTTCCAGAACAGAATAGAACAAAACAGACGGTGCTAAAAGACAAATAACACAGATAAGGCGATACAATAGGCGCAGGCTAACAATTTAAGGAGTGTAACAGAGGCAGAGCTGTCACTTCTCTGAGTTAAGAGTGCCAATGAGAGCTGAAACAGACCAGAAAGCGGATGAGGGCTATCTGCCAAGAGTCTCCTGGCTCTCCTCCTCCTCCTTTCACTGTAAATGTGGGTCAGAGTCTCCCGGGTCCCCCCCCCAACCACAATTTGACTTGTCATTTTTACAATCCTCCTCAATTTGTTCTTGCACTTGCAGCTTAAGTGGCCAAACCAAGCAGAAAGATTGAATGCTCTCTATGTGTGCAGTGTATTCTAAAATCTGTCAAGGCAGCTCGATCTCCTGAGAGAACGGAAAGGCTGCGAGCGTTTCTTAAAAACAACAATGTTTTCACAGAAGTCTCCGAGGCGATACAAAACTGTGCCTCGATATTTAGAGGTATCAGAGGTTGACCATCAAGTGGAACCTGCTGAACTGACAGAAGCTCATAGAATTAATAGCCTAACAAAATGGGTGAACGTACTGTACGTAAAAACTCTAAACACAATTTCACCCACTTAAGATTCTGCTCCATTTGTCCACAGAGATGAATGTGGACTGAGAAGCGGGGAGGAAAAAAGAGCATAAGAGGAGGAGAACGACTCTCTGGATTGTATGCGCACAAACCCAAAGCATCTTCACCAGCGCCACTTGTCCCAATCTGCCTTAGACCAAGGATAAAAATACATGAGCTGAAAACACCAAAACACCTGCACCAGAGATGAAAGCAACACTTCAGCTTTTTACTTATTTATTATTATTTTTTTTTTTTACAGCAGAATGAGTTTAGAGGCCAAACAATTCTGCCGCAGATACCGAGTGACATCAAACAGAAAGAGCGGCGCATTGTAGTTCAAACCTGAATTGCATTGTGCTTTCTTGCACGACGGCGTGCAGCCCAGTCTGGCGCGCGGAAAATGTGCCAAACTTGATTACAGTGCGAGGACTCGGGGATGAAACCGTCACATTGCATGTGAGACAGAGCCAGCTTTTGTTTTCCACTATAGGAAACCATCTGTCTTTGGAGAGCCGGTTAAACGCTCAGCTCTTATGAAGTTGTAGTGACAGGAGTCGGCAGGATTTCTGTGACGGGTCTCAATGGACGACAACCGCTACCCCAAAGGAAACATTTTAAAACAGATGGTTGACTCACTGGGTCTCTGGCAAATCCCGCTTGCTATTTGCGGTGCCGCCGCACTGTTCTTTCACCGTATTAACGAAAAGATGAAACTGCAGCGGGGAGGGGGGGGGGAGACACAAGAGCGCGAATCCAGGCAACCAAATGCAGCAGGGGAAAAAAAGATGCATTGTTTGAAAACCGCGTCCAGAGTTCTTGTGAGCGACAGAACTAGACAGGTATCATAAAATGTATTGAACAGGATTTATAAGCTAGCAGTTTCCTAAAAATAAATAAATAAATAATAATAATAAAACTTGGCTTGATTGCAAATCACAACTGCTTGCTTGCAGACAAACAAGGGAACCAGATGGCAACCAAACAGGTTTTAATAATAACGTGAGAAAACATACTTGGAGGATTAACAGTTTGCGAAATACCGCCGACAGTTGGATCGTAAAAGTGGTATAAATGAAGAGCCGCTTGGGAGCAGAGCGAACAGGTTCTTCTTAGGAGCGGAGCCAAATCATTCGACTCACACAAACGAATTGGAAATCCCATCACATGAAGACTGCTGTAAACAACAGGTAGTCAGTGTAACAGTGGAACAAAGTCGTCACAAGCAGCAGTTTAGGGCAAGAACGTGTCGTCGGGTTTTCATTGACATCAACTTCCAAGAAGTGACTCAGTGATTCAGTTGCTCCACTGGGGCCCGTTCTGCTCCTCGTATTTTAAGGCAAGGTAAATGTTCGGCACGCTCTTGAGTGCATCACAAACATGGCCCCTGGCAAATAGCCCACTGAGAGACGAGCATATTTAACAACACATGAAACGGAATGTGGGTGCAGCGAGTTGAAGCGCTGGGAGGTTTTTGCAGCAACGACACCAGCAGGGAATAAAACGCTAGAAAAGAGGAAAGTCGGAAAAAAACGTTTTACTGACTTTAGTAGACATCAGTGGTGTCCTGTGCCCAGTACGAGATGGCAAAGCAGGGACCAATCGTGTGATTTTCAACTGCTGAGGATCAGGTGGCAATGATCCAAATGTTTTACATTTTTGTTTGTTTTTTCTCAAACGTCACGTTTCGGTATAAACAAGACATTGTTTGCATTGGCGATGAGTCGGCCTACAACCAGTTAATGGTGGTGGTACTGATTTTGTATTGAGCAATTTGCATGCTGACTTTTAACACCACTAATATGACGCGTCCTCCTACTTGGATCTCACTTCAGCAACTCAGCAGAAGACACTGAATCAACCGAAATCTTCATTTCCATGTTACATTAAGCTGCCACGCCACTTTGAAGTGAAAATTAGATTTCTGTTCTCATTTTACCGTAAATTATTTATTCTATACATAACTGAAATGGAGTTTTATTTCTTGCTTTGTGGCAGAATATGAAGTGACCCGTGAGGCTGAGTGAAGTGGTCTAGCTTTACTTCAACAATGCTGCCCTATGGAAATACTGAGGTCTTATTTTATAAACATTTTTTAGATTGTTTATTTTAGACATTTATTAAATTTGTTTTCATGGTTGCACTGCAATGCTAAACTACAAAGAGATTGTATTGTGTTTACTGGATTTGAATTAATCGCAAAAAGCAAAACCTGGGATGAAAGAGCCACATGAAAGGGTATCGTGACAGATCCTGTCGTTGAAAGACAAACAAAACAAAGAAAAAAAACTAAGGGACAACTTTAATGAGTTTTTCGTTCCTTCTTTATAATGCATTACTAAAGTCTCTGAATTGCAAATACTCAAACTTTAGTGACATGGACTGGGGTCGTCCCAAGTAGCAATCACATCTAGTAGCAATTACATGACTTTTTTATGATCTTTTACCAGCAGAAGATGGACACATGGAAACAGACTGTGGAGAGATGAGTGACAGGCAGGCAAGATGTCGCCCCTCATACCTGTGTACTCCAGGTGGAAGCCGGTAGCAGAAACACTGATGTCAGACTGGAAGGTCAGGTAGAGATTGTTGGACGTGCTGTTCAGCAGCTGGGGAATTGTGGTGCCTGTAATTGACAACGCGGAGGACAACGTTAAGATTCTGTCGAGTCCTCATCAAAGATCAAGACCCGCAAAAGATGCACGTGCGACAAACACGAGAACATATGTTGATGTGCTGCATATATTATGGAGATGGCGATTTTTTGCTACTGTGATCTGTTCCGCCGAGTATTTTTATCTGTGCAAGTGATCTCTACTGTAAGATGGATGTAAAAAAAAATTATTATTTAAAATCAAAAGATGCCTGATTGACTGTCTTTATAGCTAATAAGGTGAAAAAGAAGAGATAGTAACACAAAGACATAGATGCTTTCACAAACTTATGACTTCAGAACAGTGGGAAATAAAGATCTTTTATTTAAAAAAAAAAGTACCATTAATATGATGTCAATTTATTTTGTTTTCCTGCTTTGTTACACATTTTGTAGCACAAAGGTGTCTTTCAGACAACCGGTCCTTCCAGCTAAAATGCTGGTGATTCAGCTGAAAAACAGAAGATTCTGCATGTGAAGCAAAACTCTTGCATCATTTTCGTCTTCACCAATTTGTGCAGAGACTTTGACATGAACTCATAATCACCCGAATCACTTCAAAGCAGAACTGCGTTGGTTTTTATCGCTTTCTAAATGTCTTACCCTTTCCACAACACACGCTGCCCTGCAGAGAGGGCTGCAGCACGGAGCTATTAAAACGTGTCAAGAACCGTGGCTCCAAAAAAAGATGTCCACCACTTGAATAATGATGCTCCTGGTCTTCAGGACGTGACGGCAGACGCCATTAAGCTACAGGAGATCCCGTCTTATGGGAAATCCCCTCTCTGGCATGAAGTGATGGATGGCTTCTTATAGGTTGCCATGATGCAAGAGGATGACGTCCATTAAACCCCAGGGCAACGATAGTTTAGAAAAATTCTGCAGTAAACGTGAGTGAGTGAAGATCTCCGAAAGTGAAATGGGAGGGTTTCGTCCCGTCTGACCTCTTTCACTAGGTTTTCTGCGGCACTTTCAAAGGACACACAAAATGTCATCAGCTTCATTACCGCATTCATCTGGTGTGTGTGTGTGTGTGTGTGTGTGTGTGTGTGTGTGTGTGTGTGTGCGTGTGTGGGATGGGGCACTGTGACATCTGATTGAAATTCAGGGGTGACGTGACAGCTCAAGAGCTGGCTGTATCGGTTTTACCTGAGTAGCTACCAAGTCTTGGAGCGTTGCCATCAACCCCATCAAAGAAATCCAGAGAGTCCCAGTTGTGCTCCGTAGCAAAGGTCACAACTTGGATCTGCACAAAAAAAACAAAACAAAACTTAATGTCACATACGAGGCAGAAACAGATACAGGAGTACGAGTTTCATTCACCGCAGTTTAAATGCGGGCTGTGATGGCGGCCACTCACTTGGATCCCAGCTCCCTCAGGAACGGAAATTTTCCAGGCGCAGTTCAAATAGTTGGCGTACGGCTCCGGGTATCCGGGAGAGAGGATAGTGCCTTTGCGGTCAGTTAGCACACCGCCACAGGAGACTGGGGAGGGAGAGGGGAGGAAATTAAGAAGATATATAAAAAAAAAAAAAGCAGAAAGTGAGAGAGACAAAATGACCCGTGACGAAACTCACATCCGCACACCAAACTGCAGAGCCACAGTCGGGAAATTGAAAAAATAAAAAGCATCAAAGAAATTTACGACTAATTATTCGTGGTCGATGAAGATTTAGCAATGCGTAGAATGTGATGCCTTTCCTAAGCAACATGACAATTTTTTCTGTCTTTCTTCCTTCAGTGAAAGACCAACCGTCCCGGAATCCTGCCAGCTACCCTTTACACGCCGCTTTAACTTCATAGTGTGGGCATTAAGTTTTGTTGTAACCAGCTTCTCATAGCAGAAGCCATTGACTTGTGAAACAACAAAACATGGATGACAATAAATAACATTCAAAGGAGCTGGATTCAGGTTTAAAAAGAAATGCCATTATCTTTAATCAAATGTTTAATTGTTTAAATGTTTTTTTTTAATGATCACCGGGTGATTTCCCAGATGAATGTTAAAACTCAGAACTTGGAGATAGTAAGAGGAATTGTCAGTCGTAAGAGCCTTTACAACGGAGACACTGGTCAAGTCTGTCTACTTTTTGTTGTTGTTGCAGTTGTTCACAATTGTGACGTGAGCTGCAGTAAATTTTAGGAATCAACAACTTGATACAAAAAATGTCTGCATGACTGCATCCATCTCCAGCAATGCATACAGTCGTCAAACAAAGTGGACGAAGTAAAGAGAAAACACTCTCTGGGCGAACAAAAAAAAAGGAAAAAAAAAAGAACCATTAACGAGAGGTTTAAGGTACAACCTCATAACGGAGATACTAAGACTCCACACTCCTGCTGTAGTGCTCAGACAAACGAAGCCTCAAAGTTCCTCAGTGACTGTATCGCTCCCCTGTCATTCAAAGTTATCGAGCTTCTCAGCGTTAACGCTGTTGCTCGGCACAAGGGCGAGCCTTCAGAGGTTCCACACGCTGAGCTCCACAGTGGAGGAAGAAGAATAAAATAGATGCCATTACTCAAAGGAAGGCTCTACCCACGGTCATCCAGGTCAATAATCATCCCACTTTATGACAAGCGACAGCCGCTTGAGAATTTGGTGGTGAAAAACCACAGGGACAAAGAAAAAAATACCACTCATGACAGACAGGAAAAAGAATGCTGTCAGGGTTTTTTATTTTCTTTTTTGAGAAGAGTCTTTTCAAAGTTCACGTTGGCCCTTTCACATACGATTAAAGACTCATATCAAAGGGTTCTGCTCTCGTCACTCACAAATGATTCTGAATGAAAGGCTATACGGTGTCTCAGGGGGAGTTGCACCATCACAGCATTTCTGTAATCTCCAGCTTCCTCATAAGGACGTTGGAAACCTGTGACGCACCTTCCCATTGATTCAGTATAAGAAGAAGCTCCTTCAAACGCCAGTGAGAGCAAAACACTGCAAGAATTCTAAAAATGCTTGGCCAGCTCCAAATCGAACGGCGGTACGAAGCTCAGAGACAACTGAATTATTTAGAGGATGAAATATTGGCCCGTTGTATTTTGCCTATTAGAGCATAATTTCTTTAATCTGTCGCAACTAACGGGCACATTTCACCATAAATTCTTAATATACTTTATCAGCCCTCTGAGCTCCCCCAGTCGTCAGCTAATATAATTGGTCAAGCAAGATGAGAGATCGCGATAGCGTGGCGTGAATGCTGCACGCCAGACTCAGTCGGTGGGAGGCTCATACATCAGAGTTACGGCAGGTAGACGAGCAAATTATGTGACACCGTTTAGCACCATCAGATATGCAGGGGGCGGGGGGGTGGATTTTCTCCGAAACGTTTAATTAAAAGACTTTTAATCAAAGTATCAGGCTCTCCTTGCGACTGAGCCGAGCGCACATAAAGGTGTCGCAGGAAATCACAAGCTCCACATGTCATGAAATGATGCAGTCAAAGGGCTCCTTATTTATTCTCTAATCAATTACCGACGTCTCTCATATTGTTGAGCCTGCTTGCCTCTAACTGCCGCCACTCTTCTCTTCCTCTTCACCTCCAGGTGTTGACTCTTTAGCCTAAATGCAGACTTACAGCTTCCTGCGAGTAATTAAGCGCCGCGGCCGACATCCCCTGCCAGTTTTTCAAGGTTAGTTTGCTCCAAGAGAGATGGCATCTGTGGCCAACTCTGCTCCCTTCCAGTTGTTAATGGCTACGTTACTGGAAGCAAATTCAGAGGTGGCGGCGGTGGCGGAGACGCTCGCTGCTCACAGTTTTGGGATTCAACTGCATCTTTTGGAGGCGACGAGCGACCCGAGCAAGGCCCTTCAAGACCCGCATCAATCCCAATATTACATCTTTAGCTTTTTGGATTCCGAGCCCAGTGGAGCAGCTTGGCGTGAGAGAAGAGTCAGGGGTGTCCGTGCCCTTTCTGACATCACAAATGGCTTGCTCCTGCAAAGGCGTATTTTAGAACAGGGGTTGCCAAATTTTTCAATGCAGTGGCCCCGCAAACAGCATTAGCTGCTGGCTATGTTTTTTGACTGGCAGGCAATCATGATACATTATTCTACAGTACATTATATTTACTTTGACAACACTACTTTGATATTCTGTGATAAATAAAATATATTCTTGATTTCATTGTTTATTTGCATATTTTTCTTATATTACACATTATATTATTATATATATAAGACAATATCTGAAAAGCAGAGCAAGTGAAAGAAGTCCAAAAAAATAAGCAAGTCAGATGGCTGCTTCCACTGGTTCTTTGCATTTTGAAATACAAGCGCTTGTATTGGACGGGCCAGAGGTAGCGTTCAGTTTCATTAGGAACACATGCAAACTGCCACCAGTGGCCTGACCTTGAGAGCAGCTCATCTTAGTCAACAGAGGAACTCTGGCCCTCCGCTGCCACAGCGAGATGCTATAATTGGTCTTGGGAGGCTATTTCCAAGCAAAAATCCACCGTTTAGAAACGAGCACAGTGAAACGCTGTTTACTTGTCGACATCTTTGAAGAAGCACTTCAGCACTTCCAACAGTGCATTCCACGGCGTGGGTTTACTGAGTCATGGCAATATGAAGGCTTATTTCATGTCGGCCAAACGAAATTCTCTCCGCACTTGCAAGCAGGGGTGGGGTGGGGTGTGGTTGGAGGTTGTGGGGGGGGGGCTGACTGATTCAGATGAGTTGCATGTAAAAAAATGCAAACGACACGATGCTCCTCTGTCAGTCATCTACCTACAATCTTAGCACAACCGCATTCAAAGTCACATCTCACCAGTGAGACGAGCTGACGCCAAGAGAGAGAGAGAAAGAGAGAGCATTTAACGCAGCTCGTCTGCATTTACATAATCTTAAGCTAAAAGCAAATGACTTCGAGTCAAATCTTATAAACGAACCAAGATAAACATCCGTTTATTTCAGAACTGCTTCTCCACAAAACTGTACAAAAAAAGAAGAAGAAAAAAAGGCCTGCGGAACGTTATGCAACCGTTCAGGCGAGGCTGATTCAATTATGACAGAACCAGGTGCTGCGGCTAAGACTCGGGTAGGCCAGTCTTGTGTTCAAGGAATCGAAAGCAGGAAGTGTTTTTGTGGTGCAGGAGGTTCGAGCCCTGCGAGACACGGGGCTGGACTCGTGTCTTCAAGACACCTTTGCAGGACAACAACGTCGTGTCCCGTGAAGAGCGGCAGGGTAGCTGAGCACTGTGTTTTCGCCAGAGCTTCTGTGGAACCGTATCCATTATTCTGGATGAGCACACTGCTGCTGGGGGAGAAGCTGCAGCCAGATGTAATCTCCAGATAAAAATCACTTTGTTTAAAATTGGAACTGGGTGTTGCTGCTGCTGCTCCTCAGCGGTGGTGATGAGGGTGTGGGGGGGAGGGGGGGGGGGGTAAACTGAGATGAACCCCGGCTACAAATCACTGACACTCTCTTGCTGCAAGTCCATATCGTTGCGCGGGCCAGTACGGTTCGGTGTTAGGCCAGGGTCACACCACACAATTCTTTATTCGTTCACGATGGTTACATGTCAGATCGCAGTGCAGTGAATTATAGCTGTGTCTTGGTGTTCGGAGATTGTCGGGGAAGGCCAAACATGAGGTTGTGGTCAAGGAAGATGTCGTAAGCTATGTCACAATTCGCGGAAAATGTTGAAACTGAGACTTTGTGTCATGGTTGAAGGTCAAGATCGCCAATCTTTTTTTTTTTTGGAATTGTTTTTTTTTGGTAAGTGTCAATACGATTTTTTTGTCATTTGCGATAGTTATACGTCAGATTAGATGGTCGTACTGCCGTGAATTCTTGCTGTGTCTCAGTTGGTGGAGTGACTATACATTCTAGAACACCAATCAGTCACCGTCTGTTGGGGAGGACAAACAAGAAGGTGACAGTAAGGAACACATGGTATCGAAAACCTTCTGACACACAAGACTTTCTGTGTGGAGGTCTTCAAGGTGTCCCAGGTGCACGTTCACGACAGGGAATGTTTGCCTGTCAGGCCAAAATCTGACTGAAATTGTCTAGCGTGACAATGCCATTAGAAAGTACACAAAAAAACAAAACAGAGGAGCGTTTCTGGGGCTCATACTGACTGAACACCAACAAACTGTTTTCAATTCATCCTGTTTTGCTGCGACCCGATGCTACATCCACATTGACGCCGGTAGCTGCCCAGATTGAAGCTCTCCGCAGCTGGGAGAGCATGAAAGGGGCGGCTTGCTGGGGTTTTTTAAATATGTATTAACTGGGCCATCAAGCCAGCTGCATGCTGTAAAAACAAGTTCCGTCCAAAATATCAAAATCATTTTCAATCTGGTCTAAAGACGCCATCAAGCCGATCTCTGCGGTGGGAGCAGAATTAGGACGGGGAGGGCTGGGAGGGTTGGTGGTGGAGGCAGAGAGAAGGACCGGGAGGAAGCCGAGTGCAATCCGGCTGCTTGTGAATTTTGCATTAGGCACCTCGGCTTTAATACTGTGCTTTAAGAGACCCTTGCTGCTGGCACTTTCAATCAATGAATCAAAACAGTCTTTTCCCAACGAGCGCTCACGTTTTTGTCTTGCAACGAGGAATGCGTGTAACAAATTAGCTTCTTTGCAAATTTCACACATCTTGCACATTTGCAGCCGATTTGAACGGGATTAAGACGTCCGCTGCCAAGACATACAAATGACTAGAAGTCCCCAGGTGACGCAAAGCCAGCGTGAATAAGGCTTCAGTTTTCAGCAGCTTTTCTTGGGATTTGTACATCTACCACACCGAAGCTCTGTTTGTGATCTCTGAAGCCAAGCGAAAATGTTGCACCGCGATCAAAGGGCCGCGAAGTGGGCCTCGCGATTGGTCTTTCGCCTGCTGTGTAGGTAGTCCAGCCCGTGTTTTTTTTTTTTTTTTTGTCTGCTGCAGTCAGATGTGAAACATAAAGAGAAGAAAGGGAGAGGCAACACAGCAATGCAGTGGGAATACACAACAATATGCTGAGACTTGATTGTTGTGATATCTCTCGTATGCTTAGAGCGGCTCAGTACACTGACTTTTAGTTCAGTTTTTTGGGGGGTTTTCAAGGAAAGTATGGCAACTTTCATCATGTGAGGTTTTGGACACTGAAGTATTAAAGGGGCCTTTTTATGGCCATTTCCAGATTTGATAAATTCATTTTGGTGCTACACCACAAACAAACATGGTTTGTCGAGTAAAAAACTCCTAGTTTGAGCTGTACAGACCTAACAAAAGCAAGACACGTTTCTCTTTTACTCACTATGAATTTAATGCTACCACATGATTTCCCAGTGTACATGACAACTGTTCATTGGCAAGATGTAGTACTGCAGTGTCTGTCTGCCTCATGCACCATTTGAGCAGATTGTGTTTGTCTCATTTCCACGTTACACGAAATATTCAGCCGTTATCTGTTTTGTTTTGGGTTTTTTTTGTTCAGTGCATTGGAGTTAGTTCACGGCATTCCAAAAGCTGACCAGGCTTGAACGTATTCTATATCCAACAGGCCGGGCGATATTTATGCGATATGTTTTTCTGGCAGTCCTTGCGGCTCCCTTTGTGTGTAAACCACAAGGTCCAAAATAAGAGAATGCCTTGCAAGAGGTGACAGGCATCAGAATAAGTAATGACCAAAAAAAGACAACAACAAACAAACCCAGACACCAATCACTTTTGTGCACCTGCTCCTTCCTTTTCAGAGGAAGGTGTTTGTGTGTGTGTGTGTGTGTGTGTGTCTGAGTGAGTGTGTGTGTGTGTGTGTGTGTGTGTGCGTGCTTGCAGAGGATAAGACAATCTTTAGAAAAATGAGGACACTTACCGACACATGTGGGCACGGTGCCGTTCCACTGGGCCAGGGCGTTGGGCACGGCCTCGCACCTGATGGCAGTGGAGCCGTGCAGCGTGTAGCCTGGATTGCATTCAAACAGCACCGCCATGCCCACGCCAAAGTCGTTCCCGATGCGCTTTCCAAACCTGGGCTCCGGGACCGAGTTGCACTGAATGGCGCTCGTCCTGGGGACGGCTGTGGATGAGGAGTGACGAGGACGAGGGGCACGGCAGGACAGGAAGACACGGAGAAACAAAGAGGCGTGGGCGGGTGGCCGGTTGTGTCAGGTGGGGAAACGGCGGTTTGAGAGAGACGGCAAGACAAAGCAGATGGAGAGAAAAAACAGCGAATTTCCGGCTAATCTCTCCACAGGACATTAGTCACTCTGCTCTGCGGCGTTCGGGGGCCGGCTTCTTGTTCCTCTGCCTCGGGCCGTGGACGGACACGGCCAACTGCGTTCCGCCGAACGCTCTCTTATGCGATAAGTGCGTAGCAAAAACAAATCTATTTTTTCAAAAGGAGGAAAATGCCATCGCTTGACTAAATCAGCTTCAAAAAGTCCGGGAACACAATGGAAGCAAATATATAAACAAATAGAATGAACGCTCACCTTGATAAACAAAATGAAATCCCTTTGCCGTTTCCGTTCCATTTGCAGTAAACCTCAGCGTTATCTTGTTTCCTGAACTCAGAGGGAGCGTCTCTCCTGCGTGACAAATCAACATGAAGCGTCGTGAACATTTTCCGCTGTACGGCTCTCCGGCGTGACCAAGTCGACATGTAAAACAAAAGCGGCGGACCACGTGTTAATTATGAACACGTGCTCCACTTGACCTTTTTGTCAGGATTGAGCGGAAAATGATTCTGTTGTGTTTCCTGCGGAAGTCTGAACTGAATGAACTGCCTGATGCGATCTGCGTTCTCAGTGTCGGCAGATAAAATCAATTAGCCGCGTTTTCTGCATTGTGTCACAGTCTAATCTAGTGTAACAATAATTCACAACAGCTAGTTTGCTTTCAATTTTTTTTTAATTAGGATCTTAGGAGGTCATTTCGTTGTAATTATACTTTATGCAATATGCATCATTATGGTGTTTCGTAATCTCATTGCAGAAATGCAGCGAGGAGGAAAAAAGAAAAAAGCTGATAGGATTTTCAGTTTTCGGTGCTGCTTGCCGTACCAAAATGCTATGCATTGAAAGAACTACTTTGGCTATGAACCACTATGACAAATAAATAAAAAAAGAAAAGTAGATAAAGGCATGAAGAATTAGGTTATTACCTGAATGTGATCCATAAATAGATGAGAGAAGGCCTGAATTGGTCAGGGAGCCATCGTAGATCTCCACCACATCAGTGTTCAAAGTCTGGAAAACCACAAACTGGCCGAAGAGCACTGCAGAGGAGAGAGAGGCACGCAGGGCTCAGTAGTTATCTGGATTTCTTCACATTTTTTGGAGAAGAGAAATCTAAAAATTGAGCCAGTTTATTCATTGTTCAGGGAGACAATTAGAGGTTAAGTTGCTTTGAAGAACCCGACTCCCAGAAGCAGTGACACAGAGTTTAATGTTAGTTTGACTTCTTGATGTTGAGGAGCACATCTCAAAGCTCTACAGCGAAAATTGCAATTACACAATAAATACCTTTATATTCAAGGCAGGTTTTACCATGTTTTGCATGTCCGTGCCCAAACAAAATCATTTCAGCTAATTGAATACATATAATGCAGTCAATCATGTAGAAACCACACGTGATGTTTTGTAAAAGCCCACAAAGTGAACCTCTGATTAGTTAATTGGATCACCCCAAGGAAGCACAATTACACTTATTATCACTGCTAGAGTGAATAGACTTAATGGTTTGGTTTACTTCATTCTGGCAATAAGCACTGTGTTTTGTGACTGTTTGAGAGACACAGCAGGAAGTTGATGTTATTTCTGGTGCCAACTAGAAACTCCCCATGACTTCCTCCCCTTTTTCTCAAAAGCAATTCATCGGCACAATGCTTTTTACGTTGAAATATTATGTATGAAAAGTAGCATTATGACTGTGTTTCTTCTTCTGCATGTAGTTAACAGACTTTTTTTCAGGTATTAGGTTTTTCGTTCTGTTGACAAGTTTCGACGGTTGAGTTGGTCTAAATGCCATCCAGTGGCGAAGAGAGACGTACCTGCTACTGGTACCAGTAGCATAAAAAAACTCCAGTCTGAAAAGAAGAAATCTCTTGACTAAATGCCGAAACAAATTTGAGGTTTTATAACTCTAAAACTCAGTGTATCATGTTCAATGTTTTTTTTTTTCTCGACCTAAATGTTTTTGTTTTGGATGATGACATTAAGCTCGTTTAACCTTTTTTGGGGGTGTAGGGGGGCCAGAAAGACAAGAGAACAGTAAGGGATGGACACAAAACTCTAATTGGGTCATGCAGTTTCCAGCATCCCGCAGTCAGTACAGTCACGTCTCATTTAATGTGATTAAATCTGGCCCATTCATTAGTGCATTTGCATGCCACGTCCTGTAAATGGTGGTGCAATGCACCAATCGGAAATGTTTGTTTCTCTCTGTTCATGCTAGCAGCATAGCATCGTGAACAAAGATACTTATGCAACCTCTGTGTGAAGCTGCTCTCACTCTCCACCCCAGCTGAGGATGACACGAGCTCTACGGCTCAAAGATTCATGTCACCACCTGCTCAGGGCACGGGAACAGCGCGTGATTGTCAAGAGGCAGACGAACGAAGAGGGAAGGTCGACACGACGGCACTCGCACAGATGCTGCGTCCTCTTTGCCATCTCTGCTTAAGTCGCACCCTCCCCACGGACCCGCATGCACTGTATGGAAGAGCTGCTGGCTGAAGAGGGCTATCCTGGCTTCATAAGCTCCATCTACAGCTGGTGAGCAACCTCATAACCCGGTTTCAAGAGGAAAACCTCAAAATGTCCCATGAGGAACAATGGAAACGCTGTTCGAAAGAGAGACAGACAAAGAAGGCGGCGACAGCAGCGTCCAATGTGTTTCTTTGCATGAGTTGACCTTCATGTCCGCTGCCTGCCTCATCTCACACGATGTATATGTCCAAGTCCAACTGAGCATCTCTGATTATACCAATGATTATGCACCCTTCAAAAACAGAAACAATCAGAACTTTGTGCGCTGACTGCATGACTGCGCCTGCAAGGTTGCACAAAGAGCAGTGGACTTGTCCATCACAAACGCTGCAGTGATCAAAGCAGTGTATTATTTGGACAAGTAAATCAACCCTTACTATCCATTGTTTGGGTACTTGAAATGTTGTCCCTTGGACATTGCATTGAACACAGCGACGCTCATTTTCTTTCCCTTTCTGCACAGCCATTCATCTGCCTCCATCCAGCCCTCCCCCTCTGCATCCTTGTCTCACACGTCAACTAACTTCGCTTCCTCTTTCGCCGGGATGCAGCTGAGCTATGCACACGTCCCACAAAATGAGATGCATTAAATGAAACCAGGCGAATGACAGCTAAAAATTGCAACACATCACACGCCTTGCTCTCAAGAGGAGAGTTTGTGGTCAACGGATGTAAGTCGCGGCAAAGACTCTTTCCCCTGTAATGAATGTTGATCAGGTTCTACCCGGCAACACAGGAAGATCTGCACTGTCAGGCCAGGGTTGAGGTCGAGGGTGTCACTATTCTGGTGTCTGATCAAAACTGAAATGTGCTCCTAATTACCGCGTCAGTCACCGGGTAATGGTGTTGAATACCATCCAGATTCATGTTTTGCCGGTACATGATGAAGTTACACTGAATTTGACATTTGACTGAATATTAAATGCCATCAATTACCCTTTTATTTTATGTGATGTTGCGCCATGAATAGCACATGACTTCCTTTTGAGAATTCAGACAGCCAGTGTGACCTCTGGCAGCCACAGTCTCGGGATCCAAGACAACGTCAGTGTTTTCCTGTCTGTGACATACTAATGTGGACGTAGTGACATCTCAACTCCACCTTTCCTGAAATCCCTTTGGATTCCACAGGGAGAGCTGTTCCAATTTTTTTTTTTTTAAAGTTCTCTTCCCTGCTTTTACCAATACAGAGGCAGGAAGGAGTTGAAGGAGTTGACAACACTATTGTACTGTGATTGGGCAGCCTCACCCTTTTTTCTTCTCTAACATCAGGCATCCAGTGGGCACAAAAACAGGTACTGACATGAAAGTGTGGCAGATCACACAGCGCTCAAAAAGTGTATGTCTGGAAAAGCAAAAATGGCTCTGAGCATATTATTGCAAGTGTCCTGCATTTTACAGTTCATTCATATTCTTCTACTTCTTCCCGTCTCCTGCCCTGAACGTGTTTTGTGTGTGTTGTGTGATTTTAATAGTGAACAAACACACCTCCTGAGAAACTTCTTACAACTTCCCTGCATACAATATACAACAACATTAAAGGTGTGAACTTGAAACTGCTTGCAGGTGAAGTCAACAGCGCTGACCGCACTGCTAGAGTTCAGCATTCCGCTGGGAATCCCCCATATCCTGGTGTTCATTTGGATGCTGATTAAGACAATTTGCTTTTACAGCATTGCAGATAAAGACCACCCCTCTTGGGAGCAGTACACCAGGATAACACAGGTCCTCCGGTGGGGCAATGAGAGATGTCACTGCAGAAACCTCACAGATAAAGGCCAAAGGAAGCGTTGTCAGTCCATAAAAATTTCCTCGAACTGCCTCAGAACATTTTTTTACTGGATGTATTTCCATAAAATTGCACAGAATAGACTGTTGGCATATGAGTTTTACCTTGTCAACAAAAAAAGCTAGAAAAGCTAAGGGTTAATGGACCAGTTAACACATGGATGAAAACTTTTTTGCTTTTACCTTGTAAAAAGCACTTCCACTGAAAACAAAAGGTTCTTTACGGGTGAATCATTTTTGGGCCAGTGTCAACTTTCACAGGTGTAATAGCTACATCCACATGCCTCAAGGCAAAAGAAACACTAGAGCCATCTACAACACAAGTAAAAAGTAAAGAAACCTCAGACTGACAACAATTGCAAATAGCAAAAAAAGAAAAAAAAATCAGCATGTGTTGGTCCTTCTGGCTATGAATAATGGAGTGACTTCCTGTCGCCTTCACTATGTAGTTGCATGGATACCCACTACAGTTGGTGTCTCAAATGTGCACGGTTTAACTGTTATGCCTGCTGAGGGACCCACAAAAAAAGATCCAAAAAAACAACAACAAAAAAACAAAAACAAATGAACACTTCAGAGATTAACTACTCCCTAAAGCCACAGTGGGGAATGATGCTGCATGCTGCTTTGAACTGACCATCCAGCAGCAGGGCGATCGCACAACTGAAGACAAGCAACAATGTTCTATGATTTCGCCAGAACTTGATGAACTCGGTCTCTGAATCATGCAACATATCCAGCTTGAGCACACACACAAACTCACATGATCTACTGTGCATGAAATTGTCAGTCATCGTGACGTCACCCACTGCATTGCAAAATATCCGTCTTGAAGCATTGGTATTGGTATAATTGGTATAATAAAAAAAAAAAAAACACACATTGCAGCCTATCTAGGATTTTTTTCACTGGTGATTTAGAACAATAGAAACATTTCAATCAGTTTGTAAGGGCAGTCATTTAGTACTGATTCCTGTCGGCTGGTCATTTCTCATCTTTCTGCTACCATTTTTGGCAGCCCCTACTGGCCAAACACTAAGAATTCAAGTTTTCCGCACTTCCGCGTTGTCCTCCTTTATGTACATACAATAACACATAATACAGTCAATGGTATGTGTGCGCACACACACAAAGGAAAAATGCCAGTCAAATTGAAGGACACGGAGGAAAAACACAAACAACACTGCGCAACACACACACAGCAAGGTGTAATCACAGTGAGCAACACGGGCAGATGAGTAGTGAGGATGCCGATGGCGGAGCAGGGGTCTGAATAAGAGATGATTCTACCTTTAGGGAGCGCTCGCTGATGTGATATTAGCATACCAACACCACGCTGGGTTTAGCGAGCTGCACTCTGCTGCATTATGAGCACACAAACACACACAAACTCCAGCGGGAGCACACACATAGGCACCCACGCCGTTGCTCACCCTAACACCCCTTATGCCTTTAATCCAGAGGCAGCCATGCGGAACTCCAATCTGCTCCTTTGTTGTAATCACGTCCAGATATTAAGTCAATAAATCATTGTAAACTTGTTACCTAATTTATGCAGGACTATGATGAATCTTTTGTCCTCTGGGCCCAGTCACGCTGGGGAATGCGGCGTGCACTTTGACAATGGACTTTTTTTTTCCTTTCCCAGGCCTGTGTCTTCACCTTAAATTATACCAAAGCGGTTAAGCTGCTTTAATCACACACCTCCTCGGGTATTAGCCCTCAAGTGATTTTAGCAAATTGTTGAATCTGAGGACACGCTGCCTGCTGGGCTTCAATAATGCACAGCATGTAAAACTAGAGGTTCAAGCCACTTTCATGGGATACTAATTGTATGCTAATTTTCTGCCCATTTAAAGGGTGTCAATAATCTGACAGGCGTCTTTGATGCCTAACGTTCCTCCTTCTGCTGGCTGCAGTCTCAATTAGGCGGATGGTCATGAATTGATCAAGATCAAAATGTTGAATGAATGTGATGCACATGAGAAATGTAAATGAGTGGTGGAATGGGGTATAGTGTTATTGAGGATACATTTTAGTCATCCTGGGTTCATTCAGGCTCAGTGGAAAGACTCGCTTGATCTCTGTGATCACAGTCATGATCTGCCGGCCGCTGTGAAGTGCTGAGAGCTGCCCGCCATGCCTCTGTCTCTAGGATCAATTTGGAGAAGTGCAGAATGTGGTGACGTGGGGGAGTTACATGATCAGAAATGATGTTTTTTGGGGGGCCTCATCTGGCCAAACTTGGGCCCAGAAGATATAGATACAAATATAAAGGCAGTAATATTGTGTGTCTGAGGGGTGAATTTGGAATAAATATGCGGTGACCGTGAGAACATGGAGTCTCGTTTAATCTGTGGGATGTAAGCGCGGCGCAGACTCGGCCATCTCCACAATATATCAGCAGCCTATAGCGATGTGGACATGTTTATTTGTTCTGCAGAATATAAATGCCACGAGGCAACGCAGGAAAGAAGTTTTCATTCCTCTGAGTCACCGCTTTATTGTCACCGCTGCCCATCTCCATTCACCGTTTACTTCCCTCAAACCGACGTTGGTCTCGAGCCAAGGACAAGACGCCAACTCTAATCAAATCCCACGCGTCCAGAGATCCATTTTTCCCCATTCTTGTTCATATCCCTTACAAAATAATGGCTGCTTTGTTGATCGCTGCTCCACCCATCCGCCGAGCTCAGTGACAAACAGTGCTTCACTGGGGTTTCTTTATCAACTCGGCTGCTGCTACGACAAAGTTCTGTTCTTGTCAAAAACAAGGGCATGTGTTATCGAACAAATCATCACAATACAGCAGGGAAGAAAAATGCCATCATCTCAGAAAGATCCCTTCACTCTCCATCTGCCTCGTCGCGCTTATTTGATTTTTTTCCCTCTGCACAAGAGTACCCGTGATATCGCTTGTGTGCTGTGGGTAGTTGATGGATTGTAGAGAAACTTTGCGAGAGCCGACCAAAGACAAAACACCACATTGTGAGGATGACGCACGCTAGTCTCTAATATTTATACAGGTTGCAAAAAAAGAAATAGTAAAGTGGCGTCAGTATAATTCCCTTCACATGTGGTTCACCATCACCAATTTGAATGTGGTGTGAATTAAAGTCATTTATATTAAATCACAGAATCTGCGTCTGATACTTTGGCTTCAAGAAATACAATTTTTTGTAGATCTAAAAAAAAAGTTGAAAGAGAAGATTAAAATTAGAATTTCTTAGTGCTTCACTCGACTTTATGATTTCCTGTAAAAGGCAACATCTGAGCGACGAGAGACCTTTGGCAACATAATGGATGGCATACCATCTCTCGACCACGACAGCAAGCTAAGGAAGAGATAATGTTTGGATGGCACATCACTGGTATAAAAGTAAAAAAAAAAAATACAAATGCATTTAGTACTCAAATCAAAAGTTAAACTTCACTGATGCACTGAGGGAATATAAATGAACAACCAACAGACAACTGGCACACATAATCTTTCAACTACTGACTTTAGCAGTCAGTGTTCTTCTGTCATCAATTTGAGGCGGCAGAATATTGTGGTATAATTCTCAACTCCACATCACACTGTGACCGCTGACCACGTTTCACTGTCATCTGCCAACTCACACAGGCACAGCTGACCACACAGCTATTTTGAAGTCGGTCAGCGAGTTCTGTTGTTAATTCACGTGGGACCATCGCCATTAAACCACCTCACAACATTATCATGAGTAAGCCCCAACTTAAAGTTGAAGGCAACTTTTAAAGTCCCCCCAAAAGAGACACCAACACATCAAAACTCAATGAATACAGTGCATACAACATTTTCTGTGTACCTTCTCAGACCACTAGCAGGCCACCAGTTACTCAATATCAGCCAATAAGGAAGAAGGGTCAATCAACATGTTACTCTGACATGTCAAATCTAACGCAGGAATTGGCACTGAACAATTTAAAGGAAAAATCTAAACAAAAAATGTTCACAGATCCTAAAAGATTCTTCCTAAATTTATTTAAAATCTTTGTTGAACAAGAAAACAAAAAAAGATCAACGACCCCTTTTTTTTACCCCCGCTTAAACTATTTCACTATTTCAGCGCACAGTAAAACTCTGAATAAAATGGATAAAAGCAAGATTTGATTCAAACAGGCATTTGACCGCCAGTAATTGTTGGGTCACGCAGTGGAAAGTTGTGATTGCGTTAAAATCAACAGACCGTCACAGAAGACCCGCTTCTTTTTTGCCGACGGCCACTGTGCCGAGCTGCTTTCGCCCCGGGCCAAGAAAAATATGCACAAAAGCCCCAGATGAGGTGTTTTGAGAAACTCGGGGAAAAAAGAGGGAAATGGCAGCATATGTTTGTCCTTCTGCCGATGAATTATGGAGGAGCTACCTGCCGACTCTGCTTTGTGGCGGCGGGCGACGTCTGAGATTCATGGCAGCACACAAAACCCCCAACCCCGCTCAGGGAAACCGCGGGGATTGTTTGACAGCGCAAATACATATATTTTTAATGAACCGTGATCACAGCGAAATTGCATCAGCCCCCATTCGGCAGCTCGTGTGCGAATGGACCTCAGTGCCGAATCAGCCTCTCTTGTTTTTTTCCAGGGTTGGGGAACCTTCAGTTCGGTGTTGTTCGTGTGCTTTTATAGCACCACCAAGTGCGGAACAGGGCACTTTTCTAATCAGACACGTCAAATAAATAAATACATAAGTAAATAAATAAAAGCACCGCGGCAGCCCACTGTGAGCAGATAATCACAGGTTGCCAGATGCGGCGGGGAAAATATTGGACGGCGGCGAGCGACACGCAGCACGCAGCAATCACATACGTCCGTGCAGCCTACTAGCCTCTTCTTCCAGCAAAAGGCAACGAGTCGATCGATATGAATGTGCGGAAGAGAGCGTTGGGGTTCGTATTAGGTTAATAATGCTAGAGGGGAGGGGGATACAGTAAGCAAAAGCAGACAGACGGTAATGGGTTTTTGCGTGGGAAGTACCATGTCAGGTTTCTACGGTGGCCCGAGGGATCATCTCACTCTCCTGGGAGCATCGACCATGAGTCAACAGTCGGCCCCCCCAGCTACCCAAACTCCCCACAGGGAGCAGTGTTTGGTGCATGGTTTCGCTCCTGGCAGCTCCCGGGTCTCCTCCGTTTCTATTTCTCCGCTCCTTGATAAGACTTTGCTTGCACATGATGGCTGTGTCTCAATTCAGGGTCTGCATCCTTCGAAGCATGCATTTGAAAAGAAGTTGCGTCATAGCACTGAGCAAAGGCTTGTCCCAATTCCCAAAAGTCCGAAGGACGCTCCAAATGCGCCCTCGAAAATGCGCCTACTTTTAGCCGATTCCAAGGATACACCGCTACTATCCTTTGCGTCCTTCTGTATCCCAGGATGCTTTGCGTGCTGCTGAAAAGCATTGTGGGATCCTGGGAAGTCAGCTGAAATTAGCGGCATGTACTGGCAGAGACACAACGTATATATTCAAGCATTAAAATTTCACATAAAATATTCCGTTTTTAACGTAGGGTTTTTGCTTATTTGAACATCCAACACCATCGTTAGATGGCGAACCAATGGTTAGCTTGATGCTATAAAAACGTCACTTCCAGGGTTGGCCAGCAGGAGGGACCGGCGGTGACGCAACCAGGAAATACGCCGGGGAGGCGGGCTTTGGTTCGTCCTTCTCGGCCGGGTCCTTCGGAGAACGCTTCCTTCAGACGGAGGACGCTTCCTTCAGACGGAGGACGCTTCCTTCGAAGGATGCAGACCCTGAATTGAGACACAGCCTATGACTGTCGCCATCAAGCCCCGCTCTTGCCGTTGACTCCGACACTCTGGTAAGATCTATAGGGCCTCCTCTTCCTCCTGCTGCTGTGGCGGCTGAACTCTCCACAGTCTAGCGCTCCCGCTCTCACTCTCTCCGTCCGTCTCGTTACGACTCAGATTTATTGCGGCAATTTGTCAGCGCTCCTGTTTCGCCTCCTGACATTTCCTGGCAACAGATATGCATATGTTTGTTATTTCTATAATCTAAACACATACAGAGCAGAGCCGCGAAAAGAGCCTCGGGCAGATAAACAGAGGTGACTGAATGTCGTGTCGCGAAATCAAATTCGGCATGAAGCCATTACGAGTTGTTCTCATGTGTCTTTTGAAGCAACTCAAAACTTCTCGGGTAGTCGCTTCCATCTAAATTATGAAATTAAATTGGCTACAGGCACGGCAGTGCGTTTGTTTTTTGAATGCATTTATTTTATTTTTGATTTATAACTTTGGCCTTTGCTGAGCAGCAGTTCATTTGAAGATTATTTTAAGAAACAGACTGGGCAGCTTTTCAAAGCTTCCTGCTTAAACAAATTCAAATCTCTTTTTTGTTTGTTTTGTTTTGTTTTATCTTTTTTGTGGAGGGTGGTGATGGTGATGGTTGGGGGTTCAAATCCAATACACAGCAAAAATAATATGAAAAAATAGCACATATCTTCAAAATATCACACAGGGTCTGCCTAATTGCTAGAGCTTGGAAAACCTGTGGGGCCTCCGAAGTTTACCAAGAACAAAACAAAGCCAAACAAAAAAGAAATAATCAGAAAGCAAGGATTTTTTTTTTGTTAAACCATGAAAATGTTCGTTTCACACAAAAGGTTTGTTTTATATTTTTCTGTTGCTGAGCAACACAGCAGGGAATCAATGTGAGTCTCACTGTCTCGGTGAGACTGAAGGACAGGACACAAAGTTCTATACTGGTTGCTGACCTTTTGTGTCCGTCAACAACCACTAATTCCTTTGGGAAAGTATATTTACATGCATGGCCATGGCACTGGTTGTGTGTTATTAAAAGCTCATCTCTAAAAGGAAAAACTGTTCCGTTTGACATGTGACTATGATTACCATTTTCTGAGAATAATTCAACTTCATGGAAGGCCAATGTAGAAGAAACCTACATGGTCTGTAGCAGAGACAATGGCCAGTGAAGAACCTCATTCCAGCCATACTCTCCCCATACAGTTCAACTACAAGTTTTCATTTCTCGCCTAAGTTTTCACATCCCTCAACAGCAATCACCGACTTTTCCTCATTCTTCCTTAAGATAAGATAATACTTTATTGATCACCATTGGGGAAATTCCAGCATCACAATGCAAGAGAACACGTGATAAAAAAAAAATGACGACGTTAAAGAATGAAGTGACAAAAGTTGCATATAAAGTGATATAAAATGTACACATATAAATAGGCATACGATCAGTAGCCTCATATACTTAATAATTTCACCTTTTCAGCGACACACTTGCGCCTCTATAAAGACTTATTATGCATCTGAAGTAATTTCCAAAGATGTTCAATTGTTCAATTGCTGAGGCTCAACTCAAAATTCCTTTAACAAAAAATACAGAGGCTGGTCACGTAAACTATGATATTTGGGGGAGGGGGGCATTTATTTATTTTCTACAGACTAGATTTAACCTTGTGTCGGCTCCCTGCCCCCTCCACCTTGAAGCACAACCCTCAGATGACATTTCCCACTGACCTTCTCCTGCCACTTCAACCAAGCTGACACAATATCCCAAAGGCTTCGGGCATGTTCTCGGTCATAAGGTATTAGGACACATACGTGTGCTAGTCTGGCCAGGGAGCTTTCAAAATATCAATCGCTTGTATTCTGGACACCGAAATGTCAGTCTTATTATCACTCTGCCTTGATGAAGCTGCCAAACCAGAGCAGAATAATGAATCTCTGTCCGTGCCATTATATCAGGTAATTAAAAATGTAATCCTTAATTTATGCTTAACCATAAAATACTTGGTCAATTTTTTTTTTATTAGTACACAATGAAAATTGTATGTGTACTAGGAATAAGTTTAAATTAATTAAAAGTGTAGTTGTTTCTTAAATGTTGAGCCAAACCACAGCCGTCTAGTACTAATCCATTAGTAGGACACATTAACAGCTTCCTACCTTCATCCGCCACTGACTCATGGACTGTACAGTCACTCGGCGGGATTTATCTCCAGGTCTAGGTGGCACGCTTGCCTTTTCTTCCACTCCATTAAACTATCGCAGGCAGTTTAAGCAAGGGCTGCATTTGCATGCAATATTTATGAAATTAAAAAGGGAGACCTGTGGCTCACAGGAGCAGTGGGAGATGGATACAGTGAATGCGTACTGTCACACGGGGGATTAATCTGTGTTTCATGAGCACAAGGCTCAAGTCTCTGATTTCTGCTGCTCTTTATAAGAAACATAATATTATGCAGCAGTGCAGCAGGATCTTCTCGGGGTCTTTGCTGAATTATGCATATACACAGAGTCACCAGACTAAACCGCACATTCAGTTTTTTTCTCCCATTCATTGGGCATAGAGATCCTGTCTCTGATTGTCCATCCCATTATATCTGGAAATGCTGCTGTCTGTGAAAATTCATCCATGTGTTTTTACTAGCGCCAAGCTTCAGCATTCTTCAAACCTGGTGGCTGGAACAGCCCAAGAGGACAGACACACAGGATGCACAGGCTGAAATAAATATATATACTGTACTTTAGATATTTTACAACAGGCACTGAATGTGTCAATGGCGAGAACAGCAAACCCAAGAAAATGTCTGCACTGCCAGGAAACCTTTATTTAATCATCATTTCTTCTGAGATTTTTTTTTGCAGCGTCTTGATTCACAATATTACCATGAAACAAATTATAATTGACCTCCTTCTTCTCTTCAGTCTCTGGTTAAAATATTTTTGAAAAAAACATTAAATCATAAAACTAACTCTGTGGCCACAGAGGAAAACATTTACACAATTACTGTTAAAAAAAAGATTCTTGCAGTTCTTACCGAAGTCTCCAGGGACGAAGATGTCATAGACACAACTCTGACCTCTGGTGTAATTATGAGGGTAGTTTGGGGACAGCACAGTTCCCTCTGAATTGGTGAAGTGACCTCCACAGGGAGCTGATGGGACAGGAGAAAAAGAATCAGAGCGAAATTTGTTACAAGTGAAACAAAAAACAGGAAACATACGGCAAAACATTTTTAAAAAAACTTTGCATTTACAGAACTTAACCCAAATAGGACAAAAATGGAGAAGTGCTTTGCTTCAAAAATGAGAATATGAATAATAAAAACAGAGTATTAAAAAAAAACTGTCAACAAAACAAAAAATTGTAAACGCTCCACAATCAAGATTTCAATCAGCATGTATTTTGTGTCAGCACATGGTGAGCGCTAATTGCTGCTCTAATTACAATCTGAACAAACTGGAATGTACGAGTGACTACTTGAAAGGATGACCGTGGCACAAAAACAGTCATTTGCTAATTTAGAAATCAGAGCTTGCAGTTCTGGCTGTGCAGTAATTGTTTGCGTGTTGCCGACGAAGCCTTCAGACAACGCAGATGGACAAGTCAGTGGACTGGCCATGATCCATTTACGCAGTGCTGTAGCTTCACGCTGCAAGGCCTTGGCCTGTATGTGATCAAGACAAGTGTTTAAATTTGTCAGAAGAAGACCGGAGCCGTTAGAACATGTGCACTCAATGCGCATACTGGGACCATTTTAACGAGAACACCAGCAGAGAAAGTAGGGATCCTAATGTCGCACCATGTTGGAGCAATTTGTCCACATTTGGCTGCTGTAGTTGTGGAGGACATGCAATAAAATATATGGGATGATAGCAAATGGGAGTCTAGTACAAGCTGATTGGCTGGACGGAACGGGAGCTGTTGCACATGGACGGCGACGCACTTGGGAAGCTTCCTGTTGGTAGAGGATGAAAGCAGCTCAAAGGTTTACTCTACTTTTGCTTTTGCTTTTTTTTTTTTTAAAGGTTTACTCAGATTTGCTGTAACTCGGTTCTGTTCCAACCACGACTAGCGTGAAGCTGTGCAACCACAAGTCAAACTGACATGCATTGGCCTTCAAAACAACTCTGTCTTATAATTTTAAATTATTATTTCATAGTCTGCTGGATGTTCAGGCCACAGCCTGTCCAGGAGAATGTTTTTGTTGTTGGATTGTGTACTTGTTTAGTTCTGAGACGGGGACACCCGGACCGTTCACCTCCATTTAGTTTGCTGAGCAGCTTGCAACTCCACCCTCTGGATCTCAAAACAACGACACAAATTAAAGGGAACGTAACTACTCCCATGACTATATGGATTATGGCATTAGAGAAGTTTGCTAAAATGTTGAACTATCCCTTTAAAAAAATACAAATCCAATCATTTAGGAGTGTAATTTGAATTGTCCATTATTGGTTACCCTACCAAATTCAGTTTTTTTTCCACAGTTAATTGAATACTGAATTGGCAATAAATGAAGATATTCTACTCAACAAAACTGTATGTTTGCTGTGTTTTGAAAAGCCTCCTCTCTTGACTCCCCACTCCCTCCCAAAAAAATGCTAATGTTACTGCCAAACAACTTCAAGGGACGTGGGCTGGCCACATGTAGAGGCAGCTGAAGAAACGACTTCTGTAGACTGCTAAGTCATTAGTTCAGATTTGGTCTCAGAGGGAAAATAATGAAGAGGAGCTGATGGACCCTTTAGTAAAGCACGTAGCCTAGAGGCTTCTCAGTGACGTTACACAGGAGCCAAATGTAAAGTAATTAACAGCTCGATGGTGTGGGAGTGGAAGCGCCCTGCTGCCTGCTGTAAACATGGCATGGAATTCAAAAATATAAAAAAAATCCTCACTTCCTGTCCCAATTCTGCTTGCTGCTGCAGTCCATTCACTTCTATACTGCAGTCCTATAGGACACCCGATAAGAATGTATTTTAAAAGAAACCTCTTTCTTTCGCACTCCAAGACCTCTGTATGTCGCACTGTACAGTATATTTGTTATCATTAGCATGCCAAAGGAATTGGTATACCGCCACACATAACCTCGCCTGCTTGTTCTCCAGCGAATGCTGACAAACAAGCGCTGTGTGGTGGTGCAACAAGTTGCTGTGGTTACTCTATACATAAAAGTCATCAGCTCAGCCTTTACATTTCTTTAGGCTGGGAAGGGAGATACGAGTCTGTAAATAAACATCTTTAGGCTGAGGAGTGTGTGTGCGTGTGACAGTGTGTGTGGCGGTTGCTTGCATTGTCTTGACTAACAGAAGACTATGCTATCCTGTATCCTGCCAACATACTGCAAGCCTGACAAGCTACATTGACGAAAATGCAGGCAGATGTGATGACGCGTTCTTGCAGCATTTTTACTGGCAAAAATATAATTAATATTGTCATCCATTAATTTTTTCATTTACAGCTTTACAGGAAAAACTGTTGTGAAAACAGTGAGGTGCACCATCTCTTGATTAACAAGTGAAATTACAGCTTGTTTTAATGGTTGAGTGTAGCACTTGATTAATTTCTGACTGCTCAGAGGAGTCCAGTGAACCAGTACCATCACTGTTTTTTTTTTTAAAGATTTATAAAACACGCGCGCACACACACACACATACAATATATATACATGTATTTTCATTATAGTAAAATTAATAAAAGAACAGGTACAACAGAGCAAACAGATATGCCCCACTTTACAGAGTAATATATTCTATGAACCTATTAGTTTTGTAATTTATTCAATGCCCTGATCACACAGACACCAGCTGGCGGAGCCACAGCCACTTAGAAAATGTTCAACCGCCAACAATACTCAGCATTACTGTGCACAAGTGTCTGTTGGGTCGGTATCAGCGTTTGTCAGGTCAATATAGTGTAGGGTACAATGACCATGATTAATGTTTTGTTTTTCCCTACCAGCAATTGTAACATTGTGGCCTCGAGTATATTTGAAACTACACCAACGTGAATGCAAACACAGGTACTAAGAGCTCAAAGTAGAGAGAGACTACAATGAATAAATGTACTTGGAGTAGCCATTATATAAGTATTGTTATATAGGATTGTAGTGGAAGGACTACAGTTCTTTATTTTGTTGTGAATACACTGCAGTTGCTCGCTCGCTCGCTCGCTCGCACGCACACACACACACACACACACACACACACACACACACACACACACACACACACACACACACACACACACCAGCTCATTTTTTACTCAACTCAGTCGCGCTATCACACAGTATCAAATATTGAGTAACGCAGCTGGAGTGCAGTCTGCTTCTACTAGCCGCTGTTCTGCGAACAAACAAGCGCTGCCGCTCACCTTGACAGCTGGGTTTGGCTCTGTCCCACTCTGGTCTCTTGCTGCTGCCCATGACACATGTCAGAGTGGAGTAGCCCTGGAGCAGGTAGCCGGACTCACAATTAAATGTCACCATGGAGCCCAGCTTGTAGTCAGCGCCGATTCTTGTTCCGTTCATTACATTGCCCGGATCAAAGCACGCCTCCCTCAGTTTTGCTGCAAGATCATTTAAAAAAACAAAAAATAAATAAAAGAAGAAAGGGTGAGAATTTGTGTATTAATGAGTGAAAAGTATGCAGAATATCTGCACAGGCTGCATAGCTCTTTTGGCAAAAACAAAACAAAAGCACATTATTATTAAAAAAAAAAAAAAAAAAAAAAAAAAAAAACCACATTCCCACATTGAGAATGATTTGGGGTGAACCAGGGGCTGCTCAATGGTAGTGCATTTATGTTCTAATTGATATGTATATGTATTCAACGGAACACCCCTGCTGTAATGCAGAAACATATTTAGGAAAAATATACTTTGCTCAGGGCTCCTGGGTACCTTTATATTCCAAATGAAATCCAGTGTAGCTCACGGAGCCGTCGCTGCGAAATGCCAAGTACATGAAGTTGGACGTGCTCTCGATCTTCTCAGGGAGTTTGCTGTCTTGAAAACTGCCGATCAACTGGGTGCTGCTGTCGAAGCCGTCGTAGATATACAAGAAATCGTAGTTGGGCTCAATGCTGAAGCTGTGAAAAGTAAAAACAAAACAGGAAACCAATTAAAAAGAAAACTGTTGTGTTTTGCCAAATCTTAACCAGATTGTGAGATTTGGAATGCACCGGGGGGGGGGGGGCGCTTTCAAAAAGCGAGTGCGCTCCGAAGCAAAGTGAGTCATGCCAAGCGATTTGTTTTGCATCTCCAGACAAAGTGATAAAAAAAGATATCTCCCCCAAGAGGTGAGAGGAGATAAAATTGTTGTGACACTGCGCTGGCACAAAATCTTCCCAGACGGCAACGGCGGCGCAAGTGTGGAAAGGGCGGCTCTATACCGCGGCGGCCGTGTATCAAATCATGCGCGGCAGTCGGGGGGGGGAAGAACGCCGCGTTTGTTCCCAAAAAATAATGAGCAAGGTTTATGACGAATATGTAAATAGCTCGGAGATAATTGCGTTTGAGCCGGGCGAAGGCAATGCCCATTTTTAAAGCCGCGGCTTCATCCTTTGGCCCGGCGTGCACGAGGGAGGGGGCAAGGAAGGAAGCGAGCGGCAGCCATCGCGCTGGCATCGCTAGCCGTCGCTTTGGTTTGAAGGACAAAGTTGAAACACATGGACATCTGCCTACGCTTCTTTGGCCCCAACCATAAATACTAGTGTTTCAGAAAAGTTTTTTTTTTTTTACAGACACTTCTGTGATTTCTCTGCCGTTACTTTCAGCTAAATTCTAGCAGTGCCGCCGCCAACGCAGTTGCACTCGCTTGCTGCTTTCTACATGGATAAATCTTGCGTCGCCACAATTCGAGGGGATGCACGCCTCCGGAGGTGTTTGCACTGCTACCCCCTCCCCAACCCTCCTCCTATCCTATCTCCCGGCACACCTGGGCTCAAACTCGGGTCCTCTGCCTCGCACACATGGCCAGCTTCGCTCAATAAGACGGCGTAATAGCCGGTTCCACCGCAGCGACAGGCCGATTCCATTGCACAAGCATGAGCAGCTGCATAGCCACTCAGAAGTCACTATTCTGTCGCAGGTGGGTCGCAGACAGACCTTATTATTATTTTTTTTTTTTTACACCATATCCATCAAGTCTGAAGAAGCCGGTCTTTTTCAATTCTGCGGAAATATTTGTTTGTTTGTTTGTTTGTTTGTTTGGTTTCGTTGCAAATACTCAAATGAGCTTGCAATGAAACCCTAACATTTTTCATCCGGTCCATTTTTTGTTTGGATAAATAAGAGAGACTTGACAGCAGCTCTTTCACCTGATGAAAGCCAAGGAAATGACGTAGTCCGAGTGGACGGAAATGAGCCAGTCGCAGTCTTTGCTGTGTGGATAGGGGTGCGGGTAGTTGGGCGACAGGATGAAGCCTGAAGATCCGGTCACATTTCCACCACAAGGAGCTGAGCAAGGAAGAGGAAAAGAAAGGAGAGATAAATGGCATCTCACACACACACACGCAGCGTTTTCAGAGGTAACCAGCGTACAGCAAACATCCTGGGATGAGCTGCATTCAAGGAAGTCTGTGTCGCTGAATATAACCGAGATGGATTCCATTACTTCTGTGAGGAACTGCAGCGACATCAGGACCCCAAAAATCTGACTTTAGAAAGGTCAGCCCGCCTCCATGTAATGGCTGATTGATTTATTTGAGAGGCTTTTTTTTTTCACCACGAAATGCATTTTCAAATGAGTCCCTGGAGTAGCCGGCTTGGTTTTAACTATATTCAGTCAATACAAGTAAGCTGTGCTGGGGAATGTTAAACCCCCCCCCACACACACACACACACACACACTTATATCTATAAGGCAATAAGAAACAATAAATGCATAAACTGAGAGGTAAAAAGTACAGCCATACATTGCACAAACTCTGTATACACTATTGTGACTGGGTTTTAAAATTCAAAGTTGGGATTGCATGTTTCTATATTCAATTCAAGACAATAAATTGTTTAATACACATCTTGTGAACACTTGTGATCTCATTCAAAAAAGATTCTCATGAGTGGATGGTCTTAGCTGGAAAGATCTCATCATGTGGTGTGGTGGCCGTTGGTTAACGACAAGGATGTTGCCCGTGGGTGAAAATAGTGCAGCAGATAACAGAATCCTTTCACAGCAAGATGGTTGTGGGTTCGATTCTCCAGCCTTGGGCACCATTGTATGGAGTTAACTTGTTCTCCCTGTGTGTGAATGGGTTTCCTCCAGGCACTGCTGCTTCCTCCCACAGTCCAAAGACATACAAGGGTAAGTGGCCACGCCAAATCGACCACAAGGTGTGAATGTGAGTGCAAGTGGTTGTTTGCCTCGACGGGGCCCAGCGATAAACTGGCAACTTGTCCAGTGTGTAACCCCGCCTTCACCCCAAAGAGCAGCTGGGATCATCTCCAGCAGCAACCCTGAGTGCAGGACAAGCGGCGGCAGATAAGAAATAGATGGATGTTGCTCATATGCTGCGCACTGACACTCTTTTTGTGAGGGCCACTGACATTTCTGCCACTCTTTGATCACGGAGAAGAGTCTCTAATGTCATTACGGCATAATGATTTGGAGACGCCGCTGGCCTAGTTTCCACTGGCAAAAAAGAAAAGTTGGACCCCTTGGCAGGAGCTCAAGAACATCCATGTTTCTCTGGACCTACTTAGTGTAATTATGTCTAATTGCATTGTTAAGTAATTAGCTGTTAAGCTCTAATAAGGCAGCGTGGCAGGAGACCTCGGTCTTTGACCGGCCACAGAAGTGTTTTTTGTCCACTTAAGGGTCAGCAATTCAAGCATTCTCTCTCTGTCTCTCCCACACACACACACATACACACACACATCTAAACAGTCTTTCTCACAGACATCAGTGACAAACTTTCTGCAGCCTGCAGCCAACAGCAACAATCCTCATTAAACACCGTTCCTTTTCCTCTCGCCATCTCTCCTTCAAAGATTTCCTACATTCAGTGTACCTCTCTGTGTCGAGTTACACACACACATACACACACACACACACTCCCTCTCTCTCCAGCTCGCACAGTCGCCTCCTCTCTCACCGATACAGCCTGGAGGGCTGGGCTGCCAGTAGTATCTATTTTCCACTTGGATGCAGGTGATTCTGCTTTCTCCCTGCAATTCATATCCTGGATCACAGGAGAAGGTCACGGAGTCGCCGGGCTCTCGCCCTTCACCGTTGCGGCTGCCGTTCATGGGAATGCCGGGATCCCTGCAGGCCGTGGCGAGCGAACCTGAAGGAAGGCGTAAACAAACAGACACAAACAAACATTGGAATGTGTGCGCAATGTGAGGAATTTAAGAGGGAAAACAGAGCGCACAAAGACACAAGAGCGCGCGCGCACACTCACACATGCACGCACACAGACGCCAGGGGTCTAATTTCACAGTTTTAGACAGCTGCGACGCCGAAGCCGAGGCTCAAACAAAGTTAAAGCGCAGGAGCGGATCGCAAATTGATATCAGCTCGAAATCCCGCCGCTTCTCTCCGCAGCTGTGAGGCGGCCCAGAGTGAGCAAAATTAACGGTCCTACTTTGATCAATTCTTCAGACAGCCTCCGTTTTTGACAGAGCTAATACCCACGGGTGAATTGCAGCCTGGAGTCGTTCGCTCCCGTTTTGTTTCTGCTCGTCGAGAACGTAAAGAAATCTGCCCAACAAATACATGACAAAGGCAATCTGGAATGCAAAAACCAGTCACCATGTGCGTCCGATCATCTATGAGGATGCAGAGCGAAGCGCACTCAGCCGTGGTGAAGGTCCTTACTAGTTTAAATAAAGTTATCAGGATCTTAGCACAGGAGGATCCAATCCAGCTTCACACAGTAAATCAAATGAGTGTGAATGAGGATCCACTGCTGTAAACTGAGCTCACCACATCAACAACTCACCCGAGATAAAATACTAAAAGCGTGCGGAGTGTGGTGTTACTATTGCAGCCGGCACTGGAAGGTTGACATTTTGCAATTAACTGCAAAATTTCAACCAATCAGTCGTGCACGGCTGGAGATGAAATAAAACTGCCACGCACGACTGATATTTAAGCCGCACTCCACTCGAGATGAATACATCTGCAGCACCCAGACCGGAAATAAGCATGCTATTAAAGCATAAACGCACACTGGAGGGGTGAAAGAAATGGGAAACGTTTCAGAAGCTCAACCCCCAACAAAAAATTGCATCGATGTGAAAAGTAGGAAGGAATCATCATTATCAGAGGGAAGCGCTTACTGGAGAAGTCGATGGCGAAGCCGGACTTGGTGATGTAAAAGTCCGTCTCGAACTGGATAGTGACCACGTTGAGGGTGGAGTGGATCCCTTCAGGCAGCAGCGAGCCGCTCACCTCCTTCAGGGACATCTCGTTCTCCGGAGGCCCGTCCCACACCTTCAGGATGTCGTGGGAAGCCTCGGTGTCGAAAGCCAGAAACTGGAGGCTAATAGCGGGACGACAACAAACTCAAACTCAGTCTGGTTTTATTTTTCGGCGAAGCTGAATTGAATTTGCTTCCCAAACTCGAGAAAAATGGTACGGAGAGAGATTAAGGCGAGCTCAAAGACAAAATCTATCCAGTGATGTCTCAAATTCAGTTAGTGATTTATTATCCATCCATCCATATGCTGCCAGAGCTCAAACTACGAGAGCTCAGACTTAATTGCGAGCTGTGAGAAAAGGCCTCAAGCGGCTCGGCTGATGAACAATGAGGCTCATTTTCAAAATCACACAGAGTTTACGTTGAAAAACAGTACAATTAGACCCAGCCTATTGCTGAAATGTGTTCCTTACAATCTTTGCTCGACCTGCGTAACTGTAGACAAACTGTCGGAAAACTAGAATGAAGTTGATTATTTTGTAAGAGCAACATTGAGCCCATGTTAGTAGCTAGAGTCCCATTAAAGGCAGCATTAAGGCATATGATCAGTGAGAACGTGAGAACAGCGAGCGCTCCTCCTCTTCTAGGTTGACTTCCTCCAGCTATTTCTTCTTTCTCAAGAAGTGTAGTGCTCGTGGAAAAAAAAAAACCTCACAAGAGCATCTTTCCCCGAGGTGGTCTACACACTTGTCTACGCACAGCTACTTCAGGGAGCACAGAAACAAAAGCAGCTGTGTTGCAGTACACTGATCCCGAGCATGTCACAGTGAAGGTCCCTCTGGCCAGGACACAACACAACATAATAATAATAATGATAATAATAACAATAACATCTCTGACTGTGAAATGTGAAAGGCAGTTCTGTCAGTTCAACAAAATAAAGCTTCTGTATTCTTGCCTGCTTGACAACATACAAATCCACCACTGCAAACACACACACACACACACACACACAAACTGCATCTCCCAAAAGTATTCGACTGGGCTCAGCAGATGCTTTGCTAAAGCCAATAATCTGCATGTGAAGGATGAAAGATTTTACCACATCTCGCGCTCCACACCGAGCGCTAACAATAGACTCGTTTGCGCGCAGTAGATTTCGTGTCAATCGTTTACATGTGACACAATTTATTTCCACGCGTGTTTGCGTGCGTCAACGCGCTCACATTCAGAAAGGACATTTCACGGCCGTGTGACAAGCGCGGACCAATCACAAGCCCACGTCACAGATCGCACAGTCGCCGACGTTGTTTTCGCGGTGTTGTTGAAACAAGAGCTTGATAATGAGGCACCGCGAGTCGAAGCAATTAAAGGGAGAAGGCGCGTTTAATGATAATGTTAAAGTCACTGAGCGCTTTATAATAACAACAAGAACAACTAATAATGGATCGGATTCATGTCACGCTTTTCAAGGTTTTAATTAAAAAAAATAAAAAATAAAAACTCTCCAATCTCGATCAAAAGTAGAGACCGGTTTGGGAAAAAAAAACAATTTTTTATCCGTCTGAAACCGAATGAAGTTCCATTCAAGATGGGCTGATAATTCTGGCATTTTTATTCAGTTTGGACATATAAACCAGTTCTAACTGAAATATTTGGCTCCTCGTGAACCCATCAAATGGGAATGTCTGTTCCTTGTCAACTATAGATGTATGTAAAATGATGTACGAGTACATGTAAAAAAAGACTGTTTCCATAGCGATGCCTCAGTGTCAACCTTAATGAAGGACTGTGGTCTGTTTTGGTCTTCTGTTTTCATTCCACAACAGGAAAAAAAAAACACGCACTACAAGAAATGTTTTTGAATCAGAGTTGACCATCTTAATTAAAATATTTTAAACAACACTGATTGAGATAACAGCAACAGGGTGATAAACAAGGAAATGGCACTGTTCTGTTGCTCATCTTCAAACACACATCATTCTTGTGATGATTAACTGATTAATGGCGTGATTAGAGACACGCTGGTTACCTGACGATGTTGCCGGAGTTGACCTCAATGGTCCAGGTGCACCTCAGGTTGTTGTCGTAAGGGAAGGGGTAGCCGGGGGAGAGGATGCGTCCCGTGGATTCACCCTTGAAGCTGCCGCCGCACTCGGCTACATGTGCGACATGGAAAACACATTAACGGCTTATTTCCATCACGCTCTGAAAGACTGTGAAAGACATCTTTGACACAAACAAAAGGTTTACACACATACACACACACTCACGTATGCACGCACACACTCAGGGAAGGTACATAAAAACCTGTGTTTCTAGCGGGCGATGGGACCGCGGCGAGAATTCCCTGCCTGAGCGGAGATGTTCACACATGCAAAACTTGTTTGTCTCCAAGAGAGCATGTTAACGATGCCATTAATTAACTTTAAAAAGACCGTGCCCAGAGAATAGATGTGGTGGGCCCTTACTGCAGGGAGGACCGATGCCTGCTCGCGTTAATGACTGTAGGAATATCTTAACATCCAATCTGTGTTGTCTCTCCCCTGGTTATCGTTTAACTATCTGTAATGCACAACGACCGGCGCTTAATTAATAGGGGAAATTGCATTAGGCTGCCACAGTGGTCGGCGATAATCAGTGTCATAACACAGGGGCTGATCTAAAAAGTCCTCTTCGAGAGGCAGGACGCGGCCCGGTCGGGGGGGGGGGGGGGGGGGGGATCCTGGTCACATTCAGCTGGCAGACGCAAAGGTTACTATCAATATTGACAAGTTGGTCATCCAGGACTGTGTAACAGCTAATCAATACCCTGATTTAGCTTTTCTTTTGAGTAGGAGGGAGGGGAAGGGTGATTCCATTGAACACAAAGGCGCAGTCATTTGACTGGAAAAGCAACAAACGTGTCTCACAACGGGACCCGCAAGACGGCGCAAAGTCTTTCAAAGTGCAATTCCCCACACGTCGAGACGTTCTAAATCTTTTGGTTTCCTGGTTCAACTTTAGCTTCGTTTTATTTATCTCTGCCAGACATCGGGAAACAGAGGTGTCCAGACTCTCAGAGTGCAGGCAATGGCTGTGTCATTTCTCTTTCTGTCTCGCTCGCTCTCGAAATTAAAAGGTGGCCGAGACTTTAAATCATTCCCACAACCTATTAGAGGTGGAGGATGATTCATGCGGCAAAGGCAAACTCTTTGTCGACATTTTTTTTCTTCACATAACTCTTTAAGGACCTTTTAACACGCTGTGAGAATTATATACGTGCTAGTCAAAACAGCTCATGTAAGATTCCTGCAAGACTTGACAGGTGACAATTTAAAAGACAGCACAGAACATATCACAATTGCATCTAAGGCCATATTGTCATTGGCAAAAGCCGAGGGAACTTAACAAACTGATCAATTTCAATATGTGATTTAACACAGCTGGTTCCACAGTGAAGGACAGAGTTGGATGTTTCCTGCACTGCATCAGCCAAATACGGCCGGCAAAGCAGGAACCTGAAAGAAACTTAAACTGCAGCGGCGAATCTCACCGATGCAGGACGGCAGGCTGCTGTTCCACGCCCTCCGCTCGCCCGTCATGCACTTGAGCGTGCCGCTGCCGTGCAGCGTGTAGCCCTGGTCGCAGCCAAACGCGATGGCGCTGCCGGCAAAGTGGCCCTCGTCGCTGACTTTGAACCCAAACTGCGGCACCCCCGGGTCGTCGCAGTGGGAGAGCTCGAAACCTGGACGTGGTGAGAGAGTGTGAACGAACAAAGAGTGAAAAAGGAACCTCCGGTGGAGACATGTGGTGAAGACAACAGCTGCATTTCCATTAGTTTTTCACAAAGTAAAAACAATATTTCTAAATAAAGTACAATTGCAACATGCAGGGCAGGTGTTTCCATTGAACGGTGTGAAGCGCATAAGCCGTAATTCTCGTCAAATCCCGTCCCGCGAGATTTGGCGAGAATTACGTTTGCTTTTGTTTGTTTACATTTGTTTGCCGTCAAGAATGGTTGTTATATTTTTCTCTTTGATTACTTGTAAAAAATATTCCTCTGTCTCCTCCTCCGTCCAAACATAACGCACCATTTTCATTTGAAGTGAACTGGTCACGTCCGCTGACGTGTAAATGCGAAAAAAGTGTTTTTGTGACACTTTTGCGATGTATCTCTATATGGATACGTCTGAAAAACCACCTCATGAGACTCATGAGAGAATCAAAACCTTTTAGCCACCTTTAAGAGGTTTTCCCAAGTTTAGGTGTTTCCATGACCAGTTTTTTTATCGCGATACTTAAGTTTTGAGCAATTCTAGGGCTAATGGAAAAGCAGCTAGTAACAGCGTGAACAAGCAGAAAAACACACACAGGTATCAAACTCTCTCCTTTTTATTCTCTCTCCATGCTGAGACAGATATCGATTGTGCTTTAAGAACGATTTTCCAGCTGAATAATCAGTCCTATTAAAGCAGCAGCGCAGTCCGGCGTTCCCCTGCTACATAAAACACTCCAATTGGAGCGAGACAACAATTAGCATTTCAGTACTAAATGTTTAACCACGTGCGAAAGCCGGTTGTGACGCCGGGGACGAGTCCCCGATCGCTCGCAAAACGCGTCTCGCTCCGCGAGATAAACAAAGCGCAACCAAGCGACATTTACAACAATAGTTGTTCGCCATATCTGGAACGGGCCGCGACCTTTCACGCGTGTTCCCCCTCTTCCGGTGGTGCTAAACCTAACCTGTTTTGCTATGCAGCATCTGAGGTCGCACATAAACCCAGCGGTGCTGATTTACGACTGGCCGAGCCAGATGTTAAGCTGGCATTACAAGTGTCGCGTCATTATAAATCTCCCGCAGCCACCGCTCACATTTTGAAAATTGAACACCGGCGCTCTTGGCGAAAGGAACCATGAAAACATGATCAGACACGCGAGGTTCTCGTATCACCGCCTCCTACTCCTCGACCTCGTGCTAACGCGCAGTGCGGGAAGTGGTTCTGGCAGTGAAAGGGCTGCTCAGTTCAGCAGGAGATAAAAGGGGCTAATTTTCACTGGATCCTCCGGTGCATATCTCGGTAGAGACAGAACGGAATGAAAACGACAAGACTCTTAATTGCAAATTTTTGCAACGAAAGTAGCATCGTGTTATCACACCATCACTTCAGCGTCGCCTAAGTCAATATTTAGCTGTTGCACATTATCTCGTTTCTTGGGGTAAGAGAAATTATACAAGCGTTCCGTTTCAACTGGTGCTCCGAAGAAATTCCCTAATTCGTGCCGTGATATGAAGCTACTTTATTTTTTGAATCTGTAAAAAAAAAACAAAAAAAACATTTGGATGGATGGTTCAATCTCACTAAAGTGAATTCTTCTCCAAAAAGTTCCTGATTAACATTAAGCTCAATTTCTCACAAATGCACTTTCACCAAAAGTAATGTCTATAGGCGCGGTCATCAATTAGAAACAGTTAGCAACAATACACAGCCGAGGAGCCGTCTGGGGAAGGAACGAAGGCCATTTATTAGCGGTCCACTTACTGCAGAGACCTAAACGCTCAATTCACCGGCGCGCGTCGCACATACAGCTGCACAGTGGAGATTCCCAGTAATGACTGTGCACATAAAAACACACTGGTCTCAGACACACCTGGCAATAATTCACCTGCTTTAACAAGGTATAGCCGGGCAGGCCCCGGTGCTAATTTCATTTCAAGTAGAGCGCAAAAGAGACGAGGGAAAAGCAAATTCACAAATGCTGCTGGAAAATTGTGATTTTCTCCTGGAAATGCAAGAAAACCCCACACTGTTTAAGAGGAATGAATGGTAAGTAGCAAGGCAAGGTAAGTCAGGGTCAATTACAGTGTTCTTTTGGATTTTGCTCTGAAGTGGGATTGAACTGACTAAAGGAAAGAAGAGCAACATTGAGGATCCTCCGGGCGGGAGAAAAGTGACTTACTGTGGTATATGAGCCGGAACCCCGCTGCTGTGCCCTCCGGGTCAGAGGAAAATTCAAGCCACAGATTGTTGGAGGTGCTGGTGAGCGACAGATCTTGCATTGATGTGCCCGTGAACGTGCCCAGGAGGTGGGCGGTGCCGTCTCTGCCATCGTACACCTGAACAGACGAGAGCAGAGGTAAAACCAACAGAGGCTTCAGCTCCTGAGAGACGACACGACTCAGGAGGACTGACTTGGATGATATTTCAGAATGCAGCTAAAACTTCACAGGGAAATTTAATTTGATCTTTTCTCAGAAAGCACATGTCCCACTGCTCAATTCAGCTCTATTTGCTGCACAACGGGCTATTCTCTTTTAAGGTGATCAACTGCAAAAAATCACAAACACCACCTCACAAAAGGTTATGTTATTGGGACGCACTTGAGACGGACCCTGAGAATTGTTTGCGATGAAAAACCAACCAGCGTTTGCATCTGCTTCAACACTGCGCCTTCCCTCCATATCATCGCTATAGCATGAACATATTCACATTTTGAATAAATCTCAGCCAAAGGTCAATTAACCAGAACTTTTCATGTCCTCTGTAAATACAATGGCATAAAGCCAGAGCTGATAATGACACTGAGGTAAGAGAGCAACAATTGCAAACAAGTGACGCGCAGCTTCTCTGTGACAGTGTGTGGATGAGGGGATGCCGTTGTAAAACCCCTCCAAACAAACAAATTTGCCGAGTCCGACAGAACAAAAGAGAACATTACATGCGCTAACACGCGACACTTGAGCCTACGCTTTTTACACAGAACATGATAATTGTTGTGCTTTGTGTCTACCAGATTAGAAAAACATTGCAATTACCTTTGTAACGTTAGTTACAGACCATTCTTTCCATTAAGACGCCAAATGCACGAGTGTGTAATTATTCCAAGAAGCACCTGGTTTTCAGCAATAATGTTTCCATTTGTTTCTTTTTCGGTGTGTGTGAAATGCGCGTGGCAAAAAAACAAAAAAACAAAAAAAAAACGAGGGAAAATTCTGACGTTTTAAACAAAAACGAAGTGAAGCAGATCGTCGTCTGCGCGACTCAATTATTAGAATGAAAGAGTGCGAGAGCGGCGTTAAGTGGAGCAGCGGCGAGGACATCTGCATCCTAAAGAGTGCCTTCCAGCTTCCCATCGGCCGACTGCACAGACAGTTGCATCGCAATTGCGGCTCTTTGCTCTTTTGCTCTAAACCCTTGAGCAAAGAGATGCGCAGCTCCCCATTGCAAATAGATTCTCTGCCGCTGCCGCAGCCTCCGAGATAAAATAATAAATACATTTAAAAAAGTGTGTTCTGCGGATGGGAACTCGCTGCTCCTCTCCGTCGTAGGGAATAAAAAACGTCCGACGCTCGGCCTCTAAACTCGCTCATGGATCATTGTTTTGGCCGCAGTGGGGCATGGCCGTTACCTTGAGGACGTCGCCCTGTGCCAGCTGAAAGGTGCCGGCGGTGATGTTGATGCCTTTGCCCGTCTGCACCTGGATGCTGTACACGCACTCGTGGCTGTTGTCGTAGTTCATGGGGTAGTTTGGCGACAGGAGCACCCCCTCGTTGTTGGAGACGGTGGAGCCGCACTCAGCTGCAGGGGAGGGGTGGGGGGGTGGGGGGTGGGGGGGGATGACAACACATACAAATAAAAAGAATGCAATTCTCAGAATTGGCTGCGTGAAATAAACACAATTAGACAAACGAGACGACGTGGGGTTCATTGCCGCGCCGCATAAGGCGGAGAGCGGGCGGGGAAGTGGGGGGGGCTCTTATTAGGATGACGGCGATTAGCGACTCATCCATGTGTCTGTCTCTTCGTCACTTTAATATCATAATAATCATTACGCGCTGCCACTGACACACTGTACACACTATTAAACACAATAATGGGCTAGAATGTAAAAAATATTATGTGCTGGCGGCCGAGCACCATACGAAGGCGAAACAGCAGAGCTTCAATCTGCTAGACGGATTTTTCTGAGTCAACGAGGAAAAAAAATGCGAACAGAATCAGGGTTCAAATTTCTGACTGACCTTTTTTTCAATATTTTTTTTTTTATTTCAAGCAATTGTCTGTTTGTCCAATTTTAAAAGTAATTGCAAAGAAAAAAATATGTCTATTTTTTTAGTTTTCTAAAAATGGTTCAAATTCCATGCAGAATAAGATTATAATGTGAATCTTGCCACTGCAGTTTTTCTTCCAGTTTTCGGATGGCTAAGCTCACATGTCACCGGCAGAATCAAGCACTTGGTGGTAGGACAACTTAATACGACACAATCGCTTTGCAACGAAAGGACTTCAAACGTACACAAGAAGTGTATATCGGATTCTCGGCTGGAAGGAGAGATAAAATCTCCGCTGCAGTATCTTTCCTGAGAGAGCAGCTCCTCATCGCTTTACTGTCACTGTGCCAAACGGTGCAAACAAATGTGAGGTTTAGCATAAAATTTGCACTAATACCAACACTGATCTTATCGTTTCTCCTAAAGATTTCTTACAAGAAACTTCGCGCCGGAACCTAACTTACAACGGTGGAAGACGCGACACACACAGAGGGAAAAGAGAAAGGAATAGAAGCAGCTGACCACGTACCCACACACCTTGGCAGCGGGGCGCTCCACATGCGGCGGCCGCCTCCCAAGCACACAACCTCCTTCGCCCCCTGGAGGCGGTAGCCCGTGTTGCAGTAGAACGCCACCGAGTCGCCGATTCCGAACCTGGAGCCCGTGTGCCGGCCGAACCGAGGAGTGCCAGGGTCCTGGCAGGGCTCCAGGTCGTACTCTGGACAGGACGGTGGAGGGAAGACATAATACACAAGATCACTTAATGGACAAAACCAACCCGAGGCCGAACAGACTGCGAGATCATCGGCTGGCCAGCACTGTTGCCGACCGCGTTGCTTCTGCATGTCGGCGCGACTCAGTCTGCATGACAAAGAGCTTCGCTTACTTACTTCTTCCACAAAGGATGCATCAGGCAACGGGCCATTAGTGTGAAACGGAACCCAATTGGACAGACCTGAACTCACAGTACCGGTAAGTGTTCATCAAGGGGGTTGCGGGAGGTTACCGAAATGAATTTAATCGTAGAATCTATAGATGCTAATTGCCGAGCCTGGCAGCAAAGACAATATCTCTCTGTCTCTCTCTCTCTCTCCCTCAAACAAAGTAAATGTCATGAATATTCATGGCCGCATAAGTTCTGCTCCACTTCAGTGAACAGCAGGCAAACATTTAGCCAGAATGCCTCCCCGTTCCCCTTCCCACTACATATTATACAGAGTATATCTCCTTCTACCTCTGTGCCTCTGCCCTCTCCATCAACCCAGCTCACTCTACATCACCATCTGTCTTACACCCCCCTCCTCCCTTTCTATCCAATCCTTCCACCTTCCGTCCATTATTCCTGCTCTCGCCCCCCTCAGTCCTGAGGACACTGACCCACATGGCCACGCTTTGATGATGGCTCCCATCACGGTCGGACAACCTCTACCTGCGCGGTCTCGTCGTCTCTCAATTATCCTGTGATCGACACGGCCAGAGGTGGCGTCTACCAAATGGGCCCCCGCTGCCCGTTCCCACCGACCCGTCCCTCCTTGCGCCGCTTCAGAGGGGGATTACCGCTCTTCATCTCGCCGGCGTCTGCCCCGTCTGTCAGGGCGTCTCTCACCCCGCCGTCCACCCCCTTCGTCTTAACATCGCCGCCCACGGTCTACATGTGAGCGGATGCCGCCTCCCCCCCCCCCCCCTCCTCCCCTTCCCCTACCCCCTTGTCCGTGCCTTTATACCTGAGAAGGAGATGTTGAATCCCTGAAGCGATATGGAGAAGTCAGAAATGAAGCGCAGCTGGGCCTTGAAGTTGCCATACAGGCCGGCGTTGACGGGTGCAGGCCTCTCCGAGCCAGTGAGTCGGGCCAGCGGCTGTGCGAAGCTGCCATTTTCTGTTATCAGGAGGTAGTCGTGGTGGTCCTCCAGGTGGAAGGAATGGAAAGTGAACTGGACACCTTGAGGAGTGAAAAGAGAATCGCGGCTGAGTGTTAAAAATAGCCTCTTCACGCCGCTGAACATTTGACCCAAGCAGATTGTTTACTATGGATTGAAATACGATTTCCAACACTAAGCACTCTCAATACATGTGTATTATTGTGCATTGCAACGTTTAGGTTGGTGATGTTGTTCAAGATTTTTTTTGTTTGATCCAAATGGACATTTATACTCGACTGAAGCACAGAGTGTAGGCTGGTATATACCGTCTCCCTGTCCACAATGTAAATCTGATCCAGTAACACTTTTATCAGCTTCCTGGTGGCCAGTTGGCTGCTTCTCAGCACAATAAACACTCATCTGTTGAGTCTGTTGGAACACGAGTCCATAACGTCCAAGACGCTGCTTGGCTCACTTACATAATAGAAGGACCAAACAGCCATAAAATGGATGGCAAAATGACTAATAGTGCCCTGAAATACGGCAATTAAATCACAGACACTGCAAGCAAATAATCATTCTACACTAGGACTGCAATCACCACACTGGCCCATGTAAAAGCCTGAGTTTAGCTGCAGGTAAGCAGGAATGTTGAGTGTATGTAATAATTACAAAGCCATTAATACCAAGATTTACCCAGTAGTTAGTGCAGCATATATTCAGTAGAGATGCCTCTGGTAAATGGTCCATTTGCAGTGTGCATTTATATTTGGCTATAATGCCAAGAACTGACTGCTTTGCTGCACGATTTCCTGAATAATGAAGGGGGGAAATCGCTGCTGCGCCCATTAGATGCTTTGGTTTTATATTCCAGAGGGTATAGCTAGCATCATGCACAGCACGCTCACCAGACACGTTCGTCCTGATGATAAATACTGAACTACTTCAAAGATCTTCAAAATAATCATTCAGAGGCTGGAAGACGATTCACTAGGATATTGCATGTCTTTAAAGCTACTTGTGTGTGTGTGTGTGTGTGTGTGTGCTCCTCTTGAGCTTGTAGCAATTTTTCCTCTCCTTCAATTACTGTTGAGTTAATTTTCACACACATGAAAAGATAAAATTAGCCTCTTGAATTGAAAAATAAAATAAGCTCAACTCAACTCAACATAAAAAAAAAAAAACAATCCATCATCCACTAAGCAGGACAGCGGGGTGAACGTTCACCATCCCGTGTTTGGCAAAATTCTGATATTCTCGTAGCTTGTGTGATTTGCAATGAGCCGAGAGCTGCAACACGTCGCACACAGGTGCTAGTAAACACTCCTTCAGTGTTTGTGGCCAGGAGAAGACGACTTAATGCACTAAATGTCTGCACTTCTGTGTTAGTTGTGAATGCGGCACAGGTGGTGATTCACTGTTCACGCGCACGGTTAGCTTTGTTCATGAAAGCGTTCAAAAGCTAAGTGCGCACAATCACAATTCCTTCCTTCCCTTTTTGTGGTGAAGCGCACAAAAATTCCCGGCTGTATCACATTCTAACAAACAGAAACAGCAAAGAAATAGTTCATTTCATTACTCACATTCAAAAGACGACACCTGCGGTCAAAGATGAAATGAAAGAAAACCGATGTACTACTATGTGCTCTAACCCATGAAATCATAATCTTTATGAGGAAGAGAAAGCATGGAGGGCCAGACACGATCAGCGCGTCTTGGGAATAATCCCAGCTGCTGATCACATAACTGATAGTAAACGCCTCGATAACAAAAGCAATGAAAAAATATTGATGTGTAGAGAAACCCCAGATACTGGCTTCTCCTTGCAGAAAATCTTCTCAAATATCAAAGTTGCTAAATGAGCCAGGTGAAAAGGTGATTGAATTCGGAGTAGTGAATGCTGCAAAAAGCTCTCATTGATTAAAAAAGAAAGTGGACCACCGTATAATATTGACTTAAATAGTTTTTCTAGCGCAGGACCTGCTGATAGGAAAGACCAACACATTAAAACCCAGTTCTCCAATTGTAATGCGTAGCTCGAAGGAATCACACAGTTCATGTTTGACTATGTTACCACCTCAGTCTGTAATATTATTCTGGCCATTTGCCACAGATTTGAATTAAGTGCATATAAATCATTTCTGCTTTAGCGAAATACGTAGGCGATACACTTCTCATTTTAGAATAATAGGTTCCTGCAAATGCTCTTTCAATCGCTGGTAAGGCTGTTGTTTTAATATATGGTGCAGTTAATTGGCCGTTGATAGGGCCGCCAAGTGCTATCGTGAATGCAAAAGACGTGCGCTAATCGAAATCCCTGCAAGTGAAAATTCACGTGTCTTAAATATATCTCTTATTCTGCAGGCATTTTTTTTTTCCTCCTTGCAGGGAGCTCACGAGTCTCTCGCTCCAGGACCCAAATTGCATACGTGTGATGCTTTGCTATTCTAGTGGGTTTTTTTCCTACCTTTTCCATGGCTGACCTCCACAGTCCACGTACAGTTAAGAGAGTTGGAATAGAGCTCTGGATAGCCTGGCGATAGGATGATCCCTCTCGGTCCTCTGATATCCCCACCGCAGGATGCTGAATAGGGAGGAAGGAGATAATGAACGATGGGCGCCGATAAGTGAACCAATAAATCCTTCAGCCGCAAACAGCCGTCTGAATGAATAATGCATTCCACTCATATTACATCACGCCCTGCCACTTTTGATGCGCACCTGCAACTTTGCAACACAATATGTATTTTTTTTTTTTCCACCAGCCAACCAATCCCATAGCCAGAAACACTAAATTATTCATTCGTTTATGCATCCGCATATTGTGGGATAATAATTTGAGAGCGTTTGGTCTTGGGGGGGGGATTGACGCACTCGCAGCACCAACGGGGCCACAATCATGACGGCCAAGTTACAAATAACTTCACCGTCTTTACCAAGCGCCTTAACTCATCAACTCAAGTTAATGAGGTAGATCTCCACTGCCATTAGAGACTGAGGACAGTGGGGTTAATGGCGGCTCTGAGTGAACTTTTCTTTTTTCTTTGATTGTTTCGAGCGGCTAATACTTTTCTTGGGCTTCCATCGCGTTCCAACTGAAAAGGTCGCAGTAAGTAAATACCGCACTGAGGTGCTTTGACAAGCCTTTTGTTTCGTTGCGGTCGGCTGAGCATGTGTTCTACGCGGGTGACCGGCTCAACGTCTTTGTCAAAACAACAATCTCAATAAATATGAAAAGCTTGATTCTTCTCCGCGCTCTCATTCTCAAGGAAATAGGTGTCAGCTGATGCTGTGGAGGATCACTGAGACGCCCGAGGCTCCACAGCTGCACACAACCACAGCCCTCTTATCTGCCCCCCCCCCCCCCACACACACACACACACACCTCCCCCACGCTTGAGTTCTCCAGTAGGCGCGGCGCATCAATGCCTGAATCCTTAACCGCCAACAAAATTAAAACAGATACATTATTGATGGGCCAAAATTACATAAAGTCATTAAAAGTGGATGAGTGCACTTGGCAAACAATCCACTTTGGAGGCCCTGTGGGCAGAGAGCCAGGACATCTGGCACTCACCCACCTCGGCAAGCAAAACCACCTTAGATGTTCCAGAGCTGCCCGTCTGGCCGCGGCTGCATCGCATGCACGATGCGGCGCGCCACCGCCATCCTTGCATGTCTTCTGCTTGTTAAATGTTTTCAAACTGAGCGATGGGTGAAATCGGATCATAGACGCGCTTTGCGGTTTTGTGAGTTGCAGCCGCGATACCCGCAATTATTTCCATGATTGCCTTTGAACGGCACAATGGGAGAAAACCTCGCGTGACAATGCATGCAAAGCATATTTTCAGGAAAATAAACCCTGAACTGGAAGATTTGCAGCCGAGCATAACGTGAATATTTTAAATAGTTCACAAGATCCCCAAGTTCTTTGGTAGAAGAAAACAAAAAAAAAGACCTGCTGAGGGTAATAGCTGCAACTTCCTGCCAGCACATCCGTGACTCCACTTTTCAGAGACTCGACAATAAATAAAGCAATGGAAGGCGCTGCTGCTCCGAGAGGAAAGTTGCTTTTTGCAACATTCATTTGAAGACCTCTTTCTCGTGACAGACTCCCTTAAAGAGACAGTTCAACATTTTGCCAAATTGGCCTTTTGCCATGATCCCTCTTCTGTATAAGATAATGGACAAAACCGGCTTGAACTCAACTGGTGCACTTACCGTCACAGGTTGGCAGAGGGTGACTCCAAAAGTGGTTCTTCTCGCAAACAAGCGGCTCGTCGTGGCTCAGCCGGTATCCTGTGTCGCACTGGAAGGACACCGTGGAGCCGATGGACAGATCATGGCTCAACCTGATGCCGTTCACTGGGATACCAGGGTCCATACAGGAGTATGTGTCCAGGGTGACCACTAGGGGAAAAAATATATCCAGTGTCATATTGAATGCTTCTCGTTAAGTGGTGCATTTTCATTGCATTTTTCAAGTTCTCTTGTAACTCAGCAGTTTCATGATCTGTGCTTTGGGTTGTGCATAAATATTTCATTGTGATGAATCATACGGCTTTCTATGCAGCGGACAAACTTAATTTTCGTCAAGTGACTTATTTTTTCCAGTCTATTAGTAAAAGCATGTCAGATTGGATTCCACTTGTTATACCTACTTGTGGAGTGTTGAGCGACGGAGGCACAACCCGAGTCTTACGGCATTCGGGAGACATGAAGTAGCAGTTCTATTTTTGAAATCAGGAGAATTTCTAGGCCAAATTCAAATGAACGGGGGGGGGGGAAACCTTTGATGTTATTACAGTCATCGCCAAAAAGGTAGGTCTCAGGTTGCATACATTAGAGAGGAACAGAAAGCATTTTTAAGTTAGAGACTTACTTTGGCTTTTATTTGAACTTTTGACATGAAGTACTTATTTTAAATAGCAAAAAAATGCATTAAAAATATAATTCAAATACATATTTTACAAAAAGGGACACAATTCAGACAACTACAGCTATGTGATAAATTGATAGCACCGTTCACTTGAATATAGAACATCACAGAAGCAGATTTGGGCTCCTTCAGGGTGAATGGGTGGTTTCAATCTTCATATATATATATATATATATATATATATATATATATATATATATATATATATATATATATATATATATATATACATATATATAAATATATATATACACATTAGCCTGGTCGACTCCAGTTAAGTTTTAATCGGTGCTCTCCTTTAGTCAAGTTATGAACTTGTTACTTATTGCAAGTGACAGATGGGTAGAGACGACATTTGTGACCATTCTGTCCTTCTGACCATAAACACACTGTATGTACTCTTTGCTACAGTATAAACATGCTTCTTTGATGACTGTGTTTGACTATGCCAACATGAGACACTTAATCATGGAGTTTTGAGGGTGGCTGGTGTTGAGCTAGTCAGTGGACTTGGAGGAGACAGAAACCATGGAGTTGGAAATGATGTGGCTGTTAGCAGCAGCTGTCAGCGTCTGTGACACTTTCCTTAAATGAGCTCCCTGCCGATAAGAGTGGAAGTAAAATTAACCTTTTTCACTTATTTTTGCCATTTGACTCAAAAAGGTCTTTTGGCTCTTGTGGAGGCAGGTTATTAGTCAAGATATGAGGCACTAAAGGTTTTAACACAGGCATAACTGCTGGACAGGATGTCCTGGGGTGAATTTGATCCGGCGTCTATGTGACTACTTGATATTCTCATTGACGCAGTTCATTACTATATAGAACGCAATATACTGGTACGGCGGGAAAAAATTGTGATAAACTACCTAGGCGTTGGCGGTATTGCATCATGGCAAAGGGAAGTCTTGTTGCTGCATAGCGTTGCATCAGAAACATGGAACATCAAAGGTAACACAGCACCCACTCACACTCAGCAGTCGGTGAGCTATACATGGCTTACAGTGCTAACAGTACTCTTGCACAGATGGCTTCCTCCGGGATATTTATATTGCCTTTGTTGAGTAATACTTGGTATGTTTTGTTGGAATACAAATTGATTTTGCCTGAGCGTGCCCGAGGTAAAAGGCGCTCATTGATCACTGCTGGCACCTGCCTCTCGAGGACAAATTGTGGTCGGGATAAAAAACTAATGATATTGAGAAAATGCGAAGTGGAGGAGTGAGATTAAACACAAATGAAATATAGTGTCACGCATACTGCATTCTATAATATCCTCTTTACTTTGTAAAACAACCTCACGTTATATGTCATAGCCATATGACTGTGTTCACTTGCAATTGCTAGAACTCTTAGCCACACTATCGAGGGCCAATTTTACAAATGAACTATGCCAGGTCCCCCTAAAGCATTTTAGTAATAAAATATGCTCTAAATTGCAGTGGAAGCAGCTAACATGATCTTACTGTTATTGCTTTTCAGTCGTCTCATCAACAAAAGAAAGATGCACTTGAGAGTGAAAACACAATAAGGCAAACGCACTTGCGGGTTGCCTTCAGTCAATAATACAGGCATAATGACAAATTCCACCTTATGAATCACATCAGAGTGACAAGGCTAAATGGTGAGAGTGCAAATAATTGCGAAAATAAATCTCCATGTCCAGAACATGCTGGTTGTTTTCCCTTTTTCAAAGACCATCACCTTAACATACATCAATGTCCAGCGGCTGCACCAAAATGACATTATTTAACTGTCAACAGATGACAAAACACAGATAAACGAAAATTTATTTAAGTTTGTTTAAATTAATTAAATAAATTCTTAATTGTGTTATTTTTTTTTATAATTTGAAAAAGATAATTGTTGAGGGTCTCAGTTTTGAGTCTTTATTCATAAAATTAACAGAACTTTATCCTGACACCAAAGTATTTAAGCCAGTTAAAAAACAAACATTTGAAAAGATGAAATTTTGACTTGATTCTATTTACAACCAGAGGTCGACTGGGACAAAAAAATGAACCCTGGCATTTCTGGCTCATGCCAGCAAAACAATTAATTAACACCGACTCCAAGAGCACCATTCTTGCTGCTCCCACATGCATACAACATCAAATAAACCCTTTGGCTTTGTGCATTTGGCAGCTTCAGATTCCAATTATCCATTTTTTTTCAGTCACTGCAACCCAAAAAAACCCAAATTAGAAGTAAAAAGAAAATAGTAGCATATTCTTACCTTCATAGAATATCTTGAAGCCACTGTTTGATCGACTGTTATCAGTGGTGAATAACAGATAAAGAAAGTTACTGCTACTGAAGAGGAACTGTGGAACTTGAGTGCCATTAAACGATCCAATCAGGGGCGAGAGCAGATTGGAACCATCGTGTACCTCCAGGAAATCATAACTCAATTCAGTTTGGAACCTTAACAGACAGAAAAAAGCAGAGAAAGTGAGCTGCAGAATAGATACCTACTTGCATTCCAAAAAATACATCTTTGACAGATTAGAAATTCTAAAGGTATCCAGCTCATAGAGTCCAGAAAGAAAATGGGTTGACTTTAAAGAGACAAATGAGAAGGAGTAGCTTTGAGAGGCACTAAAATAGCTTTTGGCGCACCAATTATTGCAATAGCAGGAGATCAATGATCTTCTTGGAAATCTGACACGGTATAGATCCGTATTCAGCCTCCGGTCTCTACATCATGCAAGTGGCATCAGCCCTTGTTCCTTTATCACCATCAATTTTGTGGAAAAATACCACGCGGCAGGAAAGGGTCACCCGTCTTCATGTTATCAAGGCAAGGAGGAGAGTTTCCCTTACGGGAAACAACAACTTCTTTGTTCACAAAAGATGCCGCAGCACTGAGACGCAGTTCTTATCTCTGTTCTGATAAAATATAAAGATTTAGATTTTCCTTTTATTTTGCACTGACATTTCACAGACAGAGAAAACAAAAGCAAAAAAAACCCAAAACAAAACAGAACACTCATGGCTTTAAAACTCACACAAGGGTTGCCCTGAATCTAAGCCACCATGTATTGTTTTCAGAACAAAGCACATATATGTGTCTGTATAAATAGGAGACTGCGGCTGAGTGATGCAGTACAACAGTGGACTAGCACGCACGCACAAAAAAAGTCAGCGCAAGCCCTGCCTATATCTTTGTTTCCACAGCTCAGTAGTTGAAGAACTGTCTCACAAACCTGTCAAAGCTGATCTTGATGGAGTTTCCTGGCTCAGCCTCAATGACCCACTCACAACTGAGGGAGTCTTTGTAGTAGCCTGGCCACCCCGGGGAAAGGATGACACCAGACGGCCCTGAGTAGTGACCTCCGCACGGAGCTGAACGGGCAAAGAGGTGGAAGAATGGTGGAACGTGTGAAGACAAAATAGCAATAATCCTCAATATGTCCAGATATTTGCAGATGTAATAAAAACTCTACTTCCAACAATAAACAAGGTTTGTTTGGTCAAAAAGAAACTCCTTGATTGAGCTGTACAGGCCATAGAAAACGAGTGTTTCTCTCACTCAGCCTGAAGAGGCCATTTTGGCTCTCTTCCCCAGTTTTCTCATAATAGCACCCTTTAAAGGTAGTAAAGAAGAGACCAGCAGAGACGAGGAGAGCAAATATGGTCTTTGTTCACATGAAACACACTGAGGAGAACAAATGTGAGTAAACACAGGACCAGACCTGGCCAAATGCCAGCAATCCGCCTGGTTCGGGTTCACACAGCATCCACAGCTGTGCTCTTACAGCTGCTTTCTATTTTGATCTGTGCCTTCTTTCTTACCAAACAAACACTTGTCAGGCTTTTTTTTTTTCGAGTAGTTCATACCTTCACACTTGGGAATGAGACCACTCCACATCACCTTGCCTTCCTCCAAATGGCAAGTGATGGTGTCGGCTCCCTGGGTCTTAATGAAGCCTTCCTCGCAGACCACAGATATGGAGCTCCCCAGCTGGAAACTGTCTCCGAAGCGCCTGGCGTTCAAAGGTATGCCCGGGTCGGGGCACTCATTACGCCCAAAGGCTTGTGATGAAAAGAAAAAAGGAACAAGATCTAGCGACAACTCGTCTTGTGCGCAATGAAGAATGGCGTCCTTGAGGGGCAGGCAGATAAAAGGGAAAATGGATGTTTGCAACCAGGGAGAAAAAAGGAAAATCAAACGAGGTCGAGACTGTGTACGCGAGAATGTCAATCGAACCTCGTTGTGCCGTCGCCATAATGATAAAAAACTATTACAGCGGCGTTGCGTGAGGTCTCAGGAACAGCGTGCACTGTTTTGTTGAGGCACTTAAGCTTCACACGCAGTGCAGTCAATTAGCCTGAGCTAAAAATGAGAACAAACGGGACCAGAGTGTGAATGAGTGCAGGGCCTCGTACAAACCTCATCCAACCCATCAGAAACCCATCACGCTGGATATGTTTATTGATTAAACATTCCACATAAAGAAGAGCTACAATAAATTCATCAAGCAGGATCTTACTGCTGTAGGTGATGTTGAATCCTCTGCCAGACATGGAGTGATCGGCCTGAAACTCCAGCTGCAGGACGTTGCTGTTGGATGTGAGGTGAGAGGGAACCTCGGCGCCGGAGAAGCGGCCCATCAGCGTGGTTCCCGACTGCTCGCCGTCTTTGATGGTGAGGAAGTCGTAGGGAGGCTCCAGGTCAAAGTCGTTGAACGCCAGGTGAATTCTGGTGCCGGGCTCGGAGATGATCAGCCAAACGCAGTTGAGGTTGTTCCCGTAGCCCTCTGGGTAGTCGGGAGAGAGCACGGTCCCCATCGGCGCCGTGAAGTTGGAGAAACAGGGGACTGGCGGAATAAAAAGAGAAAAAAATGGAAATATCTATCAAAAAGCTGTGACAGCAAGGGAGTTTGTTTCGCAGCTACACAGCGACTGATCATGTGACTATGTACACTGTGGATTCCTGCCATGACAGGCTCGGACTAAAAAGTGCAGGACAGAAACAAACTGTCAGCAGTGTGTAACCAGCTCAGCGATAAGGAGACAAGCGTGTTCCCACGGGTGCTGACTGGCTGGAGACAAGAAGCTGCGAGGGGGGAAAGGGGCTCCGGATTGAATCCTCAAAAATACAGACAAGTGATCAGCGTCCCAGTGGGCGCATTTCACTTGACAAAAAAGATTTCCCCCCCCCCCTCCCGGATGTAATATACTGTATGTGATAAGACATAACTCACAGGAACGCTGTGCCGAATGTGGAGAAAAAAACAGTGTTCATTAAAAATCTCTGTTGCTTGACTTACTTTCCTCTGCTTCAAATGGACCTTGTTTAATTTCATTATTTACCAACAAGGTGTGAGTGTGAATGTGAGATCTTGCCAAAACATGACTGGTCACTACTATTTTCGTTTTCTTAAACAATACAATCAAGTGTTGGACTCACAAATGCAGATGGGGATGTTGGCCGACCACTGGTTGTTGTTCTGGCAGGTTATCATCTTCTCGCCGATGAGCTCAAACCCAAACTGGCACTCGAAGCGAAGAACGTCTCCATTCAGAAAGCCACTGCCCTCCTGGAAGCCGTACAGGGGCGTCCCTGGGTCTCCGCAACTCTCTTTGTCAATCTCTGCGGGAGTGGGAGTCAGTCGGCGGCAGTAAGAGGGGAAAGAAGGGAGAAGGAAAAGAAGAGGATTAAGGTCTAGCCAAGTCCTTCAAGCTACTTTCACCCCTCACTTCCCTCTGTAACATTATCTATAAAGGTCCAGGTGAGGAGTGTGCGAGCCTGGCTGGGTGGTGGAGATATTTCAGGCAAGACGGGCAGAGCGACAGATGGACAGGACAGTGAAAGCATCAGTTTTCTGAATGAGACAGATCCAGGCGTGAGAAAAATAAGCAGAGATCATATCGGCCGGTGTACCCTTATAGTTGATCTTAAAGCCAATTGAGCCCACACTCTCGTCAGACTGAAGGTGAAGCCACATCTGATGGGACATGCTGACGATCAGGTCTGGTACAAAGCTCCCAGTCAGCCTGGAGGTCACAGGAGACAAACACATTGCAAAGCAGTTGTCAATGTCTGTGATATTATATATTAAATACATTTCAGGTCACAGTCTAGTTTGGAATCCCCCTACTGAAAACAATGACTTTTCAGTTTTATCGCTTGTAACTGGTGCACAGCAATGGCATTTTTAGATTTGAAATAAATGTATAAATTCATAAATTGAAACACTGATGTTAACAAATATACTTTTAGAATAAAAAAAATTATAGAAGTTCTAGTTTTTCATTAATATAGAAGCTACCAAACACTTATGAACGAGACATTTTTCTCTTAAAATAATGGAACTGGAAATTGTCATAACGTCTATTTACAGTCTGCTCTTCATTAGAAAGTCTGTATTGTCTGTTGCTATGATTCCACGCCTGAGTTACCGCAAAACAATTAATTGGAAAAAAGACTTGCATCAACAGCGTATCAATTATCCCCTTTAATTTCTGCTAACTACACACGCACAGTATCTGCTCTCTGACTGTACACAATTAAGAATGAGAACGCTTGCTGAATTCATCATGTGCCCTTAACATTAGCCTCAGCTACAAAGTCATTAGCCTGTGATCTCGTCGCGTCTCCTGGCAGGACAGAGCTGCGAGTGCTCACATTTGTATAGTTTACATTGCGCGTACAATTTATATGCACAAAACTTAACAGTCCAAATGGAGCGAAATCTCAGCAATCCAAGTACAACATATAGTCAATATTTACATGCTGTAATGAATATTCTTGTGCTCGGGCAAAAAATGGATAGTGGCAAGGGAGGATGAAGTATTGTGTAGCTTCTTATTTAATTTACTAATTAATCCATTATAAGTTCCCTGCAGAGTTTGGTTTGACCTTTTCAAATAACAAAACACCGATCCAACAAACACAGCTGCAGATCCTAAAAAAAAAGAAAAGAAAAGTGAAAGAATACTTACACTTGTATTATAGTTTTAGAATCACCAACTTCTCCTCCATCTCCAATTGTGAGGGAGTCGTACCCAATTTCCAAGTCGAACTCTTCAAAGTTGATCTGAATGACCTGAAGAAGGAGAAGTAGATTTTATCGGTGTTCTTTCACAGATGTCAAAGATTTTGAGTTGATTTTATTAATGGAATTCAATTCTGAAAAAAGGTCAGACTGAGAAGTAAAAACTGATTATTTGTAAGGTTTTTTTGTGTCAAATAAAAAAGTGAAGGCTTTCCTTGAGTCAGCTCGACTTAGATGAATGTTTAACAGGACGATCACAGCAAAAGAAAAACTGAAGACTTTCCTGCCTCACGTCTGATGTAGAACAAAACTAAAACATTCAAAGTTTTTATGATTTATGGAGGAACTACAACACAACCTCAACTCAAACTCTTCCCATTAAATTCTTTGAAAAATGCTGTGAGAAACACTTCACGGGCTCTGACAGCAGACCCAAGACGCATCTCTCTAGACAGAAGAAGAAAAAAAGACACTGTATCTTTACATTATTTTACAGCACAAATCAAATTCAAAGGATAAAACAATGAATCACAGCCTTTTAACGGGCCGCTTGCACATGCCAGGCAGATATTTTTGTCGCCGGCATATCCGTTTCAGAGAAAAAACCCATGCACAAAGCACAAAGATGACACGTTTATTTTGAGAAAGTGCTGATGTCAATAATTATCGTGCGCAAACTGAGTCTGCCGCAGAGACGCAACACAATGGATCTGCCATCATCTCAGCAGACACTTTGTCTGCAGCGGGCGACGTGACGACTCGATGACCGGCGCACGACGGGCTGCTTCCTCGACTGTCTGTTTTGTTGAAAAGCGGGAGCAGCAGCGCAAAGCCACGGCACTTGCCAGTCCTGCCGAGTTTGGATGCGAGCCGGTTGGTGAGCTATTGTTTGTCAGCGAAATGATATTTAGCTGCTGCGCTCGTGCGCGCGGGACTCCCCGCCGCGCCGGCAGAGGCCGACTTGATGTTGGAGAGCCGTAATGACATTAGGAAGGCAGCTTTGGCATGCACACTGAGGGGAATATGTGCTCTCATTTAATCATTATTTTCATTTCTCCAGCCGCCTCACGCTGGATGGGCGAATCGCTCAGCTGCAAACAGTTGCGGGGCCGCAGCGATGTGAATTAATGAGGGACAGTAACAACAAGACGAGTCCAAATACATGCATATTCTATGTAACCTTTCGCCACTTTGGGAAGTCCAATAGGCAAAAAAAAAAAAAAAAAAAAAGAAGAGCATGCGTGCATAAATTTGTATAACTTAGGGGAGTTCCTTTGCATAAGCTCAATGCCACAAGAGGGGAAAAGTCAAAGGCGAGTAGTTTACTAACCCACAGCGTAAGTTCAGCCTAATCCCAGCTGGGAATGGCATTAATTGGTGAGGAAAACGCTGGATCAAAAAATTCCGGGCCTTTCAGTCCGTCTCTATCTGATTTTACTTGCGCAGTGTGGAACACAGTGCCCAAAATATGAAATATTCAGTTTAGTGTGCGTAGGGCATTTCACATGCGAAGCAGGTCTCTGCCGCTACGCTGCGCTCTTATAAAGCCACTTGTTCCGGGAGTCACTGAGGTGACGACGGCAAGGAAACGCTGCCTTTCAGAAGCCGCAGAAACTTTTCGAGCGCTCCCATTGGTTGGCTGCCAGGACTGGATACGTGCTGTGGGCGACTGCCAAGGTTGCCACTTTACCACAGAGGTGGACTCTGCTTATGCAAGCTGCAGTTGGTGACATCATACCCGTGTTGCTGATCATACTGGGCACAACAGTGTCGACCGACAGCACCGCCACCTTCGACACACCTGTGCTTCGTATGTCCGAGCTGCTGACAGTGACGGCACCAGTGGTTCCCAAACTAGTTGGGTCCAAGGCAACCCAATAAAAAAAATTGGTTTTCATTCATGGCACCAACTTTAAATCATGACATTTTCCCATTGCATTTAATCTTTTGTATACCTCTTCATATTGTAACTGTCCTAACTTTAAAAATGTTTTAATGTTTTATAAACGCTGACTGAATGTATTTTTTTATTGATAAGTAATGCCACATTATCTAAATATATTCATCACATGTAAAACATATTTCAAGTGCAAACTATTGGAACTCATAGCCACCTGAAAACTAATCTCTTGTACTTTGTCTCATGAACACAATGCACTCTCTGTCTCATTTTGATTTTTTCAGCCTCTTAAAATATCCAATGTCTAAATAATATAATTTTGGAAGTCACACAGGAAATTTCCATTCGTTACCTAATTGCTTTGCGGTGTCCCTGACTTGCTGTCACAGCACCCACTTTGAGAAGCCCTGCTCTCGACAACTACTGCCTTTCCTGTCACCTATGAAAGGAACAGCCTGTGAAGCCACAAGCTCCTGCTGCCATGATGAGGAAACCACTGAGCTCACTGTAATATTCCTAACACTCTCCTTTTGCATCATATTCTCCCCAAAATAGAATAAAACATCAGCGTTAAAAACAAGACATTTAAGAGTTTTCTAGAACATAGTGAAAACAATGCGTTTACTCCTGAAAAGACTTTCCATTGAAGCAGATTTTAATAAAATAATTTACTGAGTCAGCTGACCAAAGATCTTCCAGGAAGAGAATCCAGAGATGCAGGGAAAAGACTGAGAAATCCCGGGCACCTTTTGAAAGGATGCAGGCAGCAGCAGCAGCAGGTTGTTGCCTGAGGGTTGCAGGCAGCGGCTGGGCTGCTCTTCATACAATTGTAAGAGCCCAAGTGTAGTCACCTTCACTTCAGAGCTGTCTTTGCAGTGACTGCATGCAGGCATTCCCCAATTTTCAGAATTCTTTGAAGCCTCTCTTATGTAGGTTTTATGCAAGTATTTTAGAATTCTGGCGTAAATATTCCTTTCAGCCCAACCCACAAAAAACCTGTGCACCAAAAGAATGAAAGCTTTGGTTTAAGCAGATGTGGTACCTTGTTTGGATCACTGGCCGTGATGATCCACACACACTGGGAGTTGCTCTCATACTGGATGGGGAAGTTGGGAGATGTGAAGGTTCCAGAGGGTCCCTGCAGATTTGATCCACACGTTTTCACTGAAATAAAGAACAAAGAAAACTGTCAAACATAAGATCAAATATAACACTGTGCTGACGTAGTTTAATCCATGTGTCTATACCCATAGACATATAGACTGACAGATATACAATCACACACACACACACACACACACACACACACACACACACACACACAATCGCATATTTACATATTAATACATATATTACATACTGTATATTGAGCCATAAACTGTCCACTGAAATTGTAAAGGTCATACATGAAAATAAATGGTACATTTACTGAGAAAATGCAGACAGGGCATAGTAACAAAATAATAAAAGATTAAATAGTGTTGCACTGGCACTGCAAAAGTCCATTTGCTACATGTTCATTAATCAAATTCTAAATGGTGTTTCAGGTATTATGATGCAGAAAAAAACGGGGCATTTTGATGGGAAAAAGCTCGGCACTGCAGCAGAGGCTTTCATACATAATTAACAAAAATGAACTTTCCACTATCTGCAAAGAGTCTCTCACCAGAGGCAGTGCCTTAATCAAACTGTTTTATTAGCTCCACAGAAGCCTGGCTCACCCTTGCAGGCAGGTCTGTGGTCGCTCCAAGCCGCAAAGACTTCGGCTACTCGCTGGCAGGTAATCGTTTTGGAACCCTGCAGCACATGGTCTTCATCACAGGTAAATTGAGCAGTGGCTCCAATGCTGGGAGGGGGAAAAAAACAACAACACTATTACGCCCAAAAAAGCAATCAATTTCTCGGAAAGGGTCTTTGATTTGATGAATTATCAGATAAATAATTGATTTGATGTCATTTATTACAAGCAGGAATTGTTGTGTAGTGTAGTAATGTAGATTTTTTTTTGTAATTCCTTCCACTCTAACAACATTAACTTGAAGTTCCCCAGCAAAAGAACAGGAAAAAAATGACTGATGCAATGTGCACTTTTGCATATCAACCATAAAACAACTCAATTACATCATAGACATACGGAAGGAGAAGGAGGGAGAAATCATCACCCAACACAATTAAATATCTGTGTTAAAGATGGAGGCTACCGATGTTTAAATACGTGTTAAAGGGAATACATGTTGACATTCACAGGAGTCGAATGAACATTAAAAAAAATGAACGTAACACAATTGTTCATGGAAAAATCTGGCTAAATAAATGCAAAGAACTGCAAAGAACTGCAGGTTCGACATTGTATTCTGCTGTATTTGCATGGCGGGCACGTTCAACCTTTCAACACTTCCCTCCACTATCCGAACTCTGTCACTGCAGCTGCTGGAGCACAAAACTTACCTGAAGTCGGAGCCGATCCGTTTGCCATTCTCCGGTTCCCCCGGGTCCGGGCAGTAATTAGAGACCTGTTTGACTCCTCCTTCATTCACTGACGGGAGAAAGAGAAGGACACAGAGGGCAGTGAGAGGGACGCCTTAATTGTAAAAATCCCAAAATTGCTCTACTTTCAAAGGAAACAAAGACGTTGCTGTGAATTGAAATTTTTTTCTTTGAGGTAAAAAAAAAAAAAAGCACTCTGGCCCGTTTGCTTGAATGTTTAGCAGCGTCAGAATCTGGGCATAGGAATCACACAGTTATACAAATTGACCACATCTCTCAAGTTTTCAACTCGGAGGGGGAACAGCTGCCAGTTATTTGGCAGCGCCACTATGAAAACACGCTCCCATGTTGTGATATCTGGGTGAACGCTGAGGGTAAAGGCAACTCTCCTTTTGGAGGAACGCAGAGGAAAGTGTACATGGTCCCAGTGGGGACTCAAAGGATTAAATAACCTTCAGCTCTCAATTGACGGAGCTTCATAATCACTCTTTGACACCCTCTTTGCACAATAATTGCTGACGATGCAGATACAGATTGGTGAAGAGACAATAACAGATATCTTTCCATAGGAAGGACAACTTTCACTGAGGTATGGATTAAAAAAAAAATGGGTGGATCACACCGTGGTGCATTTCCGACTGCAAATCCACAATCATCTGTGAGACGTTACCTCGCACACAGAGCAATTCTTCAGGGAGGGGAGAAGCTCTACCTGTACATGTTCTCTTCATAGATTCCTTGAAGTCAACTGCTGCGGGTAACAATGCAGTTAAGAGTTTTTCGTAATAAGTGAATGTGTCATTGATGTGGTGCGTCTCTGCGTAGGAAAGCCACCAATACACATCGTCATTGGCAGGTTTTAAAGGCTTGGGCATAAATGATTCCTCGTGCGATGCCAACCGTGTGACAGATACACTCATTAGACAACCGCTTGTTAATTAGAGGGTTGAGCACACGGTGCAGTCGGGAGTTATGAGTTGCACTGCTCCACAACCAATTAGAATATTTTAGACGCACGCAAAGCATTGTGGTCACTTGCCTTGGCACCCAACTAGTGGTGTGTGTGTGTGTGTGTGTGTGTGTGTCGATCACACAGTTCATGGACATCAGTTAGGTGCAGTCAGGATTTTAGACCTGACAGAATTGTTCAAATAAAAAAAAAAGAAAAAAGATGATTCCTGCGAGGGTTGCAGTGGACCAGAAAGAAAGAGTGACTGCACTTCTGCAAAATCTAGTACTGTAGCTTGAGTCCAAATAATGCACCAAAAGAGACATGGAAATAACAGTGACCCTAGTTGCATTAAAAAGAAAAGAATTAAAATGATAATATGAAAAATATATAATATAATAAAAAAAAAAAAAAAACATACAAAGACAGTTACATAAGAAAAACATAAAAGACTTACTTAAAGACAGTTTGTTAGTGTTGTCCTTTCCTGGTAATAATTTTACCCCTCTGGATTTAAGCTCTCCAGAGCTTTTCACTGGTCGAGAGCAATAGAAAGAGTTCATTAGATAAATAAGTTACAGTATTAGATGTGAGAAGATACAGTACAAATGTTTCTTTCTCTGCAAGAGACTAAAGGCCCTGTGTAGAAAATGAAAATGTAATTGCTACTGGTGGACATTCTTCTTCAAAAAGAGATGAGTCCACTGGCTCTCTGATGCATCCTAAAGGGGTTGCCCCGACACTTCTGCAAAATGGAAATGAGTTCCTCACTTCTCTTTGTTTGTTAACATAACGCAGACACATTAAGGAGCGGAGGAAAATTGATTGTTCAGAGGAGATTTTATGGTTTTCAAGCTTTTGAGCGGAGTAGCGCGCAGAATCAAAGAGCAGCCCGAGGACTGCAACACAAAATCTTAAGACAGCCTAATTAAACAGAGCAGCGGCCAAACTGCAAAGAAAAGCCAGGTGATGCAAGTGGCTGTCATCGTTTTCGAGCACCCACAAAATAGCCAAATGCAATTAATAATAGATCAAACAACAGCATCTTTCTGAATTGGAAAACACTGGGCTGAAGCCTGTCGGAAGAAGACTTTACATCAAGTGGCCGACTCATTGTGTTGGAAAAACAAATCCAGCTGCGAGTCTGTTTGGAAACTAGATGAGGCTGGTTCTACATTCGTAACCCTCCTCTGCCCCAGAATTGGAGAAATAAAGCTTGTCGAAAGTTTCAAAAAACACATATTTCCCACTGCATAAAACTGAACTGCAAAGGACGAGAAATGTAGTGCAATTGATTTACAGCCAATTTCCACACATGGATTTAACTCTTGGTATTAAATTTGTTTATCATGAAGGTGCAGGATTCACTTCGGGCTCAGGTCCAGGCGTTTTGCTTGTTTGCTGCGCAGTATATTCTGATTTTGAAGGCATACCAGCCAACAATGTGAGGGTAATGGATTACTGGACTGCCAGAGCTGAGTTTTTGGAAGGGTGGAGGGAGTCTACAGTATTTATCTCTAAAATGTTTGATTAAAATGGCCCTTTGAAGTCGACGGTTTGAAGCAAGAAACAGGTCCATGGCCTCTCCGGAGGGGGCATTAACCAAACTGTTTAATATTCAGTTAACAAAGATCAAAAACCTGTTTAGTAATGACTGTTTTTGTCTCACGCAAAGGTCCTTTTTAGTGGAAGGAAAGAGGCGGCGGCTTCTATTACGATGTGCAAATGAAGCAATCGATGTCTTACCTTGATACTGGGCCCTGAAGCCTTTGTGCCGGTGGTTACTTTCTGTCACAAAATGCAGCCGCAGCCAGTTTTTGTTGCTGATGATGGGCGGTGGAATATTCATTCCAGTTAGCCTGAGGGGTAAATGTCAAGAAAGACCCGTGTCAATCTCTGGAAAGCTGAGGTTCAATTATATCTTATTAATGGTGAATACAATCAGCCAAAGACGACACCGAAGAGCCACTTCTGTGAAAATCACTAGAGAGTTCAAAGCCTGAGGGAGTCAATAAGGGAACTTAGGGAAGTATGACAGTATTAGTATGACATTTAGAAGAAGAAAAAAAACGGTGGTGGTTTGTTTACCGCTGTCCGTCCTGCGCTAAGTTCATGTAACTGGAGAAATGCATGCAAGCTGTGTAAGGGCCATTTTCCTGTGTCATTATGCAACTGCTGGAGCAAAGACCCATAGTTATGATACAGACCCTAAGTTGGACTGGTAAGGTCAGTCTAGGCTGACATTTGAAATTTCCGTGCTGGTTTATTTCAACTGTGCTTAAATGGCAGTTTGATTTCCGATAATCCTCAATCTGATCCATCCCATGAGAAAATAAATGTAGGTTTTGAAAAATTGATAAAAAAAAAGGGAGTGATTTTTACACAAAAGGTGCCCTTTTCTCTCTTGTGTGTCACAGATAAAATGCTAATGACTCACACCGGGGGCTCCGAAGGAGTTTAGCCAGCGCAACATATTATAGAAAAGAGTGTGAAAAAAAAAAGACGACATGGACATTTCAGGAAGAAGGAGGACCGATGTAATACATTCAAGACTGACGGAGGAGACGAGTGTTGTCACAACAGCAAGTAGAGCAGAGGAAATGAAACGCGATCTGCCATCTGCCAGGGGACTGACTACAAAGGCTACATTTCTAAGTACCGGGCGTAAATCATCCCCATGTCCGACGTTGATGTATAATTATGCTTGCCGCACAAAGTGAAGCAAAGAGCTTGTCATCATAGTCAACTGTGGAGACACGCACTAATGGTTGTATATGGTCTGCAGCGTGTAGAATCATAACATAATCAACTCTTATTTATTAAGATTACAGCAGGCCTTTTCCTCAGAGCACAGCTCATGCTGAGCCAATAAGACTCACAGCTACTGAGGACCAGCTTCTCGCACCCTGTTTCTAACTTCCTTTTAAAGTCGTCCAAAGCAGGCGGACGAGCATCTTGGAAGAGGCTGCAAATAAAGAGCAGCTTGTGTCCAGTGTTCCTCTCCACCGTATAGTTTTTATTTTATTTATTTTTTTTATGATTTTAGAGGTTTATTTTAGTATCTGCAACTTTTCAAGGTGTGCAGTAATGCCGGGACAGCAAACGCGGTGGCACAGTTCAACAGCAAAACTAAAAATAAAGTGTTGATATAAAGTCAGAGGAAAGTCCCAGAGAAAACAGAATATTACAGTCAGCAATAAAGATGCTGATTTATCGCCAACATGACCACCCCGTGGAACGGAGACTGCAACAAGTGCTCACAAAACACGTGCGAACTTTGTGCTCAAATCTGACTCTACCGTGGCACATTGAGGAAATTGCTGAGAGAAACTGGCCGGGCCTCGAGATGGGAAGGATTCTGTTCTGTCGTAAAAGCATCTCGCAATTAGGTGTTCTTTTCAAATAATTATGAGATAAGAAACACAAAAGAAACTGAAAAAAAAAGACTGAATCTCTGTGTACAACACAGTCACTGCAACTGCCCTATCTGACAGTTGCATCAGCACCACGGACAGCGCTACACATCAAGCAATGACATTTCTGTGTCGTTTTGTCATTCTCAGACTGATACAAACCTGCTGCGTGATGTCAACAAACATTCAGAGAAGAAGATAGAACACGACAGACACTGAACAGTGACAGTCGGCAGTGTCTGATAACAGCACCGTGACTGTGACCGTCAACCCCAGAACTACAGGGTTTTTTTTTATATTCCTCATTTAAATGCAGACAATCAGGTACATCAACATTAACACCAAAGAACAAAGTAAAACAAGTGAAACACTGCAATGTAGTGAATGTAGTGATAGTGTAGTGAATTCGAGGCTCCTCTTCAGAAAATTTAATGAACTATGACCTTCACAGGTGAGCATAGTTTGACCTTCTCTAAACTTCTTCTACCTCTTCTTCTTCCTCTCAATGAATCGACCACTAAATGTTCTGCTCCTGTGACAGTTAATGCTCTTCATCATGTTGCCTACATTTGACATCATTGTTTTAATACACTGTCTGAGGTGAAGAAACAAAATGTGCATCCTCTAAAATAACCCACTTGATGATTTATCACTGTTGTATAAACTTCATACTGCTTTTTCTATTGTTTATAGAGGAACTTACTTTTTCTTGGATACCAGACAGAAGAGTTTCTTAGTCTGAGGTTTACAATAGCTGATCCTTTGCACTACCGAACTGTGAGTGGCACCATGGGTATTCTCGTCTGGTAACAAGGAATATATAAGTTGCGTAATTCCTGCTTGTTTTTGGTTTGTTCATGTTTTGTACAGTCGTTTTAATAGCTGCACTCTCTCTGCTGCCCTCTGTTTGCACAGTGAGAAAATGCGGCAAGAGCACCACTGCCTTCATTTGCTGTGCAAACACCAAGTAAAGGTCCCCAAAAGAAGTAAACTGAACGCAAAGACGACAAACTTACAGTATCTCATTTGAACAGCAAGACTGACGACTTGCTTGTCAGTTTTGTTATTTTCAATCATTTGTTTTGAATATGAAGGCAATGGAGGTAAAGTAAATGAAGTTGAATGTAGCTAAACATGGACGGTGTTGTGCTACAGATTACAATCCCAAACAGGAAATGAGAATTCTGCATCCTGTTTTTTTCACATTTCATTGTGTCAAAACTGTTCCTTATTCATCATAATTATGATGCATTTCTCCACAACATCCAGACTGGTATTGTGTCATTGTACCTGCCAAGTAAACAAATTGCTTATGGAAAAAACGAATGCCCATTCTCCCATGAAACCAGTGAATGCAACCCACTGTTTTCACACTCTATATTCACCACCGCAGGAGCATACTGGAGTCTAATGGATGAGCAACACATTTTCCCATTGTAATGCCATGTTTTTCCACCCCTGCACAATTGTTTGGACTGTTTACGCGTGACTAAATGGGTATGCATTCTGGCATTTTCTGGACTATTGTTTCTGGAGTACTGTTGCACTTCTAATTGAATTAGAAGTAGTGTCAACCTTTGCAAATTCATAATTGCAAAAAGACTGATATGAAATTAAAAGAAAAGTGTTTACAACAAGGTCAATCTGTCTGAAATTCGATGCTAGTGATGAATTGCATATTTCATCTTTCATCAAATTGTGCAGCCTTTATTATGTTTCTTTCCAGGTTTAAGGTGCGTAAAGAACAATTTGTGGATTCTGTGACTGGTTTGCTTAGAAGATTGAAGACTACTGTGATTAAAGTGATGGCATCAGGCATTGAGGACGGGAGGACATTCACACCAAATACCCCATTAAAAAGTCCTTGTGTGCAGAAATTGGGGCTAAATGAATCACAATTTGTCACAGCGACAAATTATAACAATTCAATTCATTTTGCTCAAAACATGTCGAAAAAAGAGGGAAACCTCTGGCAATTTAAAATAATAGAAGTGGAAATCATGCTGCTGTTCAGTATTCTACAGTGAAAACTCTTCGATCTGGCCATTCGTGTGGACATTCGTGTGGACAGCAGTTGGCACAAACCATCCTGCCTAACGCACCTCGGCTCTACATTTCTCTAGTGTTTCTCTGTCTGTGGGAAAAACAACTTTCAAAGGCTTTCTAAAATTTGCAATTCTCCTGCGGATATTAAAAAATAAGTAATAACTTTGAAGTAAGCAGTTTGGTAATCAAAGACAAAGTTTAACTGCTGGCCATTATTTCACAGCCTCTGTTAAATATTTTAACATTCCCCTTAAAAATATTAAGTTACTTCATTGGAACCTTTTTAATTATCAGAGACTTAATATGGGCTGTTTAAAATCAGCCCAAAAACATCAAAAGTATTATATCAAAATATAGGTAAACTAAAATTTTAAAACTAAATATCACTGACATGCAGTGCCTGTAAGCATGAAAAGTGTATATCTATAAATCCTTTCAAAATTCTTGTTTATTGTGAATAAAGTGATGCATCATCGCTGCTTGTTGTTTTTGCCTCTTTTTCTTTTTCTGAACACAAGGTCAGAAGAAAAACAAAGCACAATTGTCTTTGGTCAGTCTGGATTCCAATGTTGGCTTTCTGAAGATGGAAACAGAGAGTAGAGGGGGAAAAAAAGAATTCTACAGTTTGCACATCAATTTATGTCTTTTACCACATCAGCACTCCCTCCCGTCCACAGAATGAAATCAATAAACTCCCTCACAGAGATGTGAGAAAGGTTAAAGCAAGGATTTAAGTAGCTTAGTTATATTTCATGGCCTTTCATATAAACATAGCTTGAAAAAAGAATAAATAACAATAAACCTACTTTAAAAAAATTTTTTCAATGTGTTTCAACAGAAAGCTTGATTAGTGGGTCAAAGATTAATGTGTGTGTGTGTGGTTTTTTTTTTGCACGCTACAATTGCTAAGAGCAGATGCTGGCCTGCCTCTCCGCTTCCAGGCCGTCAATCATCGTTAAACAGCTCTAAACCTCAAGGCTAAATTGACAGTTTGCTCACCTCTCTCCGCCTACAGCCGCTTCTACGCTTTTGCTGTCAAAAGGCCTTGCACGCGGTGACAGACAATCGTATAAAGAGTGGGGGGATGGTTGGGGGCGAAAGCGACGAAATAGAAAGACGAGAGAGGGAGAGCGAGGAGGAGTATTGAATCTGTTGGTTTGCCTGCTTTTTGTTTACCTGAACAAGTTGGAGCCATCTCCCTAGAAGTGTGTCCCCGATGCGGTCATGCTTGCCTGCTCCCACTTGGATTGAAGAGCTTAGAACAGAACTGTGTCTGACAGCCGCTGACATTTGGTAACATAAATAACATCAACATGGAGTTTCGGGGCATTGAGGTGATGTGTGGTGACCGCTCAGGTGGCATAAATAAAGATGCTGCTTGTTCCAGGGAGGCCCAGGCTGCTCTTAAAACCAGGGCTGCAAACGGCCTTAGCAACGTTTCAAATAACAGCTACAGCCGCGGACGTTCACGGTTCAGCCATTAACCAAGGTGACGGATTTTCAATTAATAGTTGCTGCAATCCTAACACACCTATTATATGTGCACATGGTGAGCTTTATTGCGTTTTTGTTTTGCCAATCTGGGTGTGTGTGTGTGTGTGTGTGTATGTGTTCGTGCGTTCATTGAATATACAAACTGAGCTGCACGTGTCCTTAATAATGACTCAGTTAAGGCCTAAATTCTGCATCTGGATTTTTATGTTTCACATTAATTTCTGTCCCTCTGATTCTTCTTTTCTGTTTCTACCAGACTATTAGTTAACATATTGAGGTCTGAGCCCCGAGTCTGTTTATGCTGGTGTGTGTGTGTGTGTGTGTGTGTGTGTCTTTAAAGAATGCAACTGCGCATTAAATCTGCCGGGAACATGGTGACACTGTGCAAAAGGCTAATGAGATAAAGGCTGTTCCAGGCTGCAGCACATGTTTTTTTTTAAAGAACACAATGACTATTTGAGAGTTAGATGTTGGTAGGTAACTGGAGAAAAAGGTGCATGTTTCGTGGTGACAGTTGACAGGGACAACACCAAATGAAGGCAACTTTGGCTGAAAAAGAAAAAGTTTTGAAGGCTTTAAATAAGGTCACAGGAATATATCTTATTATGAAATTCAGGAAAAAATGGTTTGAAGTTTTCTGAGTTGGACTCCACAATACTTTCAGATAGTTCCAAAACAAAAAATTGAGCTGGAAAAAAAATAAATCAAGCTACTTTCAGCAGTGTAGTAGTGTGACACCAGGTAACATTTAGAACAACAATCTCCTCAAACAAGAACAATGCTTTCAGCAGAACAAAGAAATGCTGAGGACTGTTGTTGTTCAACCCCATCAGTAATGGTTTCAACCACTCAGAGTCGAATATCTAGACTGCAAGAGGCAAGAAAAAACACTTTGAGCGGATGAATTTTAGCAATCGCAGCTGCCCCCTCAGAACTGAGCTGCGCTGCTTCCATGTTTGTCCACAGCAAACAGCTGATACTTTGCACTTGACCAGCGCCAACACCTTAACATAAAATTAACATATAATCGAAAAACACAATACTTGAGTTTTCCATCAGTGGTGCCATATTTCAAGGTTCCCTGTTATGACTAAAACACTGTAATTTTGACCTGACCACTGGTGACTCACTGTAGCTATTGTATCGAAGTAAATCATATGCATGCAAGGGTTGATACGTTTTTTTTCCCCTCATCTTTAAAAAGAACTGACCCAACTTATGTACCTACTTAAAGGAGCCCATTGGAGTGCAAGGTGAATAGCAAGTCTTAAAACCTCCTTTAGACCCAATTCTCAAAATTTCTTTATTTTTTTGGTCGTGACTTGCGCCAAACGATGCATTGGGTGCAGAGTAAAAACAACTCGAGCTCGCAAAAGGTGTCAGCCAATGTGCAAGCTGAAATAGGAGGTTATGGACAACAACAAGGACGCGGTAATGAGTGGCTGCTTCAGTCAGGCCACAACTGACGGACAGCTTTCAGGAAGAACACTGAGTCATGTTGGATGAAGAAAATGACCATAATTAAAACTTTTTGTCTTTGTCTCGGATAAAAGAAAGACTCATGGGGATGTGTGGGCGTCTATCCAAAAAGAAAAAACAAAACAAAACATCTTTTTTGAAGCTGATGGCAAACAAATCAAAATGAAATAATTTTTTTAGTGATTTAAAACAAATCAGTATTATGAGTTGACTTATTAATCAAAATGAGGCAATTTGTAGGCAAAAGCAGACAGTCAGGAATACATAAATAAATTGCGTGCACGCATACACAAACACAGACACAGTTTAAAAAGAAAACATTCTGGAAGGTGATCAAAAGTCTAAAAAACATATGTGCTTTCTCTCAACAGACTGTCGTGGACTCCAGAGACGCTGGAGATAAAAAGAACATTTGCAACGTTCCTAATGATCATTTAGGCCATTTAGTTGATCAAACAGAGTGCGTGATTTGATAAAAGAGACATTACAGACCACAGAGAGATGGGGGTCTCATCTTAAAGCCAACTCCCCTACTTTTGAGACTAATTAACATCTTTTTATCTTCATTTTGTGTTATGCAACTCCAAACGTATTAAACATCCTTTTAGGGGTTGAGACAGTAAATTTGCTTTTATCTCTCTTTCTTTTTTCTTTTTCTTTTTAAATACTTTACTCTCATTTCTTAAGAACCCACAATGATTGACGCAAACGTATTTTTTCCATTCTTCATAAATGGCAACTTGCTCCTGTTAATCAAGGTTTCGAAACTACCCACTGCACCTTGAGAGCAGGAAACATAATTGGAATATCTTCACTTGATTAACCTAATTTGTCCAAGGCACAAATCATCAGACATTCGCTGGATAAAAACACTTCCCTTGTTAAACATGTCAAATGATATTTCAGGCCTGCGCCTTGGCAAATTAGCCAACGCTCATGATAACCCATGGACCTCCTTCAACTTTAAATTACATTTATGTGGGTCCTGAAAAAGTATGATACAATATCTATTAAGAATAATTGTTTGCATGTTTCTCTGTGCTATCCTTGTTCAACATACTTTTGTTCTTTGAGATTGTAGTAAGGTTTGTACATTTCATTTTATTTTTTGCAATGCCCGTCTCGCCGCTCCAACTCACCAGATCGACGGCGGCTCCGATCCTTCAACCTCCAGATAATCGGACTTCTCCTCCATCTGGAACTCGGTGAAGACGAGGGAGATGGTATCGCCTGGATCTGCCAGTACGGTCCACTTACACTCCCCACTGCTGCCGAGGCCACCGGCGGCGCCACCTCCGCCACCGCCACCACCTCCCCCAGCACCAGGAGAGTCACCGCCGGGGAAATCAAAGCTGGAGATGAGGCCACTGGAGCCCCTCAGGGTGCCGCCGCACGTGTCCTCCGCTGTCAGTCACCGAAGAGAAACGCCGGCAGGGGAGGGAGGGAAAGGGGCAGCAAACACACATTACCACTTATTTCAGAGCCATCGCTCAACACTACAATGATAGTAGATTCAGGCAGGAAAGCCTCCACAAGGCTAACATCATATGGAATGGAAGAAACAGAAGATTGTGGAGTTTGTGACTTTTGAAGAAGAAACAGCAACATCAAGTTGCTACATTTTAGATTGCAGCGTCTTTCACTCTCCCTCATCCTCCCCCTCCCGAGCTTGTCAGTGAACTACGGTGTCCTGCGCACCAAAACCTTGATACTTCATCATCAATTTTCTTCTTCGTTAGTTTATTCATAGACGCGAGTAGTCACTGTAATTACGAAATGTGTTGTCAGGCGGGATGGATTATCTACATAGGGCTTCCTTAGATATATACATGTATAAGAAAGAGAGCCATTGTAAGAGTAGGAGAACCAAATTAATTTTGTTGTACTGCGATTAAAAACTTTCATTAATGTATTTATGGGCAGTATATTAAGCGTTTACCAATCTAAAAATCATAAATTAAACCAAATATTACACACTGGACCTTTAACAAACTGTGCCAAGTCATTATCTGCATTCATTACAACAACGACACGACTGCTGAAAACACAGTGCTCTTCACTGCAACTGTCAACACTACAAGACAAAGGTGTCCTGCCAATTAGTTAGCGTCAGTGTGTAAAATCTCAACTGAGAGGTAACGGCTCCGTTGCTGGACTACATGTCTCAAATGTCTAAACTAGTACAACAGTCGTTTTGCTTCAACAATCTGTCTTTATGATCAGTGGAAGCCAGTATTGTAATTGATACTGATATCCAATTAATTGCCCAGCCTGACCTGCTACTCTGTTGTCTCCCTCTGTTCAAATGTCAGTAACTAATTGGTGTCCTTTTCGCCACGTCCGGTTTAATGAAAAACAAAATGTTTCTCATGTGCCAAAAATGACACAACAGCTGAAAGCAAATTCCGTTTATCGACACAAAGCTCTGTTTCCCAACACATTTCCACTATTATCAGTCCCTTTTCCTCGCGTCCTCTTCCAGGTTTCTCGTTCCATTTCCCACCAGTCTGTCCTCTATCCCTTTATCCATTTCTTCCCCTCCCCGAAGCATTCTAATGATGGTAGGGCTTTCACAGTTTTCACATCATTTAAGACTAATATGTGACACTCAGCTGTGCCAGTTGAAACCTTTGATGGCTCAGCGCTCCACTCGGAGCTGTCAGAACTGCCAGCCCCGGAACATTCCTGTACGCCACATTAGGCGATTGGTCAGGGGACAAGGAAGCGGATGTAGGAAAATCAAAAGAAGATAAAGAAAAAAAAAAGGGGGCGGGGGTGACGTGGAAAAGCAGAGAACCCTCTAGTTGGCTGGATCTGTGCTTTTTGACACGATAGCTGAAGGTCGGGACGGATCAAAGTCTTCATCAGAATGGCAGCGATGGCACTGATACTGCTGGAGACGGCAGGGATTCATACACCAAGCGCATGGAAAGCGCACAGAGGGATGAGTCTTTTTCACAGAGGCATATATGCTTCTGCATCAGATACCATTCTACTCTCTCATGAGTCTCCAGCGCACGTGAATGAAATTAGCTTTAATCACCATTCAAAATGACACAAGCCTACTCAATAGTCACCTCAACATTTTCCTTCTGAATCTTGATTTACCAATAAAGAAACAGATGGGTCCACGTCTGGGGGAGGGCAAGTGGCAGCGCAGTGTTAGATATTGTACTAGAGGAGAGATAAGTATACCGCTGGACGCGAAATTGAAAAAGGCAGCAAAATCTGCTTGATAAGGAATCAGTCGAGAAAAATACACACCGACGGGAAATACCTTGGACAGTTTGATCAAAAAGAGGAGGAAAGATAAAGAAAACACCTGAGAGGCAAGACTTTTTCTCTCTGTTTGCTTTTTGTGTTGCCATTATTCCAGCACAGCACTCCTGAAGTGGCACAGATGGATTTTTTCCCCCTCTCTTCATTCATTATCCTACATAAGGAGGAATAGCATTTTTCAAGGGAGAGGGGGGGTCTTTGTTTAAAAGGCATCCACACGTGAAACTGTAAATCATGAACCAGCAAACTGCAGCTTGTGGGGGGGTTCCGGGCTTGGGGGGTGGGGGGGGGCTTTAAAGATTGAGAATTTTTAAATGACACTCAGTGCTGGATAATGCCTCACGCACTCACGCATCCAGCGCTTCATTGGCATGCAGGGAAGTGTTTGAGCAACATTTCGCTATCGATGTTTAGTGACATGAGGCATGGAAAGCGGGCACCGTGTTCCGTAGTAAATCGTTAAAGCGTGCTGTGGATTAAGGGGAAAAGAGCTGTCTCCCTAAAAATGGTGGCAGCTTGAAAAAAAAAAGAAAAAGATGGTTGCCGGGATTAGGGACTGCTTTAGCTGAGCTCATTTACATCCGAGCATCAGGAATCTAACGCTACTTGAGGAGGGGTTAATCCTCTCTCCCCTTGACTTTGATCAGATATACAAAAAATTCCACGTGGAAATATTCAGCCCCACGGATGAATGGGGAAGCGACGCATGAATAAAATTTCTCTCAAATGAATCAGGTGTCCCCTTTGTGATAATGCCAGTGCTAATGCGAAGGCACTGCACAATGAACAGTAAGTCCCCACATTCGCTCAGCTGCAAGTCATGTTAAACATTGATAGGGATAATGAATAGTAAGAAGGGTAATGAGTGTAGGGATGATAAGCACATTCCACAATGCATACTGTTTGGGGATCATTTCATTACACCGATCACTGCTTCCTAATTTTACATTTGAATGAATTATTAGAGCAAAGAGCCCCTAAGTGAGCAACGCAGGAGCGCATTAGAACCATGCAACAGTGTGTCATATAATTAAGGTTTATTAATACATACAATTTTCATAGGTCACGGTGAATGTCAGATATTGCTGTTTAAAGCTACGGAGCTGCAGCTTTCAAGTGGCTGTGCACTAAATGGGGATGTTGGATATACATACATATATATATATATATATATACATATATGTATATATATATTTTCTCTCTCTTAAGCTTGAACTTCTTCACTCAGATAAACATATAAAATAGATATTGCCATGAGCAAGTGCACAGAAATTGATTTTTTATTTTTTTTTAATTTGAGTGGCTTGTTAAAAAAAAAAAAAAAAAAAAAGTTACAGAAATAGTTGCGAGCCCATTCACAGGTATGGAAATGTTTTGTAAAGGTCAAGTTTTCTCTTTGGCCTAATTTACTTATTATGTTGGACTGTGACTGGGAGCTTAAATGACAGAATATCAATAGAGTGCATTCTCATGTTGCCACACTGTCCCTGTCTGCTGTCTCGGTGCCTGGTTTAATGAATGTCCAGAGATGATTTAGACTGAAGAAATCGAACTACGCTCCTGAGAGATCCAGCAGCTACTCATGATGAGAAGAGACAGTAATTCTCCATCTCACCGCCTTCCTGCTTGCTCTTCATTTCTCTACATTTTTGTCAAAAACTGTCCGTCCTTGTGACTTTAACATCGGCCCAGTCTGCTGTCCTGGATTCTTTTTCTTTGTTTTTCTCAATAGTTTTTTTTAAAAATTACCACTGATTTCTGTACAGGTAAGTGCCAATGTCTCAACACATTATTTTAAAAACAAAATGTCACCTGGTATGGTACTATCAGTACAGTGAAAGGAAACTAATGGGGGGGAGATGCTTTTTCAAACTTTATAGGATCCTTTTATTTGAACTCACATCGATTCAGTGTCTTTATCACAATATCATCTGCATAGTGCAGTCAGAAGCTGAGTGCAGAGGATTTTTTTAACTGGTAAATAATGTCATTGCTTGGCTCAGGGTATTTTCACACCATGCTTGCACCATTGTTTTGTAGCACCAAGGCACAAGAGGCACTAACGACAAACTCCTCATTGGTTGTCTCAATTTTACATTGTCTACCATGTAATGTTCCCATTTGTTCAGTGGTCAGTCGCAGCTCATGTGCGCCTCAGCATTGGTACAATTAAGGTGTGAGGGCAGACACATGACCCAGCATGTACACAGAAACCGTGACCAACAGCAATTGTTTCAGCAGGGCGCAAGCATGTTGCACAGCAAGCTTGTGTTCACACTCATCAAATGCTGGACTTCGGGGTCAAGTTTGCCCAGAATTGGGTGCAGGCACCTGGTGTGAAAGTTCCTTCCTGACAAAATCTTTTAATTGTCACTCTGGATTGCTTCGGAAAACTCTCAGCAAACCAGTAGTTTGAAGCCAAATCTAACAAGTGCAACACTTGTCGAAATCATTTTGTATAACACAGCAGTTAATAAAGGATGTAAACACTGATCTAAATTGCAAGAGGCACAGAACTCTACCGGGGCTAATGCTCGAGCATTGGCAGTACCCCTAGTTGTACATCACCATTGGCTATTTACAATCCCAACATTCAGATTTTTATCCAAAAATCAAATATTGGTGCAGTGAGAAAAGCCCATATCATTTATTTTCCAAGTCAGATTATGATTCTGAGTGGTTGATTTAATTAAGCCTACAGAAATGTTGAATTGCTTTTTGCCATTGTGATTACTTTTAGGATAATTGAAGTTGACAACTCTGTCCAGCTAATATACTTGTATCTGATCATTTTATGGTTCTGTAATTATGTCTAATATCGGTCAAAATTGGGTTTCATTTATCCGTTATTTGGCTTTAAACTGTTTTTTTCCTGCTCTTTTCCGTCTCTTTCCTACTCTCCATCTCCTGTCCCCGGTGGCTGTACACTGACAAACGTTGGAGGGGGGTGAATTTTGGAACTTGGCAGTCAAAAAGAAGGAGACTGGGAGAAAGATAAAAGGGTGAGACGCCAACAAAAGGAGATGACTGGTGGAAATACTGAGGTGTTGGCCGGTGGTGGGTTGCTCAGAGATTATGGAGCTGTGTGTTTAGTGTGACACAGTTGTTGATGAGTTAAAAGGGCAAGATCTCTGAGGAAAAAGGATCAAAGGGCCATCTGGACGCATACAGGAGTCGGACTGGATTTAGACGAAACGGAGAGACCGAGACCAAGAGGAAGGAAGGGAAAGAAAGAAATGGAAGGAGAGTGGCGAGAGAGAGAGCGCGTCAAGCAGCGTCTGAGCCTGAAAAAGAAAAATGATTTGGGCCTGTGGTAATACAGCAAAGAAGGGGAGAATCATCCATCTCCAGCCTTGTGTTCCCCTCAATGCTTGCCATTCCTCCAGCACACGTCTTTGCATGGCCAAATACATGACACACTGCCAGATTTTGGACTTGCTTAGTGGTGTCTCTGAAGAAAAACATTTCTAGAGCTCCATCTCATTCGTTTGCGTGAGTTTGCACATCATTGTTGAAGACAAATATTTAAAAAATAAATGTACAGAGTGCTCCAAATAGAGCAGGGATTTCACTCAACTCAACAATCCAAGCTGATTAAACAGTTGGAGGTGAATCCTGGTGAATTCGGACCACTGGCAAACTCACATAATGTATTTGTAAAGAATGATTAAAAAATAAACTTTGCAGAGATCTACAAGTCAGGCGTTACCAAGATAGGAGGATGAGTCTTCCTATGCAGAATATGCATGAGTGAAAAATAAGATTCATGCTGTGGTATCAAACGTGTTGAACTCAACATCATCAACTGGAGATCTTGATGTTGAACGAAGACAATAATCTCATTGGATTTATTTTGCAGTTATAATAGAAAGCTGATTGATATGCGGACTGATGTAAAAATCACAAAACAAAATATTAAGCAGTAAAAATAATGTAGAAATGGAGAATGATTTTTCCTTCCTATAAACACACACATTGATATACATAGGTTTATAGCTGTATGTTGGGGAGCGCAGAGAGACTGGAATTCACAGCCATTCTTTTTTCCACAATCAAATCAAGTAACACTTCATACAACATAAAGTCACTTAGAAATCAGTTTATCTATTCCAAATTAAACAACGGTCTACTCAGCTTAAGTCAATGTACAGCATGATTACAAATTCTGAGAGTGTATCAACCAGGCTCATCTTTGCACAATAGTGGTCGTATTAGAATTAAAACATAATCTCTGGGCCTGCAGGGCTCCTTCAAATTTGAATATGATCATTCCTTCTGATTAAAATGCATCTTAATGTATCGAAGTCTGGGGCCAGACTTATACACTTCTATCCATTACTAAATGCAGCCACTTGGCTGTCAGTCATCCAAAGTAATTAACTTTTGAAATTAATAAATTTCAAAAAGGACAAGAGGTCGAAACCAACACATTCCCCTGATCATTTTAAACATCCCAGGGGACCCATGAGTGATGTGTTGATATAAAGACTTTTAATATGATAGGGAAACTATGTAAGTAAGAAATCCGTTGGCAGAAGCAGCAGCAAGACGTTGTTATATTAAATCATTAATCACACAGATCAAGAGATAAAATGTACTCACCTCTGCAGATTGGCACAGGAAAGTCCCACACTGACACTCCGGCTGCATTATTCACACAGGTGAGGAGTGAATGTCCATCCAGGACGTAGCCGGTGACACACCTGTAGCGGATCTTGTCACCCACGTTGAACTGAGTTCCATTTAATATCCCTTTGGGTGGAATCCCAGGGTTTCCACAGGAGCTGCTTCTCAGCTCTGCAAAGAGGGGAAGAATAAGAGTGTAGCTCAAGGCCATTATTCTTTAAATCTACCAAGTTTAACATCTATCATTCAGTCGCGATGGTCAAACTCGCGTGCCAGAGTCTCGCTATTCTTGTTCCAGTGAAGCAGTCAGAGGAGAACTTGGCGTTAAAAATATAACATGACACTCAGAAAAAACACCTAGAATTCTTTGACCGCTGTTGCACTGCAGCTCAGAATTCAGAAATGTGAACTCTCCACACAAAAGTTCAGAGGAGTAATGATGAAAATCTACAAATACAAGAAGTGACATTGATATTTGAGATGAGTGCCACACATTGCTTTAGTGTATTAGTATAATTGTGTAAGGGACATTCTATTAAGGTGTTCTTGAAATATTGAGAACAGCTATGCTGTTTGTATGTTGACGTTGAAGCATCTGCATAAGCATAATAATGAGCAGTAACACAACCAGAACAAAAGTTGCATTAGTATCCAGGGAGGCATCTCCACAGGTGGAATAGTGAAGTTAGACTCCTCTAACAGAAAGCAATTCCCCAGAAATTACTGGCAGCCTCCTTATTAGCTGACGGAACCAAAGAGCTTCAGAACAATAGACTCCTATTGAAAGAGAATTTTGATGAAAATCTTACGTGAGTGTGATAACTGGCCCGAAGAACAACTCACTCCGGTACTCTTTTGGCATTTAACTTCTCAATTTTTTCCCTCCTTAATCAAATTACATCTCAATTAAATTCTCAAGCACACACAAAGTATGAGATTCCATTTTAAAGTCACAGAGGAAATGATTTTGTCTTTTTGGCCCATTACATACATACTCAACCTTTTCCACAAGTTACCAAAGTGTGAAATTCACATCATACACTTTACCTCCATTTTAAAGCACAGAGGTTTTATTTGCAGGAAAAAAGGTGCAAGTAATGCCGTCTAAATAACTTGATGGGGCTTTAAAAACAGTTAATTATTATTTTAAATACTACTCTTTATACAGTGGTACAAAATATTACTTTACATGTGCCTTCCCAGCTATGAATATTCCTCAAAAATAAAATGAAAAATTGTAGAGGGCAAAGCAGCAAATTGCATGCAGGAATGTTTGGCATTAATAAAAGAAAAATAATTTTGCTTCTGACTATTATTGTTAACATGTTAACGTGACAAATTTCCCCACACACGTTATAGAAACACAGCTGTCACTTTGCCACTAAAGTGCCATTATACCTTCTGTGAGATTTCAGATTGTTGTTGTTCAGATTAAAAGACTTGGTACAAAAGCAGTTGGTCAAAATGGATGAACCAAAAATCACCAACAACGCACAAGCAAGTTCTGTATGATCAGACCAAGAGAAGCCGTGTTGACAGGGAAACTAAAACTTAACCCACAGCTTGTGACTGATCGTGCAGTCAAGTCAAATGAATGTTTTTGATTACATGCCATCTGCTCGCTGGCTAATTATTCCAAGCAGCAAGCCTGAGAGACCCAAAACCAAGCGCAACTCTATTACACCGTGTGCCATGGATAACTGGACCTATGTTAGAGAAATGGGAAACTGTGTGGTAGACTAAAACGCATTTGTTTTCCTAAGTATATTAAATAAAAAGATATTAAATATGAGATAAATAAAGATATGTTAACAAAAAAAAAATGATCTGACGCTGGCTGTTGAACGGTCACATATGCCCTTTTGATTTCTACAGGTGACATCTTTAGCATCACCTGCCAGCTGTTTGTCTTTGTACGCAAAATTAAATTCCAACAACGGAGGTGTTAATAAAATGTAAGTGCACATTTGGTTTTGTTTATAAACAAACAGGAAAAAGCTAAGCTTGCACAAGACAAAAATTGGTGACAAAAACACCTTTAAAATGACTGTTTCCAAGACCAACCTCTTACAAAACCTTAACTTTAGATATTTTGGATGCATGGAATCCATCCCTTGGTTCCAACAGGAGTTACATTTAAATGTGTAGCTTTAATTTCCATCATCTTGAAGGAGTCTTGAACCCAGTGCACGGCTGCTGACAGGACCTTATCTCCTTTTCCAGCCCTTCTCAGTAAATTCTAGAGATGTTGGCACGTAAAAACTCCAGTAGAGCAGCGGCTTCTCAAATGATCGCACCCACCAACAACAATGACGGCGTCTTCAAAGTCACTTGCATCACCTTCATCTCCCTTCTGATGCTCTATTTGAACTTCACCGGCTCTTCTTGACTGTGTCTCAATTCCTAAATGCATGCAGTTGCTGCCAGGTGATAAACGCGGGGCTGAACAGTTTTAGTCGGTGAAGTGATGGATGAGATTGTGTGCAGTTTCTGTACTCGCATCATTTAAAGGTTTAAATTAAGTCCATTATCACATGAGGTGAACAGTCAGGTCTGATGAATGAAAATGAAAATCTTGCAACACACTGGTAACAACAACGTACATTCCTTCAATACATTCATATTCAATGTATTCTCCATACACAACTTGATCCCTGGCATCAACAGTGAAAGCCACCCCTGGGATTTGCTGAGAATCTATGAAACTTTGATTTATTTGTTTGAAATAGCAAATTTGTGAGGCAGAACAATGTGTGGCTTGGCATATGAAGGCAATCTAAACATCTACAAGTCAATTCAACAGCTCTTTATAGTGTGAAGCAGAGAGCAGCAGAGTTGGAATTCCGCACACCGCTGAGCCGAAAACATTTGCACACGAGGGAAAAAATAAAGTCAAAACAGTCTGGAAAAAAAAAAAATCAAGCAATCAAGACTGCTCTGCTGCGTACAACTACATATTCTGCAAACTCCTTTTAAGCTAAGTCTTCCATCACAGCAGTCCTTTTTAAATGGACTTTTACCATTTAGGTTTGGCAAATGTCACTGGGGAGAAGTCAAACCCACAGTGAGCTGTTGCTTTTTAAGCCCTGCCAATTAAAAAAACAAGGTGGAGCGAGAGCCTGGCTGCTGAACTGAGCAGTCAAGTGTTTCTTGGAGGACTTAATAGTAAACAACAGGGCCAGTGGTGTCGGAAGGAAAACAAGATTCACAAGCACGTGTGTGAATTCCAACTGACGTTGCACATTTGTGGGTAAAAAGCTTACCAGGATGTGAAATGCAGGTGATCTGCCATTCAATGCAATCGAGCCAAGCCTTTACTTACTTAATCAGCAATGTGCCCTTTGTGCTGCATCATAAGCATGACCACTGATAACCACCAACATGCTGTGACGATGATTGGAATTCAGCTTGTGCACTTCTCGGTATTTGAAACACAATCAAAACAGCAGCTTGTAGCATTTTAACGCCTAACAGAGCTACACTCTCACCAGATGTTGTTGCAACACCGGACAGATTGCACTCAGCCGTGCAAAAATCCAAAAGCATATCAATTATTTACAAGATGACACAGAATTTTCCAAGAAATATGACTGTCCTGACTCATGTTCGTGTTTTCTTCTTTTTTTTTTAAAAGGCTGGATGTGAAGCGTTTAGTCCTCGAGCTTACAGCACTGAATTCTTAAACACTACAGAAACAATAATCTGTCTGGCAGATGCACTTGGAGATCAGATCAGCAAAGGACTGGTAGCACAAGTATTTTTTTTTTATTTAATTGAAAAAGGATTGCATGTTTTGTGATTCAACGCCTTGCGTTAAATGTGCATTTCAACTCAGAACAATGTTTCGGGTCTGGATTCGATTCACAAATTAACTCAAAGGATGTGCCAAACGAGTTTGTGCAAATTCTTTGAAACAAGACCCTTATTCATTCAGGCCTTGAACGTTAACAACATTATGTGTTAAACAGAAGTGCTTTGACCGCCAAAAACTTCCATTTACCACTGAATCAGGACACCAGCATGTGTTGAGTGTTTCAATGACCCCCCGAAGAAATTAAGAGTTTTAGACACAGTGGTGGCTCTCAGCAAACAACTGTGGTAGTTTCAGGGGAACTAAATAATTTGTTTATTTAGCTGAAACTTGAGGGAAGCATCTGCTCATCATGACCAGCGGCTGCTTGAAACTCTCATCAAATCCTGTACAATTCAAACTGCCATATGGGAATAGAGAGGCACTGTGCGTTTAACTCCTTGAAGCGCTGTGCATACAACAAATTGAACACTGATTTAAAAAGGGGGGGAGGGTGGCTTAACTTTACACAGCAAAATAAATCTTTGAGTACCGTATACGGATTTCAAAAGAAAAGAGAAACCTTGAAAAACATCAATATGATCAAGCAGGAATTTTCTTTGGCATCAAAGGAGAAAAAAACTTTTAAATAATTTGCTCATATTTAAAAAGATCAAAACATATGCAAAATTAAATACAAATCTGAAGTGACCATGGCGGGTTTGTTTTTTTTTTGTTGTTTTTTTTTTTACTTCAGCAGCCCTCTACAGTGCGGCACAGCAGAGTGAGGCAGGAGGACGCTAGCCTGCACTGCAGTGTTAACAAGTCTGTTTTGTGGACTGGCAAATGAGCTGGTTTGGTGCGAGATTTCTCTGGGGCTGAGCTATTTATTTCGCCTGTATATCTAATGACTACGTAGCCCTTTGAAGAAGATGGAAGTCTGACGGAGTGGCAGTGTTTGTGAGCACACAAGCGGCACGCCATCCTCACAGGAGCTGCCCGCGGACCGCTTGTCTGGCATCCTAACCGACTGCTGGAGAGGCTGCCGAGCAGGAGTTTCACAGAGGCAAAGAGGGGAAATTAGAAGGGAATTTAAAAACAAAACAAAAGCAATAATAAAAATCAACTACTGGGTCAGATCAGAGGGGATCGCATGGTTTCTAAAAAATAATTATTTCTTTTAAATTTAGGGTTTGGGAGGTGAAGATACAGAAAGGCTGAGGGTGGTTTAGTTGTCTCAGCTATGTTTCCGTTCAATTGTAAATACAATGTGGGGTGAGCAGTCAGTTGTTTACATGTTATGTACAGTCAAAGCTTACAGGATCCAGTGAAAGGCAACAACAACATCTGACCAGCTTTAGGTCTTGTTGCAGAGGGCGTTCAGCTGCCTCCCCGTTGCCATCGGCACCACCCAATTAGGTCCAGTTAGCTGTGCATCGATCATCTCCCTACCCATATGTCAATGCACACCTCGAGCAGAGTCTGCTTTAGTCTTTTAAGGCCACGACTTAGTGTTGAAATGACAGCCGAGCAGTTGAAGATTCCATCTGTCAACGTCCTTTCATGTGTCCTTGACGCGCACGACAGACTCAAATCTACTTACATACAGTCATGATTCAATCAGCTCTGCTGGTCTACAAGTAGCGCCCATCTTCAGTCTGAAGAATGAGCGATACCGCATACATATTCATGCGTGGGATTCAGAGACCCCATACAGGCATGACAGGGAATAAGTTATACAGCTCTGACCGAGGTTTGCAAATTAATGCATTGCGGAAGAGTATACTGAGAATTTGCATGTCAAGTCACAAGGGGCTCAGACTGGAGTTTATGGGGATGTATGATGATAATCTCTGCAGTCTCTTAAAGAAATAATAATATATTTGGACATATGTAAGGTCTGACAACTGCATGGCAGGTGACATGAGATGCATTGATGACGAGGTCACAAGTCGCAACTCTGTTCTATTCTCAAGTTGGAAAAGCAAAGTCACTCACTGACAGGGAGATAGACACTATTCTGTTGTATAGTCTACATCACATGTTCATGATTAAAGTTTGGAGAGTGAAAGGTGGAGTTTTCCTCACTCTGCCTCCACCTGTCAGCATCAGTGACTTCCCCTATTTATGAGGGGCAGGCGCGCCTCCCCTCGGCTCTTAATGTACTGGGATGTTAACTGCTGACTGCAGGGAAACCGAGTTTCACTTCATTGATGTAACATTACGTCGAGGACAGAGAGAGTCTGGAGGTGACTGGTGACAGTGAATTAACTCACGTCTCGCACACACACAGATCCAACCTCCCCTGCTGTTAAAAAAAAAGAAAAAGCTGATGTGCAGTTATGCACAAAGAGATGTGTGTGTTGTCTGCATTGCTCATGTTTGTAAAACATAAGGGCATTCAGTTTTGGGTAATTGGATAAACATGTCTGGATGATTTAGGTATTTTTTTTTAAATGTGGACAGATTGTAAAGAGATGGCAGAATACCACAAATTATTAACATTCTCCCATATTAAATATTAAACCATTATCCCAGTTGTTTTGATGTTCCACCAAGGCGAATGAGTCACAGAGAACATCCAGTGAACTTCATATTTAGCTTTTGTCCAAAATTGCTTGAAGGTTTGTACATCGGCCCAACCCCTGGTCAGAGATGTGAGAATTTTGATTAAAATTTCAAATCAGTGGACGATTCATCCGAAGATTAGACAAGTGGAAGAACAAAACCCGATTCAGCCGAGCAAAGTCAAAAAAAAAAAAGATGAAAGCCAACAGGAAAGGTTGCGGTAGACAGGGTGAATGTGCAGATGGGCGTGTGTGAAAATGTCGCTGACAGCCAGAGAGAGAAAGCAAGTTGGCAGATGGAGAGGGGAGAGGTCTGAGATTGGTCAGGTCCGGGGCAGAGTGGGGTGTGTGTGTGTGTGTGTGTGTGTGTGTGTGTGTGTGTGTGTGTGTGTGTGTGTGTGTTTGTGTGTGTGTGTGAGGGGGTTCACAGGGACTGGGGTGGAGGAGGCAGGGATGTGAGGCAGCTGAGTTACTGTTGCAGCGTATTAAGAGATGAAACCGAAACCCACATAAGACAAAGAGGAAAACAGGCAGGAGGCGGCTGGAGAGGAGGAAGGTAAAGGACAGGCCAACAGGAGGGGATCAGGAAAATAAAATTCAAAGGTAAAAACAAAAACAAAACTAAACAAAGGGCTGCATCCGACAAAATCTGGATGGCCACAATGTAGGAACCGAAGATGAGGCAGTGGAGTTGGCGAAGAGATGAAACCAGAGTACGGACTGAGAAAGAGGATCACACAAGGATAGTTGATATTTGCACAGCTCCCTGCTGCACTCCGCTTTGCTTCTACACTGATCGCTCGGTACATCCATTAGCACAACTAATTCCCCCTGCCATCTGCCATGTAATTTCAGATGCACCTCCAGAGTGGCAGGGAAAGGTTCAGCAACTTAGGGGTGAGCCATGATGATTAGAAAGTACCACATTTATTTCAATGAGCTCGATTTAGTTTTCATTAACTCAGTTGTTGTTGAATTTCTGCATGAAAAATGAGTTGACCAATCAATCTGTGTTTAAGTAACAAGTGTCATGTGAAGGAAAGGGGAAAGGAACACTGAGCGATGCTTTTCTTACCTTCGTAAACTACTTTAAATCCATGAGCGCTTACTGCAAAGTCACTGGTAAGCCTCAGTGAAAAGATGGAGCCAGAACTGGTAACAGGTGGAGGCATGGTGAATCCTGTTAACCTGTGGAGAGGAGACAGAAACCACCGACTTAAAAAAACACATTGACACAGCGAAAGAATGCGCAGCTGCAGTTTCCGTTTGGAAAACTACACATTGCAAATGACTGTTTGCCCATGGTGATGCAGGGGGCGGACAAGAGGTTAACCCTCAATCTTTTTTGTGTCTCATAACACTAAACTTCTTTTCAGAGTGATCCACCAACTACACACCGACTGTTACACAATAGAACCCTAAATGAGCGCAAACCTCGGCGGCAAGCGTTGTGACTAACTGCTAAGTTACTGCATTTAAAATTGGACGTGCATCTCTGTTCGGTTTCATGGTGCCGTTAACAAGACAGACGTGTTGCTGCCTGCTCCTCCGCGGCATTTGTTAACATCCCAATCGACCGTCCTGTGGTGTGAGTCAGGCAGAGCAGAGCAAACATAACTTGCACATCCCACCACCTTCATCAATCAGCTTGTCCTCTTTTTTTTTGTCTGTCTTGGTTTTGTTCTTGGTTAGTACAGCCGACCCTCCCCAGCAATGAGCTGGGCGGCTAACATGTGTAGGAGCCACATGCGGAAAAACAGCAATCCTCCCTACACGGCAGCAAGCAGAGGGTGCTGTATTTACAGCTTCAATAGAGTTTCCAATTACCGCATGGCGAACTGTGCTGCTCGGCGCAGTAAATAATTACTCCTTGTCACAGGTATTGCACAGCACGGCCGGATGCGGCGGGAAAAGTCAATGGCCACACGCAATCCAATTTTGGACACACGTATGAGCGGACAGAGCTTTAATTGGAACCTTGTTAGTTGCTTAATTGGTCTGATGAACTACGCCAAGGTAAAAGTGAGGTGGTGGGGTGGGCGAAAAAAAGGGCTTTTGGTGAGGAAAGAAAAGACTGATGGCGCACAGAAAAACTGCAGGTACATAAAAGATTCCATTATTTCTCTGAGCATACATCATCAGCTAGGCAAACAACAATTATTTGGGGACTATACAGCACTAAATGTTAAACACAGTAGACAGAAAGCAGAGGGAGCTTCCTCAGCGTCTGGACTGTGAAGTAATTTTAAACCATGTCACCGACTATTGGCAAGACAGCTTTGCTCTCATTTCGAACCCATTCAGACGTTTGCCTCATGGTTCACGTGGGTCCAGATCGCTGCAGCTACTCAATTGACAACAGTGCTGAAAAAGTATTGAGCAAGCAGACCTCGTTTCATACCGCAGTTCATCCAGTAGCTGACACCAGAGCGTCCTGAATGCTGAGGCGCTGAAGTCTGAAGTCGCCTGCACTGTAGCGTAAATGTCACACGGCTCAACTCTTCTTCTTATCCAACACACCTAATACCCTGGCCTGAACATGTCTGCACAGCCGTCTTTTTTGTCTTTGTCACTCCCACACTGCTAATCTTGAAGCAAAATCCCTTAGAGCAAAAAAAAATAAAATAAATATGAGCTTCTTTGAGAGAAAAAAATAAAAACTTTTACTGCACATAAATGGACCGCACGGAACCAGCAGAGATTTTTTTGAAAGTGCTGTATAAACAGAAATATTTGTCAGATCGGAGAGAGAAGCGTTGCGTGGTTGCATGTCTCAAGGTTCTCAGTCATCCAGGTCATCTTAAAGTCCCAAGAAGCCTTTCGGATGAGAGGTGAAATGTTTTCAAAATCACAAGATCAAGTGTAGTTTGGGCTTTGGGTTCAATTCCCACACATTGCTTTTCTGTGTGGGCTCTCTCCATGTACTCCGGCATCCTCCCTCTGTCCAAAGACATGAACATTAGGCTACCTGGCAACTTTAAATGGTCTGCAGGTGTGCAAGTGTGTGAATAGTCAGTCTCTGTGACCCTGTGATAAACTGCGACTTGTCCAGGGTGCAGCTCCACCCTCACTGCACCCCGAGTCATTAAACTTAATCATTAAATTTCAAACATGACTGAAGCGCAAAATAAATTCTAATGGAAAACTCAAATATTAATTTGATGAACGCTTGGGGGAATCAAAAGGAGACAAAAAAAATCATGAACAAATGAGATCAGCAGCACTGTGCTGAGTGAAAACACCCCCAAAAAAACCCTCCCCCACAAAAAAATATCTATATACATAAGATAGAAGTCACATAATATCTCAGCATGGAAACTGGCAAATGCACCCGATAGAAATGCCAACAGTAATACTCTGTCCCCTGCCATTGCGGCACTTTAAAAAACAATTTTGAAATGTCACATGCATTACCTCAGCCTTATTCAACGCTGCACTTACAGTGGCTTGAACATTTAACAAACAAGCCTTCAAGCCTACCCTTCTTCTTTTTTCAAAGCTCAGCATCATTCTCAACAGGAGCACAATGGTGAGTGGTCCCCCAGCACAACATCCACATGGGAGTTAAATATATTCAATGAGTCACAGTTTGATGGCAAGCTGCATAGGGTGTGGAATTAGCACTTCATACTCCCAGACAGGGGAGGACGATCCATGGGGGAACTAATTATTGGCTGTGCTGCACAGAAATGAACAGGGAAATAAGCGGATGCACAGTGTGCCCAAATTGAGGTCAATGGCATCCTACCAAGATGAGTGCAATGTCACTAAGAGCCTTGACCTATGGATTTCAGGACCATCAGAGTATCTGCCATGTTCTGCAAATTAGTTTCAAAGTTGAACAAGCTCGTGTGTCGTGTGTCAGCTACAGACGTGACGACTAAGTGGAAAACAAAGACCGGAAGATAAGGTAGAGAGACACTAAACATACATGATTTTTGTACCAACACAGAAAAATCATATTTATGACTTCTCCAACTGAGCCAACTTACACAAAAGGAAATATATAAATATGCACAAGCAAATGTATAAAGGTAAAAAAAAACAAAAAAAAACGAGACCTTGGTGACGTTATGCCTGTATTTAAAAGTCTGTGCAAAATAATGACCGGGAGATACAATCTTGTATAATAATATTGTACGAGGCGTGTTTTCTGTTTGACAAACTCTAAAATTCATGTTTGTCTAAAAACATTCAAAACATTAAAATTCAAGCCAGCTATGTACTGGAAGAAAACAAAATAAAACTTTGATATAGAACTCAACACTGTCTTCTTCTTTTAGTCCACATTTAACAAGGTGTCGGCCTTGTGTTTATGCTGCCCCTGTGTATTCCCTCACATCTCCTCACCTGTCCTGCACTTCACAGATTCAGTCATCACACACACCAACAAGTCCTCTACATTTATCTTGTCACTACTGTTACCGCTGCAGGGGGAAGAGGTTGTTGTTGTCAAGCAATCTAATAGAAAAAAGAAAATAAACTTTGATTTTTCTGAAACACAAGAACAAATTATGCAGTTTTCAAGGGAGTCAGAAAAAGCATGTGTTCAATGAAATCACTACAGGGGTCAACAGTGTCGGTGCGTGCAACTGGTCTCCAGGCGATGTTTAAATATTTAATTCTTCTAACCGCAATATACTGTGTATAGGATATGCTGGCTACTTTCATAAAGCAAGACAACGGTTGGCAGCCAGTCACAAATGAAAAACCCGCACAGAGGGAAGACGTCATCTGGCATCCGCTGCCACCTGCTGTCTTGGCAACAGAAGTCCCTGCGGAAATTCATTCAAAATCAAATTCAAAGTTGTCACAGTAGGTCTGTAAATGTTCTCAGATATGCTTTTGAATTTATGGCAGTTATGTGTGCAACTGTAATATATGCTAACCACCCCAATTTACACAATGTTATGAATGTTTTTAAATGTTATGAAAGCTGATGAGTGATCAAACTAAACAGTTTGCGAAAACGACTGATGACATCAGAATGAAGGAGTATCTTATCTTATCTTAAAACATTCAACCAAGCTAATCTCAGTAAACAGCAAGATTAAAAGACACACCAGCATCAACATGTGCCTTCACTGGTGCAGCAGCAGCAGCAGCAGCAGCAGCAGCAGCAGCAGCAGCAGCAAAAATGATGAGATGGAACAGTGTAAAGAGAAGATTTTTGGGGGGGCAGTGTCAAAAAAAAAAATCACAAAGAAACTCTATAGCCCCTTTTTACACTTGACCACACTACATCAGCCCTGAAGGTTACTGTCAGGTAATTTCCCATCCGACTAGTGCCTCACTGTACTGCTAGAACTGAGAGACAGGGACAGGAAGACAGGAACAACGTGCTGCGACTTGTCTGACTCACTGTCACTCTGCCTGCATCTGTCTTCTCTTCGGTGTCACACCGACGGTTGTCTGTCAAAAAAATCCTTCGAAAAAATATCTCACTTTTTGAGAACGTCGCGTTACTCTTCCGCTGTTACTCTTCCCATTTGGTTTCCCTCAGCAGTTGCCTCCCCCGACTGATCTCAGCAAGAGAGCAACTATCAAAGTGAAGCACTTCCTTTTGGTTGATGAGGCAAGAAACACAGAAAAGCACATCACTGAGGTGGTCTCGCTTCTACAAATTAAAAAAAGAAATGATTGAAAAAGCAAAGAATGGCGAGAAGCCCCGTTTGACACGGGCATGAATTCAGTAATTACTTCCACTATAGACATTGACATTTGCTTTTAATAAGTGCGGAAACAAAAGGTCAAATGCTCATTTTAACTAATTCATCTTTGGCCCTCGGTCTTACTTCAAAAAAATTTAAATCGTTTTTTATTGAAGACCAGAAAGATTTATGCAAAGAATTGAAACCTTGTGGTCAGGAGAACTCCACATTGTGTGTTTATCGCACAGCTTATTAAGATTCTGAAGTTACTGCAAGGCTGAAACTCTCTCCGCCTTAACTGTAAACTTACTGACAAGTGTATCATTGATGTGAGGGCTCATTTCTTTTGCTCCGTTCACTTCAATGACTCTTCCAAAATGTTGGACAGCTCAAAAATGAGAATGAAACCGGTGCCTCACAGCTAAAGTATCAATCCACCAATTTGAATTTATCACCCGCCTTTCAGATCTTGTAATCTGTCACCCCCTGTGTGGTTCTTGATGTACATTTCAAGATTACAGTGAAATGGATATTAAGTATGGTGCCAACAACAAATCGTCACAAAAACGAATCTCAGCTGACATTATGACTATGCAGCACGTTGGTATCTGGCGTGAATGTCCTCGCCACAACGTCCTCTTACCTTGTCAAAGCCACTTCAAGATGATTGGTTGAGGTCAACACAGCACTCCTCGCAACCATATACAGAATTTTGACTCGGGGGGGGGGGGGGGGGGGTGCGCAATTTTATCTGCTCATCACCTGACTAATGCAGTGTGTCTGCGGTGAACACAGACCTTACAGCTTGACATAAGTGGCACCACTTGTATGACTACTCCTGTTCAGCCTCCAGGATTATATGGCAAGTCATAACAAGGAAGGGGAACTGCGTAAAGCACAGGTCAAGAGCCACAAATATACATTTTACTACCCAACGAGCCATCAAATAGACCTGTCCAGCTTGGTTATTTAGCGAAAGCAGCTGGTCCGACAACATGAGAGAAATTCACACCCTGACCCAGACAACCTTCACTCACCCTAACCTATTTTGTTGCTAATTTGCGATCAATGTGAGATTTTACCCTTAAAAGAAAAATGTAAAATCAAAGGGAACATACAAGTGCTAATCAAAGCATTTGCACCACAAGAGAGAAATGCAAAAATAAATGAAGTCTACAAAGCTTGTTACTGTGGAAGATTTTTTCGGCCGACAACAGTTACTTGTGATGATAAATACCAACTTTACTTGCCTGGCTTTGTCACCAACATATCAAAGTCATATATTGTGACCATTTGAGATTCCAATACAATGTTATCCCAGGTTTGTCAGTAAGTTATCCCCAGAAAAAAAAAGAAAAAAAAACCCTGCAGATCTGGAGATAACTGTGTTTCAGAATGTATTCCAAAACAATTGCCTTAGTGCAGTATAATTATTATCAACATGAATCATCTTCTTTTATGATTGCTGGACGCCAAAATTGCAATTGCTATTGAAATCCAATAAAGTGCTATGCTTCACTGGATCAGTGGAGTGCGCACTGTAAATGAAGCGCTGCAGGGTTCAAATGGAGTCAAGCCAAGACAACCACACCTTCAAGGTGATTTTTTTTTCTAACTGTTTCATCACCTCTGCAAATGATTTGTGTACGAAAGAAGCTTTTTGCTGATTTAACACCAGAACCAAAACTATGCATGGTTACATTTTACAGGTTGGACATTTGGTCTTCACTCATTGTCCGTACCACTAGTGAAGGGTCATATTTGCATAACTGCCAGCCAGACTAGGAAATATTGCACATCATTTTTGCCATGTCTTACGAGTCCCAACCCTAGAGCAGAGCAAAAGAAATAGGAAGAACTGTATGCACAACAGCTAAGTGGTCTTGGCAAAGTGTGCAGTTTGAAAGTAAAGCACAGCTGTGGCAAGAATTGAATGTGCCAAAGGCATACATCACAATGAACCACAGTCCTTATCGTTTAGACTCCAGTTTTACGGTTGCATCTTTTTTAATGAGATCACAAGTTTCAGAATTTCTAGCTCTGCATTTACAATAATTTTCACCGTTTGCTGGAGTAAATTGTGAAAGAGATCCGACGGAAATACAGCAAAGCATCAAAAATATACATAATTATGCTTTTAGTAATACAAGGCTAGAATAAAACATCTAATTTCATCTGGTTCTATTATCGACAGCATATCATTTCAGCACAATAATTGCTGCTTCACGCTGCAATCACAGGGAAGAAGAAATTGCATGGATGTGAGCAAGGCACCAAGTGAGAGAGGCGAGAAACTTCCCACAACAAAGAGAATGCATAGATCAATGGGAAGCCACACTAATCAGAGCCATCAGAGGGATGTCGATTTCTTTTTATGTGAAAAATGTACTGTCACTTTTGTCGTCCTCCCCTCTGAATGTCTGCCTCAATTAATTAATTAATAACATTCATTTTAAAAGTCGTCTTTTATCTCTGTCAGTCTTTTTTATGATCACACAAACAATACGATGCATTGAATAGGATGCTGCCTGTTATTGTGTTCAGGGTCTTGTGTATTTCTGTTAAATAACACCTTAGCATCAAAGAAATGTCAACATTAAGAAAATCAAGGACACACATAAGGACAAAGAGACAGAAAACTGAATCAAGTTGGAACACAGAGCATTCTCAATCATGCAGTCTTTTCTGCATCTTCGTTGACCAAGCTAAGGTGAAAAAGGTGCAGAGGCTTTGCTTTATTTCCCTCTCAGAGTACTTTTTTTTATTTTTAAGAGAATTAAATGTGTGAAAGTAAGCATTTTACCGGTTTACATTTTGGACCCTCCAGGCAAGGCAAAGACTGTTTATGGAATTATCTTTTTCTGGCGCCACACAACACAGTCCCGCATTGTGAGGAAATCCTCCACTTGGGGAAAAAAACAAAGTGTGACTAAAAAAAAACAAAAGAACAACGATGCTATTTAAAGGTTTGGGCTGGATCAGAGGGGGGGGGGGGCGGCACCAAAATAAGAGCCATTTGTTTTTTCTCTTGCAGCAGGAATTAGTCATGCTCTCCTCCCCTCTCACTGAATGGCAGGATTATTTCCATATGAATCCAAGTTTCAGCAAAACATCATCTGTGGTCGTTCGGTACCAGGTAATCTGCTACAATGCCTGAATCAAGACATTGGAGTCGTCGGCTCCTGGTTTACAATGTTATTCTGATTTCAGTCCAGTTTCATTTTCCTTCATCACGGATAATATTATAAACCTATGCAGTATTCTTTTATATACACTTTGATTTATTGTGGGCCTGATGTTGTTTTGAACAATTTTACCTCCACAAACGGACAACGAGGAAAAAAATAGACGTCTCTCCCTGTGACGTTTTTTTTAGTGTGAATGTTGGAATGAACGTGGCCATTTCGTTTAGGCATACATTAAAATATGTACCCTTAAGGGCTGAAATATAGAAATTAAGTAAATAAAATATGTGTCCTCAGTTGCACAGAGCATGCAGCCTCTTTACTGCAGAACCAGCACTAGCAAGCAAGTTACAAAGCAGCTACATTGAAATACAGATGTGGGAAAGGAAACATCTCTATGACACATCATGTGGAAACTTGCACTGCACTGATTTTTTTTTTGAACAACAAGGCATTATTCATGGATTGCAACTTCAGCTTCCCCAGAGTGTTCATCGACTCTACACTGACCGTGTTCCCAGTGTGAGGATGTCTGAGGAGATGACTGAGGGTCGGATTAACCGTAGCAGACCACAAATTCTCTTTGAGGCTACGGAAGCACTAACCAGAAGTTATGCAGTAGGAAAAATCTAACATTGACAGTATGGCGTGGATCATTTACTTTTATTCCAATGGAATAGCAATGGCTTTCCAAAAGTGAGGCCAAGCAAAGAAAAATGTCTCTGTTTTAGACTTAAGCACACTAAAGCGCAAACTAAAATTGAAATGTCTCCTAATGGGGTATTTGCTATTTTTGCTAATAGATAATAGCATTGCCATTGGATTGAGTAAACATGTAAATATCTTGTTATCTATAATCAATAGTTATGGAAACGCAACGATGCTCAACGTAACAATCAGCCCTAGAAATAATACTTCAGACTAACGTCATTTCAAAGAGTCAAATTGTTGGGGCTTGCAATCCTTAATTAATCTAATCAATATACATTATAAATCTGCCAGTATATTACAACTGATCACATGAAAAATATTCTGTTCTAAACTAAGACAGAAATACTTTTCGCTTTCAAAAGGCATTCCAAAAATCCAAATCTCAGTGACTAGTCTGTGCAGAACTGTAGTCTGCACAAAGTTTCAGAAATATAGTCTGCACAAAAGTTTCAGTTCAAAGCAAATGTTATTCAGCTGTGACCCCAGAAATATCTACGCTAACCCGTTTTTGAAAAACAACTTTTCTCTTGCATCATTTTTTGAGAGCTTGTTGTTAGACTGGTTAGGACTATCATTAAGATCATAAGGATCATTAGAAAGACAAAGAAGACTGACAATGAAGACAAGCCAATTGTTTGTCTTTTTCCCATTGAACAGTCAACATTAAATGTTGAGATGCAGTAAGGATGTACTAAATACTAGTAGTCAAATGCTGGATGTGCTATAAATTGGACATTCACTTTTTATTCAAAAAATACCCAATACACAACAGTAGTTAGAAATCCTTCAAAAACAGAAACAAAAAAAATGGACAATGGAACACAGATTTACTATTGCAATACTTTGACGTTGGAAATGATGGCTCAGTTTACAGTAAGCAAGATGAAACTCCAATTATAGCTAAACTCAACCGTTAGAAACAATTCACAATAATATATATAAAAAAAATAGATTCATATTAACTCAGAAAATTGCATTATCTCAAAGACACATTCAGTTTTTCTACAGATCCATAGTCGACAGGATATGTACTTGCCTGGCTCCACCTCAAACTGGGTAAGGACATAAAAACTATTCTCTGTGCAGATACATTATAACAAAAAACTGCATCACTTTTTATTGATTCCAAACTAAAAAAAAAAACCAAAAAAACAACACACACACACACACACACACACACACTCACACACACACAATCATAGGATTTTTGGGGAGGAACACCAGCAAATCTACAACATTTTCTTTGGTCAGTCCCTAACAGCTCGCACTGACAATAATCCCTTAAGCACTGAATACTCTCAGAAGCCCAGCTTGACGCAGCAATGCAGAGATAGCCTCTGGCAAAGTTTGATAGCAAAAGCAATGTGCTCCCATTGGTCTTCCAGCAGGAGAGATGATTCTCCCCAGTACCGAGGCACCCACAACCCAGAATCTTTTTTTAACATCACTTATGGAAAACCCCTGAGTTGCAGCAGCATCACTGCCTCTCTGCTCTCTCATCGTACTCAAAGGGGGACATTCTGAATAAGCTGTAAACTTTTCTTTTTCGTGTCATCACGGCATGGGCAACACCTACCATCATCAGCATCATTATACTCATTTTCATCCATTGAAAGGTCGAACCAGACGTCAGTGTTCAAAGTCACACTTGCTCACCACTAAGTGCATCTGTAAAAGAAATGTGGGAGGCAAAGACTTTTATAGTCTCTAAAACTCATTTGACCCGTCATCAGGTGGCCTTTCTTTTTTGATCTCAGCCAGCATGCCGCTCCTCATTTTTGGCTAAGTCAATAAATACCAGTGAGTGAGTTTGTCAGATACTGACAGAGTTCATGCTCTGGGACAGAGCGCTCCGTCCATTTGGTGAGCTGACATGAAAGATCTGCTGGTACAGTGAATGCAGATACTGCTTTTGTGAAGCGTTGATGGAGCTTCAAACACATTGTCGATGTGGGTGATCGATTGGTAAAGATCTTTGAAGGCTCTTTAGGTTATCTAACACATAGTTGAAAAAACATGGATTCCTGATATTTTAGAAAAGATCATTTTTCATTCTTTCAGTGTTTTCTCCTGAAAAGGCCTCCTTCAGTCTTGTTTATGTAAATGTTCTCAAATGAGGTCTGTTTTAGCATTTATATTTTTGAGAATCTCTATACGCGTGAAACTAACTTGCAACTCACTTTTGTAACTGAATCCAGTTTCCAACCTCTACATCTCTCTCTCTCTCTCTCCCTCTCTCTCGATCTTCTGATGTAGTCGGCTGTGTTAAAGTTTGCCCACTTTACTCCCGTCTTTATCTGGTGGACATGGTCATCCTCTTGCCGAAGCTTCTAAGAAAGAAAATGTGACCGATTTCAATATACTGTCTGTGCAAGGGTGAAAGTGTTTATATGCGCAACACATAACACAGTTGACACCATCCTGGAATATTTGCGTTTATATTTTCATTGGCATACTGTGAATAATACAGAATCATACACTTCTTAGCAGAGGTATCATGACGTTATCGGTGGTAAGTTTGTCTGGCATTGTAAGTCTAAGATGAAAGCAGGTAGAAGCATTGGACACTTGAGATGTGGCAATTGCCAAAAAAAAAGAAGAAGCTTTGAATACTCCATTGGGAATATTTGAGAAGAAGGTATTTCCATGTCTCCTTCACTTGGTCTTTGGGTCGTCAAGATTAGCAAACTCTTATGTTTACTGCAAAAATGACATTATTGTGAAGATACACTACTGTACAAATGTGTTACTCAGAATATATTCTTCAATGGGTAATTGTTTCACTAATGCTATGCATGTTAACATGGTGAATTAGCAGGCCACTAAACCACACTACCCCTCCCAAACAAACAGCAACTTTAAATCACAGATAGGGTCAGAGTGCAAATATGTACTGAAACAATTAACATTCCAATAATTACTTGAATCAGTAGGTTTAATTACTTCTGCACAGTGCTGACATTTTACATAGACCACTACGACATAGCATATACCCTGCGCTTTATAACACTTGTTTTGCAGCACCAACCGCAGCGGTGCAGGCCCGAGCTCGAGTTTAACAGTTGGTGTGTTCATACAAAATGAAAATCACTCACCTTGAATTCTTTAAATAGGTTGGAGTGCTTGTCCTTCAGGCACTTCGTCAAACTGAAGGCGTTACCTTCCTCTGTTTAAAATGCAACGCGGTTTATTTTGCATACCAACTCGAGCACATCAAGTACAACACTGTGGTCATTCGCAGTGAATACAAAGTACTTTCATACACAACTCTTTCCTTATTGGTCCCCAGGTAGTTTTTCTTGATGTTCTTTTCAGGCATTATTTTCCCTCCATTGCAGAAAAGACTCAATACCTTGAAGGCATATATGCTGCCAAAACCCGTGCAGGACAAAGTCCGCTCAATAATTGAAACACTGAAGCTGCTGCAGAAAAGAAAAAGTACCCTCAGATTTTTAGACAATTGTAATTGCTTGGTTTTCGTGACATCAGTAGCATTGTTCAAAACAAGCTTTGGATGTAATTTTGGTTATAATAAAGGCTGTGCCATGTCTGAACAGTAAGATTACTTAGCTCAGTGCAGGTGCGCTCATTAATGCGGTGCCTAAAACCCCGGGCATGCACACTGACAGTTACTGTTTCCAGTTTGAGTCACAATCCCGTTGAACGGCCACATGTGGATTGGTTTAATATGTTGCCCTGAACAAAGATATAATTAACCAGGAATGTTTCCCCCTCATGGATGTTAATACTTCATAATGATCCTGGTCAACCCTGCTCCACAGGGCATCATGGCAACCAACAAGAATGAGACAAAGGAAAAAAAAATATCTGTGCCCCAAAACGAATTCTTGCTTTTTTAAGGTAAAGGTCAGCAAGCGCAGTGGTAATCATTCCATACTGCCGCCCTATAGCTCTGGCAACACAATATCATTCTCAAGGAAACTCACATCAACTCTGTGGCACATTTAAAGGTAACCCAGGAAAATATGTTTCAGGTCGACATGCTAGAAATTCATTAAAAAGTTAATCAGATGAAAGGTGGCGCAAGATGGTAGCTGGTTACTTCCATGGAAGAGGGATGAAAAACAAAAAAAATCAAATAAAAATTAACCTGTAATGAGTGACAGTTTATTTGTGGCAGGCCCCAACAAATAAATAAGTGTATTGGAAACACTAAAAACTGTGCCAGTAGGAAATAACCCTCTGCTGTCCACCACTTATACACTTTAACAGTGGGTGATGCTGGCCATGTGGTGATGAACACAGAAACACATACAGAAATATCAGAGACAAGCAGCTGAGCCAATTAATCTTTGGAGTCCTCCCGAAAAAGACAGGTCAGGTTCACCAAAAATATTTCTTTTTTTTTCTTTTTTTATGTAATAGTATTACTTCATTCAGAGAGATGGACTAAAGTCTATTACATCTACTAGAAAAAAAAACAAACAAACAGTAAATTTAAATTAATGTAAATCACATCCATCAGAAAAATGTCAATTTTTTTTCTCTTCTTTTGCTCTTATATGATCACAGTGGAATGAAGACAGAATGAAACAGCATTTCAGACATGTTGAGGTGGAAAAGAGAAACTCACTCTGATGGAAAGCTCCCAACCAGGGTCGGTTAACAGGTCAATGGTGTGCATACGAGAACAATCCGTGCCCTCCCAAAGTACAAGTACGAGTTATTTTGCCTAGTATGAGCGCTCTGTGCCTGTCTTATTTATACATGCTGCACTTCAGTGGCCTCGGTACGGTTAGAGGAAATGTTTCTCAGCTCCTCGTACCTCGTTCCTCAGACAAAAGGCCCACGGGCAGCACTAACCTACAGCTGGATTACAAAACTGATGCAACCACACATACACATTATCAACATCTCCTTCAAATTTGAAACTGAGCTTTTCATCAACCACTGTAATTCATTACGTATTGGCATGGTGCAATTACGTTGTTTGAACAGCTGGTTAACTCGCTACTAAAAGAATACGGCTGAACAAATAATCCCTTGGTTGCGGTTACATAACACGACGTAGCTGCTGAGCAGTTTATACAGTATATAGTCAATCCATCGTATCACAAAGCAGTAAAGTGTGGATGCTTTGGGACAGTACTAAACAGGCCAGTGTGCCCGAAGCTGCGGTCGTTACTTATGTACTTATTTCTCAGGTCTGGTTGGCTCTTTAGCGATGAAAATGCTACATTAATAACGATCAAAAACGAAATTGGAAAAGTTCTTAAGTTATGAGTCAACTTATAAAAACATGACGCCACTTACTGGATTTAAAGACTCCGCGTCTTCATTTGCCTTCATCCTCGAGTCTGCGGAACAGCCACGCAGTAGCGCAGGTGTCGCTGCTCTGTCTCTGACCTCATTTCATGTTTGCATTCAACAAAGCTGACATCATATTGAGAACTTGTCGTTGAAAATGGAGGCAAGAACAAACAGCAGCGTTTGCAGCAGAACTGCTCGCAGGAAACTTTATTGTAAGTTGTTCCAAGACTATTTAAGGCTATATTAGACTACAGGTGATGCATTCAACCGGTCTTTCCAAGAGTGTACAAGACCTATGTAGTCTTCCAGCCCTGATCACACTTTGATGCATTTTAAGCCTTCATGCATCCAAAGTGATTCAGCTGCTCAAGTATCAACAGTGATTCAGCCTTGCATAATTCCTTTCCATTGCCTCTCCATTCTATACATGCCCCATTGCATTTGCATGTGACCCCAGCCCACTTCTACTTGAGTCAAGTCAAGCAAAATGCCACATAAAAAAATAATTTTGGGCCACCGTTCAAGTGTTTCTGAGAAAAGGCGGACTCTACTCTGGCCTCTGACGAAGCTCGCCCGTGATTCCAAAAAGTGGATGATCAGACTGTAAGATGTTCCCTTTCAACGGGGCTTTTGACAGGTTTAAAAGTGGATGTGTGTATCTGGACGTCTGAATCAGCTCCAAGGAGAGATAATCTTCTCACAATACACAGCACACTTATCTATGAGGAGCGGGTTTATTTTGAGCAGTTTGGTTTGACAAAGAAAATGTGAAACCTTTGTGGCTCTCTCTTTGAAATCCTAACACAAAACAAGTCGATAATAGGGGTTTTATCTTGGAAACAGAGCATCTTGAGAATATTGGAGTGGATTCTCTATCAGGCAGTGCGTCTCATGATTGAAAAACAACATGCTTGTTTTGCCAGGAGTGTTAATAATTAACTAACGTGGCAACCAAGATTTTTTTTTTTTGCTTTTTGCTTTTGATTTGGAAATTTTATTAAAATACAGAGATATTCATGGGTTGAACTCTTTGAACAGCGAACATATTACAAACTCTTACAGTTAGAAAAATTGTCTGTATTTAAACCATTGAAATGGCACAATGTACATTCAACGCACGAGCCGTGTAATTTCATACATGATTCTGCTCTCAAACAATGTTTGCCAATATTCAACCCACAAACAGCAGCGAGTCAAGTGAGACACGGATTCTGTGTAGAGGGTGCAGTAAAAAAAGAAAAAAACAAACATGCAACAGAGAACTTCCCACGCCACTCACACCTCAGGCTTTCGTGCGAAGGTGGAAAGAACAGACTTGCAAACAGTTGTTTGCTCAGTGACTAAAGTAAACAAGGACAAATCTCGGCGTGATGTTCGTGTTTTCCTCCAAGCCCGACTTCTCACTGAAGCATTTGAATAAAGGATGGTTGGCTACTGGGCTGACCCATGCATCATTGAAGCCAGCACAGCTTGCTCATTCAAGAATAACTGCAACGCATCCTCCTTCAGCTTTCAGCTCCAGAAATGTCTTCGAATGGCATGGGTGTATTTACCATACATTAATTGACTATCCAGTTCGTCAAATTCCCTCTCCTTGACACGTTCACTGTTGTTTGTTGTGGAAAAGAATTGTGTGGTTTTGTTTTTACTGCTTAAAACAAATACACATGTGGTTCAATATCGTAAAAATTCATATAATACATTCTTTATTACCAACAAGAAAATAAAATCATTGCAGGCCTTCTACGTCTGCACAAAATAATTTTAGAAAGAAGCAGAGACCCTGACCATCGATGGGTAATCTATGCCAAGTCTAGACTTGAAATGAGCATTTCATCAGCATGGATCACTCTACCACCCCCCCCACCCCACCCCAGCCCACCCCATTCCCGTCTGCCTTTAAAACTTCCCATTGAACACGGCTTAGGAGGCTGCCTTCTTACCTTATCCTGAAGTTGGCAGGGTGCGGATGTCCATCATACAAAGATAAAAAGTCATATTCCTCCTCCACTGCAAAAGACTGAAAGACTATATGAATCCTGTTCCCTTCCTCTGCCACAATCACCCAAGTACAGTTCGCTCCATTTGGATATCCATACGGAAAGCCGGGGCTCTCTATCGTCCCGTTCCTCCCTTTTAAATTGCCTCCGCACGTGTGGATGAAACCTGCAAGAAAAGGAGGGGGAAAAAACAGTGTTAATTAACAATCACAACATTGCAGAAATTGCACTTAATTTGCCTGGTGCACACACAACCAAGCAGCTGTCAACAAAATGGCTTGAGATGTTTTCTTTTTTTTTTTTTTAACAGGTCGACACAGATGCTCATCCAAAGAGAAGATTCATTGCATGCACCCAGTGAATTCGCCAGTACAATATTTCTTCAGCAGAGAACAAATTGTTTGGAAAATTCACACTGCTCTCAGCTGACAGGGGCTAAGAGAGAAATCTGGCAACCAGCTGGACTTGAGTCGAGCTTTGGGTTTTTTCTTTTCCATTTGCGCTCTCCGTCATGAGGAAGGAAGAAAAAAACAAACAAACACGCTCCGACGCTGCTTTAATAACACGGGAGGAATGCAAAACAGAGGACGGTACTGTGACGCTTTTCAGCGTCGAATCAACGGAAAGGCTTGTGATGTATCATTACTGCCCACCTCCTTCCATGGGGTTACAAAGCCCCAGAGACAAGAAACAAGCAAGGTCTTCCAATTTGGTGCCACAAGCCCTTAACGCTCTGTTTCACCGCCCACACAAGATGGATCTCCGCGCCCGGTTGCATTGGCGAGCTAAGGAAAATCAATACCCTTGACATATTATGTTAAGGATTATCCTATCATTGTCAAACTACAATAATTTGATTGCTTGTCTAACCTTCGCGGTGCTCATGCAAATGAGCGCCGCAGCCCGCGAACCGAAACATGCACGCAAACATAATCTGTGTCACCCATGCGCAGTCCCGACAACCTTCCTCCGCACCGCCAGCATCCTCCCACACGTGTACAATGTGTGAACACGCTCCCGCGTGTCGCGGGGGGGGGGAGGAAAATGCCATTGGATTTGAAGCTATCTTGCACGTATTCTAATGAAATGCAAACTTAATTAAGATGTATGCTCCCCTCCAATAATTTACTCCTTGTGTAATTAGCTTTTCACACTCGGTAGGTGAAGGATGTTTTGCATAATGCTGGCCGTACCCATGCAGTGCAGTAGTAAGTAAGTGGAAATGGCCAACTAGCCATCATTATACTTTGTTTTCCTTTCATTTTCATGCATGTTTTTAATTTCCCCGACTAGAAAACTGACCAGAGTGACATTATAGCCTCTGATTTTTGAGCTGTTTTAACACATTTCAAAGCAACTATTTGCTGTTAGAGAGAAATGTGTTCAGGATCTTTTGCAAAATCTGCCTCTACTATCTTTACACTCCACTGCGGCCCCACAACGTTGCTCTTTGAATGGTCTCGACCCCGAGGCCGACAAGCAGTGGGTTGTATCTCCCATTGTCAAGATAACTAACCTGGCTGCGGGACCTCATCACCACTCTGTTATCCTGGGATCAAGTGGCGCGACCTATTTATAGATACAACCCTAGACGCTGTATATTACAAGCCCGCGGGGCTCGATGAAGCTGTCTGATGATGAGCCGCCATTCGTTTGATGGGGCTTCTGCAAAGATTTGTCAAATGTCTAAGTTGCAATTATTTCCGCCGGCGCTGAGCAGCTAGAAGCAATCACGGCAAATTTGCACCACCTACAGGGTCACTATGATCCGCACTGTGCCATGCTGTGTCGCTTGCTGCTTTCAAGTGCTCTTGGGAATTTTGTAATTACCACCACGGCCATCTTTACTGATCCAAAAAAACACGTGAGCATGGCAGCGCACACATGCATTTTTGATTACAATGTTTCCGTTTCCACTCGCTTAACTGTTGCACATAATAACAATAATATTAATTTAATAAGTAAATAAACAAATGAGTAACATTTCCAACTTGGTCAATGAATGGATTAAGCTAATAAATTAAAATAAATGTAACAACGTTATAACGTAGACAAAGGTTACAGTCAATGCTTGAAAAGGTAAGGTAAAAGGTAAACTATAAATGATTTAACGGTAATAACAGGGTCAAGAACAATAACAAGTGCACATTTTAAGATCATTAAGTGAAGGGGAAGATAAGCGTCCAAGGTAAATTGCGAATAATAAATAGTCGTAGGGATTCAAGAAGACTCCGTGTCCTCTCTGGAGTGCTCTTCGTCTTGTACGTGTTGGAGGGTGTGTGTTTCACACGGAGCTGTGGAAATGTGGGGATTAAGCCTCCACAACAACTCAAACACAAAAACCGCTCCGCTGCTCTGGTTAATTGTTAAAAGAAAAACAGCAATAATAACAAAAGCAAAACAGTCCTTTGAGTAACAAAAGCATCTTCGCATTAGCGAGCCGGATTCAGCGAGTCACTGGTGATAAACCCTATGACACATGTTTTCTAATTAGAGGGGAAACTGAAGCACCTGCAGGAGACCTGTGTAGGCAGACAGACCCTCCCCACCCAGGAGGTGAACCCAAGACCCGAGAGTAGTAGGCAAGTAACCATTATATCAGCAGGATGCATGCGCACCCGCCAGCCAATACCAACAAAGTCCTTTTTTCTACTAAATACAACAAATGATTTTTATCGACTGCGGCAAAATGTATCGAAGCGACCTGAAGCCAGCGGGAGAAACAGCTCTACCTGCTGTTACCTCTGGCTGTGCAGCCCACAAGGTTCTCCACTCAGGAGTATTAGTGCTACAATGCGAAGCTCTCGCGTGCCACTCCGAGTCTATAAATACCACAAGCAGCAGACCCTCTGTTCATCCCAAAAAATGTTGGTGTTTACGCTGCATTAGCTGATTATTGTTGCAAAACTCTTTGCAGCGACTCGGCGTAGCCACGAAACAGACGCTCGGCGCCATGATATCCGTGTCCCTGCTTCCGCTCTACCCCCACTCTCCATCTCTCGCTCCCTCCTCAGATCAATGTATCCTTTTTATCCCTCATTATCCCCACAACTCTCTCTTGCCTCTTCCCATCACTCCCTCTCTTCGTCTTCCTCGCTCACCTTTTTCATCGCCTGCCTCTCTGTCAAATCGTTCCCTCCCTTCTCTAATCCTTCCCGCTGCACCCCCCACAACCAAATATTCTCATTTGCTCAGCTTCACCTACTCTGTATGCCCTCCTTGTATCTCTCTCCAACCTGCCACCCCCTCTCCCCCACCTACGTGCACACGCCCCTCGCTGTGAGTCTAAAGGAGCGTGTAACATGTTAAGCACTGTCATCTCCATAAACACTGCGGCCAATCTATAAAAAGACCGGTGTAAAGCTTCATCTTGTTACGTTTTCAAAGTGTGACAACACAACACCCCCTTCATGTCACAAGACAGTGTAATAAACCTGTGTGCCGCTTTCACGCACAGAATGTTCTCTTTGAAGTCCACTGTCACTTCTTTCCCCCTCGCAGTCCCTCCCCCACCCCCCCACCTCCCATCATCACTTCACTCGTAAAACGCAGCGCCAGGCTTTTCTTTTTTTCCTTTTTTTCTTTTTCCTCCTACGGACCCCGTGTTGGCACCACACTGTGGCGCGACCATAAATTGTGATGAGAAACCAAATGAACAACATGTTGTGATTGCACGGTGGGGAGAATGTGCTTCATAAGTGAATTACTATCACAGCTCTTGAGCCTGGCACAATCAGGGGGATTCAGCAGGTGGCAGGTCTGCATGACAGACATCACAAGACCGGTCCCTGCTGGTACTTATGTACTCACAATGTACTCGTGGTTACATAGACGCACGCAGAACAAGGGCTTTACGTTCTACCAAGTCCGCGATGTGCTGACGAGCAAAGAAGCAGCAAGAAAATGGTTTCATCTTTCCAGGTTCCATCAGCCTGAACTGTCTGAAGGTGTTGTGGTTATGCATATTCATGTGGCCTGTACATGCAATTATCTTTGCCATTTGGATAGCTGAAGAGCAGGTTGCCTTGGTGATGAATCCTGTCTGGTTAAAGAACATAAGGTTGGTTTTGTTGGTTGGATGCATCAAATAGAAAAATGGCACCTTGTTAGCAGAGGTGGTGCTTGTGAAGAAAGATGAGATGTTCGGCTATAACTATAGATGGCCTCCCTTTACAAAAGCCGACAGCGGCTGTGTTGTTTATTAATACTAGCTCAGCCGAGCTATAAAAACAAACGATTAGCTGCCGTAAAGCGAAGGGAGTAGGAGTCATTTATTGTGGCACAAATTATTATTAGCGACAAACAGATCACTCATAACAGTTGATTGCTGATGAGAGTGAGAGATCGCTCGAGCCTGCAATTTTTTCTTTGATGACATTTTTAATAAACAATATAATGAATATAAACATCCTCTGAGAAGCTCGGAGAATAAACAGTGACTTTAAACCTGATCCCTTCAGGTAGGTAGTTGCGTCTCGTCCCGGCACATTTGAGCGCTCGGCAGCCTCGCAGCAATGAACCTGTGGAATCCTGATTAGTTTGGCAAATCCATTGTGTTCCATTTGCTATATTGTCCTCGAACTGTATTAAATTTATCCGCGGCCTCTTGTGCCGCACTTATCCTTTCATCACCTGTCTGCTGTCCTCAGTTTAACTGTGGCAAAACAATTCTTGTAATAAGACAAAGCGTTCAACCTCATCAAACGAAGTTCCTCGTCTTGGATCCAACTGAGGCTCCTATGGGCTGATTTAATGTTGTTCTTTTTTCTTTCTGTCTTTCAGTGCCACATAAACAAAAGTTATGGCGACCTTCTTTTTTCACCAGCCTGCTTGTCTTCACACGAGTGCAGCAGCTGTACATATTTCCTTGTGACATTCATCTGGTTAAACTTATTTGGGCAAAGGATGAATTATAGTTTGACGAGTGGCCTTGTGGGAAACAACACTGTTGATGTATTACATAGAGCAGACACTGTTTGTACTAGGGTGTCTCCTTAGAAGCATTATGTTGACATTCTGCTGTGGACGCTGCAATATACATAGTCGGCAGGGTCGCATGAGAGGGAAAGCTGTGTTGACAAAGTCAAACTCAGACATTTAATCATAGTGTTCTAGCTCTAACCTTTTCCACGAGTCATTCAGGATTTACACACACACACACACACACACACACACACACACACACACACACACACACAAGTTTCTGTCTATCTTTGCAAGGACTTGACACATTCATTTTGCACTCTTCTGTACAGCAAACCCTGAGCTTGACCATGTGCCTCACTCAAACCTTCCATTCATACCTTGCCTCTAGACTTAGGCCTCTCTGCTAAAATGCAATGACAAAGTTAAGAGTTAAGAAAGTTAACTTGAGTTTTCTTAAGTTAGGACTGGACTGGTCTCTCTCTGCTTGTCATGAACATTAACTCCTCCTCCTCTTCCTCCTCCAAACAATACATTTTTGCAAAGCTTTATATCACATAGTTGACACCCCATGTCTGATAGATGGGCCCCTCAAATGACAAACAGAAGAAGAGCTGCACCTCAAGCTGTTTACAGAGCAGAATCAATCACACTGCAATACACCACACTACATTGCACTTATCCTGGTTTAATTTGAATACTGAAGCAAATTTGTTTAGCTGGTGTTATTGATGACTTTGTATCAAGGAAGGCATGAAAGGTTGGGGTTTATGTGCAGTATTGAGCTCAGGGATTGACAAACATGGAATGGGAATTAGTCAGGCGACTCAGCAGGACGGCTGCGCCACTGTCAGCATAAAAAAAAAGTAAATGTTTCCATTTTAAGCTTTGCTTTAGCTAGTTTGTTGTTAGTTTGATGCATAACTGAGGAAATTATGATTTGCCCACAGGATTGTTCGTAAGACAACAATTCTGTGTTTTTTTTGTTTTTTTTTGTTAAAAAAAACGGTTTTAAATTTTGATATTGTAATATACTGCTAGAAGATCGGGATCATGTCAATGATAATGACCTATATTTAATTACACACTTTGTGTGGGTGTAAATGTTTGAGTGTAGATGCAATTTATTATTTATTCTTTTTTTTTCAATTTAACCCCTCAAAGGCTATTTTAAATCCAATACAGTGAAGCTCTAGTGTGTCATCTAGTGGCTGAATGCTTAGCTCAACTTTTCACTCTTGTTACAGACCCTACGTAAAGTCATGAAAACACATGACTTTTCCCAATTCATTAAAAATCCACTTGATGTGTTGGCATATTTGGCTCCGAAGAATATATGCATGAAATGTTTATTTCAACATAAGGGTGTGTTTGATGCTATCTAAATGAATTGTATCAGATTGTACGAATAACAGCACTCAATCCACAAGTTTTACCACTGAGCCAATTTAATCTAGACTACATTCATTCTTATTAAGATTTAATACTTCCTGAGCTTCCAGCTGGTCTGCATGAATGCAATCAGTCCAGTCTGCACAAGACGCAAGCCGTCAAGCTGCTCCTATTTGATTTTTTTCCCCTGCGCTTTCCACCGTTGTGAAGACATTAAATACAGACGCGAGAGAAAAATCAGGAAAAGTTGTGGTAACACAGGAAAAAGCTACATTGATTAGCACCTGACCTTAAAGGTAAGAGAGCTGATACAGAGATATCAATCAGTGAGGGGCTGCGTAACAGAGCGCTGAGTGGAAAGATAGAGCCCTTACTGATCAAGATAAAGGTCAACAAACACCCGGAAAGACTATGCTTGCTGCGGACTACGTTTGAGAGACAGTAACATGTTGCGCAGTGAGCTGACCTTTGTCCACAGCGAGAAAAAGTAAAAGGAGGAGATGAAATTAAAGGAAATTGCGGGAAGGGGGGGAATTTGGAGGGAGGAGGAGGAATAATCCATTTTGTTCATTGTCTGGCGTAACAAATCATGACTCTGCGGCGTGCGCATCGTGACGCACCAGAGCCGCTGCAGCGCAGACAGAGTTATATTTAGAGGTAATTTTGATTTGCAAATCTGAGTGACGGGGTTTTTTTTTTCGCCTCAGATCTATGACAAAGTGTTCTCTGAGCCGCGGAAATAAAACACGCAGGAAAGAGGAAGAGGAGCGTCGAATCTGTCACGCGGCACAATGAGGAACACAACAATGATGACTGCTGGGAGGGGGGCCTGGGGGGTTGGTGGGGGGGCTCACCGCAACCTTGGCAGACGGGTATTCTAAATCGACATCCTCCGAGAGACGGATCACAGTTGCATGGCGGTGCTACACCTTTAACAATTCACGGTGATGGAACATGCGCGAACGCAGGCGGGCCCTCGCCATGCCTGCCTGCATGCTTGATGAAAGGGAAATGGGCGCCGGAGCACCGCGGCAAGAGAAAAGAGGCTTTCTGCAGAATAAAAATTACCCCCAGCGATTGTCGCTGCAATTTTAGAAAGAGGGCTCCGGAATATTCCATTCGCTGGTTTTAAATTGCCAGCCAGCGAGCTGAGAAATACTAAAATCAAGTGCACCGCCGCACTAAAACAGCTGGCACGTGCACAAATGGCAAACACACACCATTGCGCAGGGAATCAGCAGGTCCGGTGCTGCAGCCGGTGTGTGTGCGCGCGCTTGTGTGTGCGTGTTTGTGTGTGTCATCCAGTGTAATAGCAGTTTCCCAGTGTCTGTGTGCTGGCCACATCCCACCACATATAGTATTTTTCAACACCAGCCACCGGTACGTCCTCGACGTGCTCCCGAGCCACACTGCTCGTGATGCCAGTCTTGAGAGCAGCCGCGCAACATTAACCCGAGGGGCCCAGCGCAGGCACAGCGGACGGGACGCCCGTCTCTCTCCAACCTCCAATTTCCGAGCAAACAATAGAATCAGCACTTGACTCTCCGTCGGAAGGAGATGGAGCGACGGGAACGTAGACAGATGGAAGAAATGTCTTCTTTTACCTCTGAAGTAAACAACAGCGAGGAGGGAAACAGTACTTGACTTGCTTTTTACTCGCCGGGTAAACATGTGATTCCGCAGCCAAGACGGGTTTTCATATGCAAAAAAAAAAAAAAACAGCCTATGGGATTTTTACTTCCTCAATCACAAACCATCTCATTAACACCCGAGCTGCCTGCACATTTTCTAGACCAGTACTGGCAGCGTAATGGAATTTTAGATTCACCCCTCACTCGCTCCCCCTTCAGTTTTTGCAAGAGGATGGAGACTACGGCTGATTTTCTTTTTGAGAGCTTTCGTTTTCTTAGCTTCCGCCCCCAACGTTTTAGTTTTCCATTAGGCATCCCATTTGTTCAACTCGTCAGGAGGCGAGACATGAATAAATGCAAAGGGGCGTCACACCGACACGCACCAAAAGTTTTCAGTGTCACTTAACCCTCGCTAATGTTTTCCGATGAATGCTCATCATCATAAATACATGTAAATTGAGCAAAATAAATTTTGCTAGAAAATTAAAAATCACGCATGGCAATTACCTGACAAACTCTGACAGCGAATTATCGAGGAAATAAATTTTTTGCTGGTCAATTAAAGGAAACATGAAATAAACCAGTAAATTAGAGCCCAGTTTGCTACACTTGCTCAACAGCACCGCTCAATGTGAGATCAAAGTCACATCGGTGTGAACTGCCACTCCTTGGATTTTATTTTCCATGTAATTTCTGACCTTCTGCCTCTGCCATAGCTTCTTGATCCCGGGAATGCAGGGTCCAAAGTGCTGCCACTGCACTTTGAGGATATTGCCTGGGCCTCGGTTTAGCTTCCTCAGACCAGCCAATGTGTCCTTGATTATGACCAAAATGAGTCCAAGTTTTGAAATTAAAATGGACAATGACGGACGAGCAAGTGCTTTAATAAATGCGCCATATCTGACCGAGGCCAATGGGACAAAGTACAGCAGTGAACCTTGGAATTAAATGATCACAGATTCGTTTGCACTACATTACAGGGCAGAGCGCTGGCCTGTCTGCTTGTGGGGCTAGTAGGTGAAAGTATCTAAAAAAAAAAAAAAACCTACGCAGCATTTTTTACTTTCCAATGCCATCAGTGTGGGATTTATGAATCAATCAATATTACCAATGTGGTAATTAATTACCTCCTGAGGTGCTGACGTGCGAGGAATCAGATGCAGCTGTCGGGGTTTGTTTTCTATTGAGACGGAATAGAAAATTCTCCTACAAGCTCCCACAATGTTTGCAGCAAAACTCAGCCGTGTATCAATTACGGTATCAGCAACTGCAATCAGTTTGATTGGCGCTGAAACATTTAGGCGTCGCCCCGCCCCCTGTTTGCCTTCACCTCCACACCGTCCTACTTTGTTTTCGAGACCACGCTTCGCTTCTGCACGCCCCCTCCCGTCACTTTTCAAGCATCCAGCTGACGGACAGAAGAGCAACGCGAAGAAAGGCCCACGTGTGTAACGCATCAATGCCACAGGTTATGAGGTGAATAAAACAGGGGAAATGCTGGCTGCCTTTCTGACTCATCCATTTAAGCTTTAAGAAAAAGAAAAAAGGGGGGAAAAAAATGATCTTTCAAATATCTTTTAAGCAAAAGGTGTACATTTCTTTCATGACGAGCTTTATAAATTGGGGCGCTTGTTTCGCCAGAGACACAAACACGCCACGCACATTTCTTAAATCAAAAGTATGCCTGTGGCTTACGGAATTTAATCCTCTCTGAAAATGACATTGAGGTGCACAAGATGGCCTGCCTCCCATCTTGTAGCCTTGACTCCGGAAGCAGCCTATTACATTTAATCTCAACAAGCAGGGGAAGCTGTTTTCCCTCTTGAGGACATGATATTGCCAATCTCCATCCCCCAAGAGTGCTGCTCCTATTAAAACCGATACCTGACCCACTGACTTGATCCGGACCAGCAAACCACATCACAGCTTTACAGGGGGGAACTGTCAGCCACCTCTCGCAACCAGGCCTAGACCTAAATCTGTGAGCAGACAGCCGGCGGGTGTCTGACGTTGTTGCAAAATGTCACCGAGGTAATCCACCAAGATGTCAGTACAAAAAGAAGCACGAAAACTTTGCACTGAGGAAATATAGATGCGGTTTTCTTGCGGGGATTTTCATCTAGCTGCACCTTCTGCAGCTTCTTCTGAAGGCCGTCCCCAAAATTCTTGGCTCTACTTTTTCCCCAGCGCTGCGGAGACGCAGAGCGTGAGGGGCAGCGGGATAATGCCCCAAATTCCCCGTAGATAGTGTATAATTATGCAGACAAATTGTAATCCTGATTAGCCCGCACAGCCCTTTCCAGCCTGTTTACATAATCACACTGAGAGAAAGTCTTCATCAAGGGCTCAGTGACCAGATTACTGTGCGCGCAGGACCCACCTGATTACCAGCAATTAGTGACCGTCTGGTATGGGGCTTTAAAAAAATAATGGCTTTGCAACGAAACATGGAAGCTCTGGTGAACTCGGAGGGAATGAGGAACTTTTGACCCCCTGATTGCTTCCATTAAAGACTGCTCGTCATTTAACGGCTCAGCACCATTTTATTTGCCCTCCACCATGTATTTACAAGAAAGGAGCAAAATATGTAAGTGTTTACGGGACTCTGCTCCAGGTGCTGCAATGTCTGCTTGACCAAGAAAGATTGTAGACACTCCACCCCTTTCAGGTGATGTGATGCACTGCTTATGTAACCATGCATAACAATGGGGCCCCCTCCCCACTGTTGTTGCGGCGTTTTTTTTTACTCTGAATCAGACCGAAGGCTGAACACATGATGGATACAGTTTGTCAAGAATTCGAGAAAAAGTGGCAAGCAAAACTGCTGGACTGATACAGAAGATACAGTTTAGACCTTGAGTAAAGGAATTCAATTGGTATTTGACCTAGGTCCTTTACTCTGTTACAGGAGGAAAAAAAAATCCAACTCCTGCAATTTTAGCTCCCTAAATTTGTGTCTGAGTGCAGCAGTTTTATGAGTTCCCAGAGGATTATATGACACACTTGCGAGCGGCGGTCCTCGGTTGTTTGGCGGTGGACTGCTGCAATGAGAACATGTTTTTTTTAGGGGTTGTGTTTTTTTTGGAGTCACAATCCAGTTTTACTCATTCCGAACAGAAGTTGGTGAAAAAAAAACAACAACTCCCAAATGGTGTCGAAGGATTAGCCAGGTCACTGAGGTAAATGTCTGGGTTGGGCTTGCACCACCCACGCATGCAAACCTTTGACTCAAAAATGACGCTTTCACGGTCTTAGCAAGACAGAAAGTCTTCTTTTCACAGCATCATTTCAACCGTCCAATAAATGAGTCAGAGGGCAAATGTGGCCTTTCTTTTTTACTTCTTTGCGAAGTCACACGTCATTTGTCAGAACTGAGGCACAGCAGCTGTTCCTCCTCTGTCTCCGCCTCCCTCCACATCCCTACATCCTTGTGCTTTCCCTGAAGAGCGTCACCCTGTCCAGCTCCCTTCCTTCAGCTCACTTCCATCAAATTCCTGGCTGGCTGGCTGGCTGGCTGGCTGGCTGGCTCTCTAATAAGTAGCAGAACTAGGCGGATTGGCAGTGGCCTCGAGGTTTGACATTGCCACAATGTGGGTGGCGATGAAACAGCACTGCGCCTGACTCTGCTCGACTTAACTTGGCTCGCTCTTAGTGGGCGTTGCACGTTTCATCCACCCCCGATAGATAGACGTGAGAATTACTCCAAAGGCGAAACAATCTGCATGTAAATTGATACCACTGAGTGCCCATGACCGGAAATATATCCATGCACTGAGCAGATAAATAACCATGCATAAGCATGCACGAGCGCATGTACACACATTATGTCTGAACAAACACAAAGAGGGGCAACACACAGGCACAATGAGTAGAAAAAAAATATATAATGTTGAGGGCTGGAATTGGATTACCATTTTTATTTTCCTTGCCTTTGATTCAAGACAATGAATGTGAATTTCACTTGGCAAAACACAAAGTAATGGTAATTTGAAAAAGAAAACAAAAAAACAACCCAACCAAATCAACTACAGACCACTCAAGCGAGTGTTCTTTGGCTCGTTTATGCAATCAACATGAAAATTGACTTGCAATGGGGCGAGAATACATTTGTAAGCTGGCAACAAACACTTTATTTATCAGGCTGAGATGCAAATTAGAGGGAAACCTCTGAGGTAAACAGGAAGGAGGGGGACCAATGGTAACAAGACTCGAGTGCAAAGTCCATGAGGTTGGTTTGGGGGGGGGGGGTTGAAAAAAGTACACCTGTTCAGAAAAGTTACATTTCGCTATTTCGGCGTTTCTCCCAAAACAGAGGCTCGGGGGGAAATCACCGAGAAGAGAAGCATTCTTCCAGCTCTTCACACAAGCGACGCTGGGCAGCAGCCAGTGGAATACTAACAAGCCCACCTTACACCTGCTTGCACTTGCAGGTCCGATAACGGCCAGACGACGATCTGGTTCCACACTAATTGCTTCGCGCCCCTTTACATCCCCCTCCATCCAAAACACCCACCCACCCACCAACAGACCGACCAACCAACCAGTGCCTTCCTGGCCCTAAAAAGAAATCCCACATAAATACTTCAAAACTCGACCCAGAAAAGGGGGAATCGCGGGCAGCCCGACCCCTAAATAAATGAGGCTGTCTTCATATCCTATAGGAAATCTGCGGTAATGTGCCCCACCACCAGTTCACCAGTTCCCCCAGTCCTGCTAAGCCAGGCAACTCACGTAGGCTGTTAGGAGGCGCGTAGGGCGACCGCAAGAATATCTATTGAGTGGCTCGGTCAAAGCCTGCATTGAGCGCTATAACCCGGCGAAATGCGTCCCAGCCACTCAAATCGTGGGAGCCTGTTTTTGCGCACATCTTGTCTGTACCGCTACGGCTCTTTGATTTCTCACACGCACACAGAGGAAGGCAGAGGCAGGGGGTCGGGGGGAGGAAGAATTAGAAGGAAAAAAATAAATAAAACAAGACACACATATATCTTTGCTTTACTGCAGAGGCTCGTACCTGTCACGCAAGTGAACATCAGCGAGAAGACGAGATTCCAAAAAACAATCCCCTTCCTAATCCACATCCTCCTGGCGTGGCCAAAGTCCCCGCGGCCGCATTTAACGCATCTCCTGTTGAAGAAGACGTCCCTCAGCCCTATAGATCCGTCGTAGTATCCGTGTCTGTAAATCCCCTTCATGTTCGCGAGTGCACACATGTAACCCGTGCTAGGGTTTTTTTTTTTTTTTTTTTTCTCCTGCGTGGTCAAAAGTGGCTCTCTTCTTCTTTCTCCTTCTTCTCTTTTTTTTCTCCCCCCACCGCCACCACCACCACCACCCCTCTCCGCCGCCTGCTTCAGAGGAGACACAGTCAGGCAGAGCCCGCCCGCTACGTCAGCTGATGAAGGAGAAGTGAGCGAGACTGGATTTTAGGAGAGGACCGCGGCAACCTGGACGAGGGCTCAACCATCTCTGCCGAGCCGGAGCGGGGCATCAAGTGCGGGGGTCTCGGCCGGCGCGCTCTCGCACCTGCTCTCCGGCATCGCTCTCGCGTTGAACGATCCCCCACGCAACTGAAGAGAGAACGAGGAAGAGGAGGAAGAGGAGGAAAAGCAGGAGGAGGAGGAGGAGGAGGAGGAGGGGGGATGATGAAAAAAAAGCGTCCGAGGACGCAGAGGATGCGCGTCTCGCCGACAATTTGAACGCTGTCCGTGCCGCTATCGATCTGCAATTGAAACCTCGCAGTGAGAGAGAGAGAGAGAGAGGGAGGGAGGGAGGGAGGGAGGAAAAGAGAGTGAGAGAGGGAGAGAGAGGGAGGGGGGGGGAGTGAGGGAGTGAGGAGGAGAACGAGAGAGAGAGAGAGAGAGAGAGAGAGGAAAAGGTGGCAGTGTTTGCTGCCGTCCTGTGTGCAAGTACGAGGTGTGTGTGTGTGTGTGTGTGTGTGTGTGTGTGTGTGTGTGTGTGTGTCCGAGGGAGCGGTCGAGTCATCATCAGGTGGGATCAGTGGTGGCTATAGCCAAGGTGTAAAAAAATCCCCAACAATCACAACACTGTTAATGACAGGCATGTGCCTCATGTGCGCGCGCGCCAGTGAACGCCTGCTTGCTGCTGGCTTGCAGAAACACCGTCCCGTCCCGCCCCGAAAGCTGATGAAAGAAAATTCTCCCGGCAGGCAATCCCGCCATAACTCCGGCGGCTTCTGCTTCTCTCTGGTCGTGGAGATGGAGCGCAGCCGTCATTGGGGGCGACGGGAAGCGGCGCCGGATTTGCAATGCAAAGGACGGGACGGTGACGGCGTCGGCGTCGGGGCGCTGCTCGGCTGCAGTGGGGCTCTTCTGCCATCTAGCTTTGGAAGAGTCGCTGACCTGCGCGCCTCGAAAAGATCCTTCCATCCCGGATGGATGAAGGCTGGACACCGTGTCCAATTTTTTTTTTTTTTTTTTTTTTTTTGGTCTTCTTTTTGCTCTGTACACCAACATCACTTCCGGATTTTTATGACTTTGAATAGCCTTGCACATTAACGTTTATGAGCGAAGCAGATCTGCCAGGGGACAGAAAGAAATGTGGAACAGGTGAGGTTTTAAATAAATCATGTGCACAGCGGTGGGTTTGATTCATAATTGTGCTTGCAAAGGGCTCCACAGAAATCAATATATTTTGCTGCGATATTGAAAAGATTTATGACTGTGAAGTCAGAGGGTAAGTTCATGAAGAAAGCAAATATATTAACCCCGAGTTTCTCTTTGCATTTAAGTGAAGCAGGACGAAATTGGCCTGTAAAGGCCCAGTGCTTGCAATTTGGCAGCATCTAATGTTCTGAATAGATTGCAAACAACGTTAATGTTGATCTTTTCTGCTTCCCGATCTCCCACTTGGCCTCACATCTTTCTAAGGACAATGTCAAGGTAAAATCATCAAACCCTCAGCAGATCAACCATCTAACGAGCAACATGGTTGTCTCCTCACGACGGAACTCTGTAAATATAAATGCTTATTATCGAAGTGAATGGCAGCACAATAGTCATTTATATCTGTGACTATATTCGACGAATATCATACGGATGTGTTTCTCTTCCACTGAATGTCAACAGGTCCCTTTAGAAAAGCATTTAACTGGGTCTCACAGGAGAGCTGTCCATGGTGCTGAAACACACGGTCGAAGGAAAATGACATTTATTCAACGTTTGCTCCCTTGAGCCCGGAGGAAACCCCGCTGATGTGCCGCTGTGATACCAATAAACTTCCATTTGCATTCGCACTTCTGCCATCAACAAGTAATCGTCACCACTTTGACCATTAAATTGACCTATGCTTTCATAGCTGCCTGCCGAAAAGAGTGCGCGTTGGACACTGACATACCATTACCCGGCTTAAGTATTGCGCACTAAAGTGCCGGTCTGGCCTCAAGATTATCATCATTTAAATGTTTCCCTGACAGAGGTTATTTGGCTAGACAGGGTGAACCCCCTGCCCCTCCTTCTCCTTTGAGTGAACAAATGAGAAAAAACAGCTTGATGCTGCTCTAATCTCGTCTCATTACGAGGCGGCAGAGGGCAATGGGATTTTTGTCTCTCGGCCAAACATTCAGAAAACATAATTTAACTCCCGGAAGCCAATCAGTGGTAAATATCACGTTCATAATTGTAATGCCGCGAGATAGTTTGGGATTTCTGCAGCTGTAAATAGTCACAGCACTTCATGGGCTTTGTGCTCCGTGGATTGACTTCCGCTCCGTGTATATTGTGCTTTTTTGTGGGCCCAATGAAATGCATTGTGTCCTGCTGTGGAAACTCCATTTTACACGTTTGTGAGGACAGGCCGATATTAATCTGACTCGTTCGGGACTTACAAACTGAACTGCTGCCATGCGAGCAATAGATTTGTATCCTCCCTCCATTCCTCTTAAGAGTTGTTTATCGCTATGCTTTATGCAGCAGAGGCAGCCCATTGCGAATCCGTTGCAGTGAAGCGGAAGGTCCCTTATTCCCTTCTGGCATCAGGATTCTTTCGGCGTCTCCAGACCCAGCGGAGGCAGCTGAGAATGGATTGAGGCACCAGGTAGCTTGTCTTTACCACTGTAATCGACAGGTGAGCCCTGGAGAGCTGGTTTCAGCCGTCTTGATGCCTCTTGCGTGCGCTTGCCTGCCCCTTGATGAGCAATCGGACCACCTCTTTTCTGGTCCTTCTGCTGCTATTGCTCGTGTCCTCTGTCCACTCCTATGCGCTGATAGTTCACGCGCGGCCAATTAAATGCGCCACGCTCTCGTCATAAATCCACGAGAGCACACGTGGCCGAGCGTTGTGTTTGCGCAGGGGTTTGTTTGGCTCGGAGTATTTTTTTTTGTAATCTTTTGCTCATACTGAAAAGGATTGCGTTCGCCGAACCTTGATGCGTCGGCTTCTGCGGAGGGAGCAAGAGAACCAGTCAGCTAATCAGCCGTATAATCAGCCAGCCAGCTGAACAGGCAGTGGAACAGCAACAGTGACTGCAGCGACTGTGTTTTCCCCAAAGGGACTCCCCCCCCACACACACACACAGTCTGTGGTGCTTGTGAATCTAGGCAGCATGTTGTGATTCCCACTGTCCATGAATGAGGACTGACATGTGGGTGGGTTTTCATGTCTCACAGGAGGTCAAAGTTCCTGTTTTCCTGCAGGGGGTCTCGTGGGGTGGTGGTGAGTGGGGGGTGTTATACAGGTGTCTTTGAATTTGTCTCAGTAAATATACATACTGGGGCGGTTGGTTGCACATGTGCGAATAAATGCGTCAGGCCGTGACTCCATGTGAACATAACATTCCTGCCCCAAAGGGATGTACGACAAAAACACAACCCTGCTAGTTCACATGCAAGCTGCGCTGTGATGTTGCATTTAACTTACACATTTTCACGCCTGAGTTATGTTTGAGCGTGTGCCGGGGCAAAGTGCAGTTGGTACGGGGTTGATAGAGTAACCGCTGAGGTCGGATTAGCCGGCTCGAGTCCCCCACAGCAATGTGTCTGAGTCCGGCCTCTTTTTTACACTCACTTGCTGTTAGTCCAGTGCTGGGTTATTGCTGCTCCGTCGCTCTTGGTGACTATCTGCAGCACGCAGTGGGGTACCAGGAGGGCAAGTGCAGGTGAAAAGGGAGCTGTTTGTGCGTGTGACTAAAGGTGGAGGGGGGGAAAAATGGTAGTTCAGGGACGTAACATGAGCAGGTCCCATCTTCCCCAAGTCCAAAGCAGCCACAGACACAGATTGGTTGACAAAAAAGTATTGACAACTGATTAATTCAAATAAAAATTGGATTTACAAATATGGCCTTGGTCGTGGGTGGATTAAGGCCAAAATAACAGACAAAAATTCTCTTGACTTAGAGGCAACAAAGCTCAACTTCACCAAACCAAGTGAAACACATAACTCGCCATCCTATTTCTACAAAACAGGAGAAAACTACATAACAGAAATGGCAGTCTACCTTTACTGCTCTGAGTATAAGTCAGAAGATGCAAGGACGTTGTGGCCGGTTGGGAGAAGAGGAGGGTGAAGAGTGCCTGCTGCCACCAGACTTGTGCCATCTTGGCTCCTTTTATCTCTGGTGGTGTCCTGGCTGCAGCTAATCACAGGCCAGGGCACAGAACGTTCCACCAATCACGGTCTAGCAACAGCAAGCCTTATTCTGCATACAAGATTGGCAGAACACAGAACAGACAAAAAAAAAAACAACAACAAAAAAAAAAAAAACACAGGGCACATACACATAGCAGACAACATGAAAATAAAAATGGCTGCATTCATAACAGCACATTTTAAGTAAAAATTTAAGGAAATGTCGCCTGCAAGTTAAAAGCAACTCAGCAAAGAATCACTGACAATAGTTTAAAATCAACTGCCCCATGTTTTATCTTCTAACCATCCCTGTGTTAGGGTGTAGAACTGAGGTTGAATTTAAATTTGTCTAATTTCCTTTCACTAGCGTCCATTGCTTGGGGTACATTAAAAGGCTTACTCATTTACTCTTGAAAACATTCAATCATGCCATAATCTGTACTGTAGCAGGTTTCATATTCTCATGCTAACAAAAACATGCATTGACTTTCGCTGGCATGCCTAGCAAGACCATCGTCAGTCTGACGCCAGCACTTTGGCTGAGGGCAACACTCTGAGCCATGAGTCACAGTTCTTTCATTGCAGCCATTACACGATTAGTGTTGGGTTTTTTCATAGTCGAGTGAAAGCTTGAGAAAATGTGTTTGGACCGCACTGTTTTTTGTTTTTTTTTCCTGCTGCTTGACCTATTACTATGAGGATATTCACACTTCCTCTTTTTCAAATTCCCTTCACCTCACTATAACTGTGAGTTCACCACATCGTTTGACTTTCTCCTCATTAAATCCTACACAGATCCCTGCCGACCAATTCTGATTATGTGCTTTGTTCACTCATCTGATACTAAATATTCTGACATCTTTTAAGAAAAAAAGTCAGGTATAATAGAAACAGACAGGGCATTGGATAACTAGGAGCGAGGAAAACAGGTTAAAGCAATTGATAGAGGCAAAGAGGCAAATATAAAGGCAGGAGACGGAAAACAGATGTGAACTGACAGGACAGATGGAGAAACAGCAAAGGGCAAGAAGGCGCAGAGTGAGAATGAGTCAAGATTTTTCGCAGCAAAAATAAAAGAAATAAAGGAAGAAAGCGTAAAATAATTTTTAAAAGAAAAACAATCAGGTGGAAATAAGCAGCGCAGCAGCCAGAGCAGCGAAGAAGAGTGTTTATAAAGCTGAATAGATGACAATGAAGGAGATAACTTTTCTAATAGGATGGAATAAAAAAAGATTCTATGATTTAATTTCTGTGTTACACAGACAACTCAGGAAACTATTTGCATATTTACCCTTTTCATATTTATGGGTGTCTACCTAACCGTTTAAAATGTACAATATATAACACTTAAAAAAAAACTGCTGAAATCTAGAAAATAATTAGTGGAAGTGCAGACAGAAATACATTCTTGTCAACCGAAGTGACTCAACTGCCGCATTCCCCACTTCAAAGATGGCCTCATCATATATTGAGATGTAGAATGAACAGTCTACTGGTACACGGACTTAATCATATGAATAAAAGATCAAAGGGAGAAATCGCTGATTGAGGGCGAGGAGGAGAGAATAAGCAAACGCTTGCATTTTGATTCACGCCACAGAGGGTAGAGAAAACGATCTTAACACCTTTTTTAAAGGCGGAAAAAAAACATTGCATCAACACTTGTCGCTGGCAAAGAAACAACTTGTACATCTGCAAGTGGCTTGAAAATGTGTCTGGAGACAGAGGTTTTTTTTGGTTTTTTTTTGACAGTCCCCAACATAATCTGTTATTCATGACAGCCAAGGCTAATAACTCTGAGAAACACCGAGTGAGGTGTTGCTCTGCTAAAATACCAATGGGGCAGTGTTACACTCCTTAACCAAAGACAAACAGCTGTATATTCAACCAGGCATTTCAAACACTGGGCCGATTCAAGATTTTTAAGCAGACAAATTAAAAGCAACTCATTTTTACTCTTGTAAATGAACTTAAGACACCTGAATGTGTAAATCATGCCTTTAATACTTTAAGAAGTCCATATTTCAGCAGGTCAGAGCCAACACACCCAGCAAGGTTTGTGTGATACCCTTTACCTGTTCCGATTCACTTCCATCCGTGTTGAATGTACTACCAAACATTAGTTTGAACAGGAAACTAAAACTCTGCATTTTTCTTGGGAGGTTCCAAACAGAAGGCTAAATACGTTTTTTTTGTTTTCCTGGAGCTCTAATATGTTTATTAACAAGATACCACCTTACTGGGTTCACCAATTACCTCTGAACAGAGTGACAAATTAATAGGCTACAAAATTCCTACAATAACCTAACCAGGCTCTCAGAAAAGAAAATTCAAGACACAGTAATCTAAATGACTATCACTATGGAAAAAATTAACAAATCAAAACGCTCCAACGGGAGGAAAACCAGACTTAAGAGAAAATTACCTAAAACATAAACAACTCCCGCCTAAAAACGGAAGATCGAAGAAAAACTATGAAACTTTAACAATGAAATCAAAATCACTCTTGAAGAGGAAAACAAAACAGCTCTGAAAATGAACTATGACTAGGAATCTAAACTATGCTATAAAAGTTACAAAAAAAAAATCACTTGTCTCAAGGAACAAAGGCTTACATGCGACGATCTTTGGGACTGCGGACATGGCTGTGAACAGGCTCAGGTGACTCATCTATGGACAAAGACACTCTGGCAAGAGACAAGGAAGACACAGGCTGTGTCTCAATTCAGGGTCTGCACCCTTAGAACGGAGCGTCCTCCGTCTGAAGGAAGCGTTCTTCGAGGACCCGGCCTAGAAGGACGAACCAAAACCCGCTTCCCCGGTAACCACACGGGACGGTCTAGCCCTCAGCGTATTTCCTGGTTGCGTCACCGCCGTTCCCTCCTGCTGGCCAACCCCGGAAGTGACGTTTTTATAGTATCAAGCTAACCATTGGTTAGCCATCTAACGGTGGCGTTGGATGATCAACTGATTAAAATCCTACGTTAAAAACTGGATATTTAATGTGAAACTTCAATATTTAAATTTATACAAAGTGTCTTTGCCAGTACATGCGGCTAATTTCAGCTGACTTCCCAGGATCCCACAATGCTTTGCAGCAGCACGCAAAGCATCACGCATTTTGAGTGTCCTAAGGACTTTTGGGAATTGGGACGCAACTTCCTTTCAAATGCATACTTCAAGGATGCAGACCCTGAATTGAGACACAGCCACGGACTATTTAAGCACACAGAGTATGGGGAATGGGGAACAGGTGTAGACAATTCCTATTGTAGATCAGACACACAGGTGACACATGAGGAAGGGCAAGTGCTCTGAAATGAGAGGGGAGCTGGTTGCTTGTCAAAATAAAACGGGAAATGACAGAACTAAAAAACCCAAGACAAGACAAACCTCACCAAGGTGTGATAGTGAGCGTTCTACACACTGATGGAATCTGTCTGCAAAACAAGGATGGAAAGAAGGTATGTAGGGCAGAATTTATGAGATGCCTTTAGCAGCAGTTCTTGCAGAGCTCGCTGCAAGGTAAAGGCAAACAAGCACCCCACTAAGCAGCTTAAGAATTCTTGCTTAGTGCCCTTTGTGTTGCTCCCAAGGTGAAACGCATGTCTTTCCAGAACATTGCGCTATACCTCCCTATAGGTCAATGACTTACCTGGGGCTCCTGCTCCAGGCACTTCATCTAGTGATGGTCCAAGGGCATCCTCTACTTCAGCTTTGCATACATCTGCACATTGCGTTAGGGCGGAATCTCATTCCTTTGCTCAGCTATCGCAGATTCCCATCGGGCACACACAAACTGGGCCTTTTCAATCAGAAACAAAGTCAACACAAGGATAGATTACAGTTACATTGAGTTGTGTGATATTGCGTCACTTTATTTTTAACGCTAATAATCCTGCTTGCCAGATTTCCTTTATCAAATTCAATTCAAAGTATGTATCCACTAAATTATTTATGCGCAGAGAAATTAAAGTGAGACAGTCACAAAAAAAAAAGGAATGATCAAGAGAGGATTGTGTAATCGATGATTTCACAGTCTCGGAAGTATGGTGCAATGCAATTTTTTTTTTCATCTTTTTGAATTAGATCTGTTTGACGTTAAAGCCCTTTGACTGCGAGGCGCCTGTTCACCTCACAAAACTCATGTCGGTACAGGGGCTAAAAAGTTGACGATCAATAAATATCATATTTTTTTAAAGAAAAAAACAATTGATACTAAAGAGAAAAAAAAAAAGCGGGGTGAGAACATTTTCTTTTGATGATGAGAGCCGTTCCGTTCCAGAGGCTTGTGTAAGCGCTGAATTCAGTGCGGGTAGGTTGAAATTACGGGGTTCGATGACTCACTCATTTCGAGACAATAACGTGATTACAAATTTAACTCGGTCTCTGTAGCCACGCACGCACAGAATGAGGTTAAACGGGTTGCTCACAGAATGTAGCAGCGTTTTTCCGTCAGGCGGCAGGTAACAATGATGCACCTAAATGGAATTAGACACACGTGGAGCGAGGGAATCACACGCAACACGATTCAATTTAACGTATCTGGGATGGAGTTGCTTCATGATGTTATGCCACAACACTGATGCCCAAATGAACTGATCTTTAAATAAATGTGCGTCTGAATGATATTCTCGCAAGCGGCGCAGCAGATGTACGATGATTTGATCGGAGGTGACGCAACACCAGCGATATTAGATAAATACAGACACATACGATCATAGGACACACCTGCCAAGTCAAGCTGTCAATTGTTTTTTTTTTTCCTATCAGATGATGACATAGATGTCCTTTGAACATAAAACTGAAATTTCCAGAGACCCATGATCTGTTTGGAAGCACGGATGACAGATGAAGACCATCTGGATGAACAGTCGCATGGATAAATTCAGGAAAAGTATACGCTTACATAAATATATGTATAAATGCTTGTGTGTGTGTGCGCGCATGTGGGCACTTTTCACCTGTTAACCTTGGTTACCCATTTGTCATAGATAAAATTAATGCAAAAAAAAAAAAAAAAAACAGGTGACATTGCACAGAACTGGGTTGATTAAAAGGTTTCTTCCGCCAGTGATTTGTTACTTTCCTTGGAACAAACTGCAGGATACAAACAGGTGTTTACAGTAACGTTCAAAAGCCACCGGGGAGGGACAGGACAAATGACTGTGCATTTGGAATTTATGCAAATAAACCAAAAGGAGGTTGGCTGCTGTTGGCTGGCTGCTTTAAAAAAACAAAAAACAAAATCAAGTCATGCATTCTAACACTACGTGATGCATGTTTCCTTTCCCCCTCAGTGCTGAAAAGTGTTTAAATCCTGTTAAAACAACTTTCCCATACATATATACAACAACAGCCTCGTGTGAGCTCCTTTTGTTTTCCCTCGAACAAATTTTGAAATGCACTGCCAATTTTCCTCGTTGCTCCCCTGTGGCTTCTGAACATAAACGCCTGTTTGTGTCCTGTACTGCCAGGTTGTTCAAAAGGAAAGCCACAAATCACGAGTAGAAGAAACCCTTTTCATCAACCCTGTTCTATACAGTTGTCAACCTTTTTACAGAGAGCATTCATTTTGTCTATGGCAACCGGCAGCCGAGGTTAGCTGGTGAAAAGGTATGGACATGTTTTGATGATACCTGCAAGATCATAAAACAACCATGTCGGCTCAAAACGGAGTGAAAAGGGAGAGATGAAGTGCCGGTGGAGGGAGCGGAGCAATATTTTTGAACGAGCAGTTATAGTCAGAAGAACAAAAGGGGCACGATTGGAGAGACGCCGATGTGCTGTCAAATTTCCAGGCCTGAAGATGTAAAAGTGTGAAATTAACTTTAAGGAAAATATTTTGGCCCTTCTGAATAGAGTTGTTTCCCTTCTTACTTCCCACTTAAATATCATGTTGAAGCAATCAAGACCTTGTTGCTCGGCTCCCACCGTGATTACCCTTGAAAGTCCAATTACTTGTTGTGTTTGGTGAATAAATAGCCGTGACCCTGCCCCGTGTAATTGATTTGAATTTTGCCTCTTTGTACGCGACTGGCAGGACAGGAAGCGCAGAAGCGACGTGACAGCAACAAACAACGAGCGCCTTTCTTGCGGAAACAGATCCGACTGGGCTCTAAGAAAAACCTGCTCTGCATGTAGCTGACTACATGCAGAGCAGGAGGTGAAGTGCTACCTTTGACTATTAAGTCACTGATTGGACGTGTAGATTTTGAAAGCAGCGTCACTGGAAACGGACAAATTATGTTTTGGAAGGGAAAAGAAGGGAGACTCTCATCATCTGTGCGTCATTGCATGAGCGAAAAGGAAAAGCACAGCAAGCAGTGTCACAGACCAGCTGGTAGAATTTTGAGAGTTTTCGTGGTGCAAAGAGATGCTTCAAAGACTACCTGCGGAAGAGTTGCACAACCGCAGATGTGTTCCACCCGTGTCGCCGAGCTAATCTTCCATTAATAATCGCTCTGTGCCCGCCTGTTTTCCGTTGTGTTCTCTCTCAAATCTCCCAGCAAATGTGGTCGGCAGCGTCTGTCTGGTGCCTCTGCACTTCCTCTGCCTTCCTGTGCGCATTGCGTGCACTTCGCCGGCTGCTTGTGTTTTTTTGTTTTCTTTTTGCGCCGCGCCTCTATCAAGTTTTGTGCTCCTCGCTTTTATGCATCTGTGTCTGCCTGAATATCAATCATCCGCTTCCTTTGGCATCCGTTTGATTTTCTTTTCTTCTCCCTCCTCTTCATGCCATCGCTGCGAATAAACATTGTACCACAAAGAAAATGAGACACTTCCATCATTCCTGCGAAAACAAAGACCAAAGACATTCTTAAAAAAAAAAAAAAGTCATCAAATGAATAATAAGCCGATTGAGTCAAATAAAGGTAAGGAAAATGTTCCGCAAAGAGCTTCAATAACGTCTTTGCATACTATTTATTGTTCAACTACGCTAATGCTGCACATCAGACATCCACTGTGGTTTGATGCAAAGAGTTTTTGGAAATATTTATTTATTCTGTTTCAGTTAAGGTAAACAAGAGGACACGAGAATTTTAAGCACGTCTGTTTAATATCTATCTTGCATTTGTAATGCACAATATGTTTAACCCACTGAACTGGTAAATACCTGTTTGTTTATTTTTTATATTGATCTGTATATACCTAAGCAAATCTGTACCTGCAGCAAAGCTTATGGTTGTTATCACACAAAACTGTATTTTCATAGAGCGCGCGAGTGTGCGCATGAGGAACAAAGTACGGACTGACAACACAATAAGTCCAAAGTGCATCTCTGGGAACCATTTCTGGCCACGGCAATGAGGAGTATTGCGACTCTCAGCCTGATGAAAAAAGCCTTAAATGTGAGCTATCTGCACAGACTGAGTCTTAAAAATATCTCCGGGAGCTGATGATGACTTTAGCGTTCTATCAAGTTCATTTCTGGACGACTGTGAGCGGCACAGCGTGATGCAACATTCTGGTGGAAAACAGCAGGTCGGAGATTGGTATACCTCAGCTGAACAGGAGCCTTGATAGAAGAGAGATTTCTGAGGAATTGAGCTTAGAGCAGTTATTTTAAAGGTAATAGGCACCCCACCTGTCTGCAAAGGTTTGTTGATGCATGTGAAGATGAAAAGAGACAGGATGGGGAGGGGTGTGTGTGTGTGTGTGTGTGTGTGTGTGCTGGATTTCAAGAGAGGTTTCACCTACGGCCCTGCGCTGGGGGGGAGTAGATGGGGATGTTCCTGCACATCTTGTAAAGTTGAGTTTTGACCTTAGTCGAGAATTTTAAGAGCTCGTTCACCCAAAGTTGATATCAGTTTAAAGAGTCATATTTGGGCCGAGGTTCTGGTGAATTTTCAATCTGGATGAGCATTCCGAAGTGTCGCAGAAAGAAAGATTCCTACAGTTGTGACACCGCACTTCTCTCTGTGGGAAGCCCGAGCAGCTCTCCACTTCTCTCTCCGAGGTAGCCTACACAAAGCAACATGCAAACACGGGCCGCTTCGTCGCCTGCCGTGCACGTCCGTGTGCTCCTGGCTTGGGAGGCTGCCGTTTCTAATTTGGCAACGAGATGCAGAGATGCAGACCTTCCGAACGCTTAGACGGCACAATTTATCTTGTTAGTTTACAATAGGCTTGGCTACTGTATACGGTCCACTGGATGAAACTTGATGTATTATACTCCATAATGTCACATTAGTTAGAAAAACTTAAGAGTGCGGCCAAAAAGGCCACATTTTTGTTTTTATTTGTATTTTTTTACACCCTCAGCCAGTTTTTTAATAGACTAAATCAATAATAAACAGTTTCAGAACACCATAGGAGGAAACTCTTATTTACAGTAAAATAACCTTAGCTGATTCGCTTGCATTTTACCATGAGGCAATTAAAGCAGGTTATTCTTTTAAATTATTTTTGTTTTTCTTTCGTTTGTTTGTTTTAGGTCAAACTGCAAATTCAGAACTGCTCCTGCTGATGAGAGCACTTTTCAATTCAGCTTCAGATCTACAATTTTGAAACCAGGAAATATACGTGATGAATATGAATCAACTCCTCCAACTGTGCTTAGGAGTTTGTCAGCAACGTCTGATGCTTTGTCTTACGGGACTGCATCAAAAATCTTTAACCTCAAGGACAATTTAAAGGCATTTTTTTTATTATTGCTAAAACACAGGAAACACCTACTCTTTGCTGAGAATAGCCCAGTGTCATTGGCATTAAATGTTTGTTTTTTTCATGTTTGACTGTAAAGATCTATGTTTAATCTGGTTTTGATCTTAATTAGTCATGCGCAGGAATAAAGGCAGCAGAGTAGGTGGACTAATGCTTTTTGGAATTATGGATTTGGAACACACACACAAGCTCACACAATATACATGACCGATTTTCTCTTTGTCACGCGGTTCTTTTTTCCCCTCCAGGCTGCTCACCAGCGGAGGGCGGACCTATTTGAAGAGAGCTGTGGGGCGGGAACACATTTTATCAGTTCAAAATGAAATAAGTCTCATTTTTCTTTGTCCTTTTTCTCTGTCGCCTACCACCCCAACCTCCTCCAGTTCTCAAATATCTCTCTTCCTTTCCCACTGTGTTTTTTTTTTTTGTCTTTTTCAGTCTCCTTTGATTCATATTCATTTTTTTACTCCCTCTTTCCTCCTTTCCCTGCTGTCTGTCTGGGGGAAAGGTAATTCCCCCAGTATCGCCCTTTGGGCTAACAAGATGACCCTCTGGTTCCTAATTACCTCTGCACTCTCCTATTCTTCCAGCATTATTCTATTAGTATCTACCTCATAATAAGCGGCACAGTGAAAATTGGATGTAATAGGTTCGACGAGAATGTGAACAAATGAGGAGCAGAAAATAGAATGGCACTGATGTCTGAACAAGTAATTCAGACTGGGGTTGTTAAGGAAATTGTTTCACATTACAAGACAAGAGATTCTTACTGTTTCTTGAAATCCAAATAACCTCAATTGCTTGTGAAGAATCTAAGAATTTGCTCATGACAGTTTAACCTGTTTTTAAAAGATACTGTATATCCTATGTTTTAATGTCATGGTCAAATCTATTCACCATAAATGCGACTTGCCCTTCACAAAACATAACTTCAAAACGGTTTATTGTTTCGATAGTGCACATTAATTGGAATTGGAATTACCATCATTCTAGCATTTCTAGATGCTTAAATATACACAATTTTGTGCATTTATTAAACAACATAACACATTTAGTACACTGTAAATGGAGTAGTGATGAGTTAATAATATGAAAGCCTTTGTGCTCGGGTGTCGGTCATATTTCCTGTTACCATTATTTAAATTAGGAAGAGGAAGGAAAGAGCATGAACAACAACTTTTGTTTGGCACATCAGCTCAAATTGCATCAACACTACCAATAGATGTCAACGACAGCTTGGGGAAGGGGCACTTTTTGCCAAATTGCGACCATTTGTGGGATTTATTCATTCAACCTGCCGCAGCATGGAGATGAAATCCCTCCACCTAATATGATTTACTTGCAATTCTACAAAGTGCGGTTTCTGTCTGGAGAGTTTGGCAGAGTCAGTGACGCTGAAAGTTTGTCATCTTCTTCTTCTTCTGCATTTACATGCCTTTTTGAATGTCGGTTAGAACGCTGCCTGTTCTGTTTCAGAAACTGACTAAGATATCACCCAAGTGCTCCTTTCATGTAATCTTTGTTCATTCATGTTTCGCCCTCCCCTGGTCTCTGAATGTGCGGATGACATTTGGTGAGAACCATGCTGAGGTTGAGCGTCACCCATCTCAAAACAACCCTCATTATACCAATATAGAAACGAGGCCAATAACTGTGATGAAGCCGAGTAAAAGACCCCGTAGACCTCTTACAACAATTTACTGAGCAGCGGTAAGTGTGGGTGCACTTCACTCAGAGACAGAAGAGGCCAAGTTGTCAGCCCAGTTAACGCAGGCATGCCTGCATGATAGAGGCAGTATATAGACCAAAACCCTCTTATGCATATTTCCCTCTGCAATCAACTCTTTAACAAAGGCCAATGGACTGGCACAGCCAGACCCAAATGCACTTTGCAAAAGTATTCACTACATTCATGATTTGGATTGCAAAGACTGAAGACACCCTAGTGAATCGCAATCAGTTTCCTTGTGCGAATGCAGGTTTCAAGCATCATTTGTTCTCACACAGTCTAAGAACGTGTGCAAAGGCACAGGACTCTTTTTCAGGTTTGAGTCGTGAATTTACCAGTAAACTCTGACTTCACTGTACCAAGAAGTGAGTGACGACAGACAGAGGTCAAGCCCTTTCCTCTTATAGCACCAACGCTGGTCAGACTTTATACAGACCAGACTGCTTGACACATGAAGAGTTTATCATGCATGGAAAGGAAAACAAGACTGCACTGCTTCAGTTCTGAAGTAGCAGGTAGTTTCTTTAGAAAAGCAGAGGAGTCTGGTCAAAGAAATGTCCCACTTTGGTCGGCCCAGACTGGCAAGCAGTGGGGGTTCACTGTAAGGACAAATACAGCCTAAAGGAAGGATCGTATCCAACTGTGCATGTCAGCAGGGGCACATTTTCTTTTTTGAAGTCACTTTTGGAATTCCGACTACCTCACCCGGTAAATAGCTTTTTAAGAGGCATCATCCTGTGCTGGCACAGGACAGTATACTCCCGGAGCTTCTCCAGCTGAGAATTCCGATCACATGCTAGATACTGTATTCACATTTGCAAGAATTACATGTTGCCACACACAACACTGTAAAAGCTGTCATGCATCTGTTTTACTGAGGACAGATAATGACCAGTTACCAGCTTTTATAGCCTTACTGCAATGTCTCAGAAGATTTGCATAACTGTGGCTGTTTTTTAAATATATGATGGGAAACCAGTTGTCTTATTGGTGCAAAAAAGCAATTTAGCAGCTGCTAAATTGTGAGTACGTAAAGCAGCATAGGGCAGAAACTGGCCTGTCATATTGTCTTGACATAGCAGTTTGTTCGCTTATGCTCTGCTGGGTTTGAGTCCATGGACACAAGGTGCATTTTCTTATCTTCCTTTGTTTGAGCCATCTGTCATGCTTGCAAAATACTTTTTAGACAAAATTGAAACAAGTACCAAATATTCCAGTTGGGCAGTTTTTCCCTTTTCAGCTGTTTTGAACGTCCTCATGCGAGGGAAACTTGTAAAACGTATGTATTTTCAGTCACAATAAAGAACAAGAAATATTACAAAATATCAAATATTGTTTTTGTTTTTTGTGGGGTTTTTTGATTTTGTTTTGTTTTACATGTTTGCCTGCATGCATGATTTTATGCAGGCCGGCCACCACAAAAATGATTTTCTGGGGGTCATTTAAACCATTCCCATTTTCTCTCTAAGGGTACTTAATATTCATGGTGAAATTAATCTAAACCAAGTGCTAAAGAGCAGTCAATTACTTGGTCACACTTTAGAGGCAGACCTGCAGTGCAGAGAGAGGGCAACTACATATATGTGACTGTAATGGAAATGGCAGGCAGGAACATTTTAGAGCAGTAAAGCCAGCACAGCCATTCCAGTGGGAGCAGTAATGTCATATTTTTTTTTGTGCTAATAATTTAGTAAGCTTGTCAATTTTATAACACGAAGGGTCAGAAAATTATCACAAATGAAAAATGCTGAAAGAAAATGTATTATTTAAATGGCCCTGTAAAGGCATGTGGGCAGAAATATGAATACGTACATTAATAATAGGTAGTGACGCTAAGAAGACAGCTGAACCAGAGGGAATATATTAAATATTATGAGAAAATATTACGAAGCCTGTCATTTGACAATCAACAGTCTTATGGGAGGGGAACAGGTAGATCTGTTTCTTTTCTTTCTTCAGTAAAGGGTGTATTAATATCCCGCTGAGCAGAGCAAGGCTCCGCTTTAATCGCAAATCAATTCGCTTTGTTTATGTCAAGACAAATGCTCTCTCTCTCTCCGTCTCTCTCTGTCTCTCTTTCTTTCAGTGAAGGCAAGCTGAATATCTTTCCAACCATCAAACAAGCATCATTATGTCCCTTAGTGGTGGTAATGGCCTCATCCGCGTCTCCAAGCTGGAGTAAACTGCTCACTATTTTTTGCCCCTCCAGCTTTATCAGCCCATCTTCAGAGCGACAAATACGTTTATTAAGTTTATTTATTTTTTCTTAAAAAAAAAAAAAAAGAATAAACTGGCAATTTTTGCAGTGTGTATCCCATCTGCATCCCAGGCCCACTGGGCTCCAGGAACCTGGAGGAGAAGTGTTGCCAGAAAATAATTGATGGATGAATGAAAAAAAGAAAAATGTTTAAAAGGTTATTGCTTGACTTAAAATGCCCCATTGGCAGTGCATCAAGTCACTGGAGTAGATAAACACATTCAGGTTTTTTTCGGAAGATGGCAGGAAAATCGACACGCCCCGACATTCCTCTACTACAGCTGTACAAGTGATGAGTGTGTTTCAGTGCACCTGAAACAAAATAAAGTGTAGCCACGCAAAAGTACAACTGCAAAACTTGTGAAAGAGGGAGGCCCAAATTTTGTTAACTGATATTTTCAATCTAAAAAATTCAACCGGCATCGGCTGTTGAGTGGGTAATGTTTAAGGTCGCCATAAGTTTAAACAGTCTTGAGGCCAAAGATTGCCTCAAGCAAAGATCAAAACTTTTGGGGGGAATTTGATGATTTTATTTGCTTATTTGTTGAGATTATGGCATTTGTGTCACCGTTTTCACAAACAGGGATTCCACCAACACCTCTTCCACTAGAGGCTTAAATTTTGAATTTTTTTTTTCTTAACTTTTTAGTTTCAGGAAAAATGAAATTGCAATTTCGGCCAACTTCTTCATTGTAATCAATGCCTCATAAACCCCTGGCTCATCTCAAAATGAAATTGCCTTTAGTATGTAAGACCAACAGCATTACGGCTGGCCTCAGAAAGCCTCCCTTCCAGGAGCTCGGCTCCGGAAAGTTATCCTTCTCCTCCTCTTTTGATGGAATTTAGAAATATCACTGCACTTTCCTGCCCTTTGGGTTGAACTTTCCTCCCCAACTGTTGCAATTTCAGCCTTTAAAGTGTGAAATCCAAAGGAGAACTCTGCAATAACCACGGTGACGGTGGATTCACCGTTGCTGATAACTTGGCATTATTGTTTTTCTCCACCTGAATGTCAGAAGCTCTGCCGTGTTGACAGTCGTCATAACTCACAACACTACGTTTCTTTTTGAATAACACACAATCCTGTTATGACTAATTTCTTTTGTGTCGTGATGTCATTTTGTGCTCTGGCCTTTTATCATCACGACCGCAGTGGCTAAAATTCCCAAACACGTCTTCACAGATGAGCTTTGCTCTGTTGTACAAAACATATTTAAGATGGATGCGGATACTTTTTTTGCTTTTGAAACATTGGCTGCATCTCTCTCAAGTAGCTTAGAAATGGGTTGGCATTCCCAACATTATCACTGATCTCTCATCCAATTAAAAAAAACAAAAACAAATGCAGATGCAGTGTTAGCACTGAGAACCTGTTGTAACATGATGTGACATTATTTACATGGAGTATTTGAGTATCATGTGCCTCAAGGTCTGATACTCAAATTTTGTAACAGTATGTAGCATCATGTACACTAAATATGGTGCACCCAAAGGGTCAATACTCAATAGTAACAGTATGTAACATTATTTACACTGAGGACGGTGTATCAATTCTCCTTGGTCCACCGCTGACAGGTGGTTGTCACCATTTTTTTCTGAGTCATAAGGCCGTTTCTATGTCTATATTAAGAAATTGTCTGAGGTATGCTGTTGTTGCCAGTATTCACTTTTATCTGATTGTGACTGACAGCATTTTTATTGCCCTTTTCTACCGTAAAGTCAAAGAAGCAGTTCCGCCCGGCACGGAGTGCGGAGGAAATTAGAGATCTGAAGGCTGATTTCGTTGATCCTTTTGTTTAGGTGTGAAACCTGTAATAGATTAGTGTCAAGGGTAATCCTGAGACACCCAAGGGATAATTCCTGGAGGTGATGCCAAACCGAGCTGATAGCGAGCTAAAATGTGGGGAAAGAAATTGGAACAATCATGAAAGCATCTTTGTCTTCCAGAGAAACGAATATGGAACCTAATATAAAGCCCATTTGTGGCTGATTCGGCTTTTCTCACCTAGAACATTGCAGTGACAGAGTGGAGGCTGCTTGACAGTAACTACAGCAGAAAACCTCAGGTCACACTATACAATAACCATGTTGTGTAGCGTAAGAGCATGCACGAAAAACAATTATGTCATCCTTGTGCATTTGTGGGCTGATGGCAAGAAAGAATATTTAGTTTAATGATTGCATTGACAAATTAAAGTTGCTTATTATTAAATTAAAATACATTCACCATCAGAGTATAATATTAAAGTTCAGAATATATAGAACATTTAAAAAAAAATTCTTGTCCCGACCAACCAACAAATTGATAAACCCAAAGAAACTCAGAGGTGCATCCTGCATGGATCCCTTACTTGCGCATACCGTATTTGCTATTGCAACTTCAAATCTGATGTGCAAACATAAAGGATCTCCAAGCCCTGTTTACATGCACCTCCTTATCAGCATTCACAGAGTGAATTTACATTTATTTATTGACAATTACCTGTTGTTTGTCTGAGATGGCAGTCAGGACTTCACATTTCCCTCGGCACCCCTTTCTGTTTAAGCTCATTCACACTGTTGTGTTCATCGCCTGCCATATTATTCCCAAATATTGACCTTGATGTTCATGCCAGAAAAGACTAAGCTTGTCTTCTCTGGCACACACGATCAGAGATGAATTTCTAAAAGACAAAAAGACAAAACATGTTCACCAACAGTAACGTGTAGTTATTATTCATAATAATAATAATAATAATAATAATAATAATAATAATAATAATAATAATAAGCAGAAGAAGAAGAAGAAGAAGAAGAAGAAGAAGAAGAAGAAGAAGAAGAACAGGAACAACATGACACAAAACCGGACAGAAAACAATGAACCAACAAAGACAAAGGAAGACAAGGAGTATTTATACACAAAGGCAGGGGAACACAGGTTAGAACAATCAAGGACAGGGCTGACAACAAGACACAGGTGAAAGACATCAAGAAATAAACACAGGAAGTAAAACTATGCTGACAACAGAATAAACAGATTTCAAAATAAAACAGGAAATGCTCAGAACACGACGCCTTCAGCGCCATCCAGAGCCTTCAACAGTGTAATATGCAGGTCCCTGTGTCAAAATAACCACATGCAGAGCACAGCCTATGTTTTCTCAAATTACTTTTAAGGAAATTGAAAGTGGAACTTGAAAATTCTGAGGTTATGTTTACATAATTTTAACTTAATGGAAAGTCACTTCACAGGGGCAGACATGAAATGGGAAAGACTCATTGGTTTACTGGAACATTGTGTGTTGTACTTTGGGAGATGTGGAAATGAGTGGAAATGGAAGAGAACAGAGAGAACTTCGGCAGTCAAAGCCAGTAATATCTCCCATAACCACGGCTGAATTAAGCTCTGATTTATAGCCTACTCATACACAATATTTATGGATTTGTATATAAGGGCCTGTTACGAGTGCCAAAAGACAATTTCCACGGAGCAGTAATCAGTTTTTCTGGATCATGGCTGTTCGAAGTTGGTATCGACCCTCCTCAAATCCTTTGTCACGGCTCCAATCGCTGGTCACAATGCTGTCTGTCTCCCTCTGTTTGATAGAGGTGTTCTTTGTGAGTCCATGCTCACAGTGAGCCCCACTTTATTCTAGGGGATTTGTCCAGCAGAGGCAATCTTCCTGTCTTACTTTAAGTACTACCCAGAGAAAGACTCAAGACATGCACAGTGTCAGGTATCTAGGCACTCACCATAAATCCCACACAAGGGACTTAGAGCTGAAAAATGCACTTCCACAAGCCTGATCAATGATTTTCCGAGGGAACTGATGTCACCTCTTATTTCATGGGCCAGGAGTATTTGTAATTGTTGTGTCGTGGGTTGGGAGGTTAAAACTCTTTAAAACCCAACCTAACTTTCTGAGACCATTCTCCTAAAGCCAGTGGGTTTTCTATATCAGCGACATCATATTTCATCAGTACGTAAGAGCAACACATCAAAAATTCCGGTCGCATCTGGATCTAAAGGCAGACAGGTGGTGAAATGACGGTCTGAATTTAAGGGAAATATTTGGGCTGGATCCTAAACATACACAATTAGTGAAACTTTAAACCTACTGGCCACGCCTCCTGAGGAATATACTGCGCAAGCTGTAAAGTTTCATTCTGCTCCTTTATATTTTATATTCACCCTTTATATTTGTGTGTAAATACCCTTTGAAATGAATTTGCTCTGCAGGGACCACACAGCGCTGGCACAAGGTGTGCGCAAACTGAGAGCGGCAGACAACACAAGGGTGGGGGACATAAAAAAGGAGGGTTGAGAAATGAGAGTTGGGGGCAGGGCGAGGGACAGGAGAGGCACAGTGACAATGGCAGAGCGGGAGAAGAGAAAGCGCAGGCAGAATTTTCAAGTTGTGGCTTTGCTCTCGCACCTTGACCTCTGCTGTTGCTGCCAGGGAATATATGCAGGCTCGCCCGGCAGCACCCGGAGCTGCTGCTGCTGGAACTCAATAGGAGACCAAAGCGAGAAAGATGCAACGAATGGCCGTGAATGTAAAAAGTCGCTTAATGCTGTTCTGATTGCAACTGTTGTTTTCTTTCACCGCAGCACCGACAGGCCCGCAGAACGGGTCTGCCCGTAATTGGGACATTTTCCTCACACTTGTTGAACACAGCATTACGAACCCATCCTGACTATGTATATTTTACCTCTTTGTGTCTGAACAGAACTTGCAGAAACTCAAAGAACCACGAGCTCGAGCAGCCACTCTCTACCTGCGCTGAAGGGAGCAGATGCTTCATTGTGCACAGAGAATCAGTGGGATGAAAAAAAAAAAACTCCTCTGTAAATAGCTCCCAGACTCGGAGAGACGGATTATTGCTCGCATCAAAAGAAGAGGAAAATGTCTGCCACTTCAAACAACTGCACTTGGAATACGCTCGTTATTCTCAGGCAGTTCAGTAGGGACGTACCTTTGACTGTGCCTCTGTTAAGAAAGATTGGTAGTCTTTGTGTCTGCCTTGGACACATACAGAACACAAACAAACAAACCTTGAGAAGGCTGAACTTTATCAGGGAAACGTTTTACATCAATGATATATTGACACAGTCTTGCGCAGCGACTGGATCGCTCTAAATTCAACTCTGAATTAGCTCATTACTTTTGCCAACCACCCCAAAAAGACAATTTTCAATCTTTCTTAAAATCCCAGTAGATTACATAGCCAATCAGCATCATCTATTGCTGGAAATCTGGGATAGGTGGTAACAAGGAGTGATTTCTCCAAGAAGCTTGTGGAGGAAAAACAGAGCAGACTGAGGAAGTTCCAAGTTGTAAACAATGGCTAATGCTAGAGGGATTAGCATGCCAGAATTTGATTGCGTTTACACATTTAACGAACAAAAGTGAAGAGAATTGCAAGCTTTTACCTTGTTGCTTTTTGAATGATTTTTTAAAAATTCAGTTTTTATTTTAATATAATATGTTTATGGCAATAGTTCACGTCAACGCTGCAGAGCATAGCAGCGAGCGACAAAGCTCACCTGTCCAAATGCTTCCTATCGGTTCTTCACTGGATGGTTACGTGAGGTAAATCCATGGAAAGACCTTTTCGTGCCAGGTAATAAGTGAGCTGGAAAATTGTAATGTGTTAGGCCGCAGGTGTTGGTCTTTCATGTTAGAAGCATGTTGAGTCAACAGACGCTAAGAAGCAAACAAAGTTCCAGAGTCTCAGTAAACTAATGATATTCTGATAAGCCCCTTTCCCTCGCTTTTTTTTATGCCCCTACACCAACTACAGCAACTACAAACTAATGAATCCCCTCACTGTCTGCAACCCTGAAGAAAAGTAAATAAATGACCGAATTTCATTTATTTTTTTATTTTTTTATTTTTAAAAAAAGACAAGGCCAAAAGACATATAAACAAATACTGTACAAAGAGTACTATAAATACTATAATATTTAAGAGTGAGACCTTCCTAACGGTCTCTGCAAAATCTGAAGGTTAAATGTCCTTTTTACTTTTAAAGGCTCTGAACTGTACTCATTTAATTCTACTTACACGGTGTAATACTGGACTGTACAGCCTGACCGGGGAAGTCAAACCAGGAGAGATTAATAGAGGAGGAAATAATTAATAGGATATACTGATTCCCCTACAGATAAGAGAAAGGAACTTTCAACGGAACACAATGAGCACAGAGGACAGCCTCCTAATGAGCACTTGTCCAGTAGTTGATTCTACACTAGTGGCTATATACTGGGAGAAAAGATGTGAAAACGTCTGGTCCTTAATGAATGGAGAAAATCTCCAACTGGCTAAAATCAGAGACATCCCACTGGTGTCGGCCGTGCAGCAGGTGCACGAGAGAGAACCAGCGGGATGGCTTCAATTCTTTCATTCAGTGTGGAAAAGTTATACAATGTGAGAGGCCTTTTCAAAGGTGACTCGTGTTAAACTCGCCGGACCAAGGCAGACAACTGTAAAACTGAAAATTGTCTCGATCTTTATTAAGGATTGCGACGTTTGCGCAACTTTGTGATGCAATAATAATAATAATAATAATAATAATAATAATAATAGAGCTATTTTCTGTTGAACAGGGAACTTTGACGCACTGCAAGAAGCAAAAAGCAACATTAAACTTGATTTGTACAATGGCACAAAATAGATATGATCTGATCATATATAATTTAAACCACATTTTAACTGAGCAGCATCCGAGCTGATCGTGGATAATGTCTCTCTATGGCCTCACAGTCCACTCGGTCAGCTCGTCCTCCACTGAGCAGCAGAATGCCAAAGCAGAGTGGGTTGGCAGAAATGAACTGAATGTGAGTCAGAGGGTTAACTCTCTGGCTGAAATCACGTGGGGGGGAAAAATAGAAAATTGTGTCGCAGATACACAAGGTGGCTGACAGGTAGCGCGTGCCACAGTTAATAGAGGAACAAACAGCTTCTTGTCAGTGTGACTCATGAAAAAGGTGGGGGGGCTTCAAGGCAAAGAGCAGAGCTTTCAAATTTGATCAGTAGTCATTATAAAAGCACCATCCAGCAAATGTTAGGAAAGGAACATGCATAAAGTGCAACAACTTATGACTATTAGAGACAACCGATAATTATCACGCTGCGCGGCACAACAACTTTGGCATCAGACAACCTTACTTGAATTTTCCTCCTCCTTCTTTTTCCATTAAAATAATAGCTGTTAAAATAATAACACTCAGACTACTGCAATGAAAGATAACAATTCATAGTCTCAATCAATTTTTTTTGCATTATGGTAAACTCAATATTTGCAGCATATTACCAACCACTTCTGCCACTGTAGAAGTGCATACAGAGACAGCTGACTGTTGTTGGTTCCTTGCCAATTGAATCAATATCACATTTCCATACGGCTGTACATTTTTATTCATGATGGCATAACTTTTGCCCATCCTTTGTGGGAGAAGGCAGTGATAGCAAGAGGTGAACTGGCAAACATTTCTTTGCATCCTGGTTTCCTAAAGACATCCAACATCGTGTTGTTTTCCCCCACCCTGTTTGGCTTTTGATGAAAATGAGGAGCCTCCAGTCTTCACAGCGAAGAGTTCATCTCAGTGGATCAGACAGCTCAGGCCGGGTTCGGCCATCCTACACTGACTTCACTCTGTTGCAACACTCAGCACAGCCATGAGACTGGAACAGGCTGCAGCTTTGACATCCGACAAGTTATTTAATCTACCTACTCCAGTGCTGCTCCATGTCTCACCTCCCACTGCACTGTTACACAAGCGCACAAACACACTTGCACACAAAACTTTGATGGTTCATGCTTATCTCTGCAAAGAGGTTAAATAAAAAAAAGCTGAAAAGAAAAAGGGGAAGGCTTACAACTCCAGTGGTGCATACTGAAGGAGTATTTACACCTCGGGTCTCAATGTCTGTGTACCACTTACATGGTTTCTGCATTAAACTTTGCGTACACAATTGGAACGACTCATGTGCATATACGATTTGGATTTTGGCTCACTATTCAAAAAGGATGCAAGCTCAGACTGAACAATGGCTGCAAGCATCATTTTTGCAGTGCTCACAGACAAAAACAAAGTCATAACTGAAGCTTCCAAAGCATTTTAGGAGTGTGCAGAATATTATTCACATTTTGGGCTGAGCAGAGGAGAAGAAGCAATACCATTAACTCATTAGGACCATAGTTGTATTGATTAGCACATGAAAATTACATCATAATGCACCAGTCAGTGCATTTTCGGTGCCTGGGGAATATCCATTCTGCATCGAGAGATGATTCATACTGGGGGGGGTGCGCGTGCGCGTGCGTGTGCGCGTGCGTTTGCGCGCGTGCGCATGCCTGCTGGACTCAGCAAATCCATAAACGCGCTCAATCCATGCATCCAACGCTTAATAAAATGAATTGTTCAAAACCTTATAAAATTTGGGGGGAGTTTGTATTTAGGCTGTTTTACTGCAGTATACACATATTCCATTGACTTGTAATTATTATTTTGTTTGGCTCCAAATGCTAATGATTGCAAAAGACCTCAGAGGAGAACAAGATAAATGTCACAACGGAGGGAAAAAAGGTACGAAAAAAGTGAGAAGCAACTGCTCCAAACTGCTCTCAAGAAGCAAAGACCAGGAAGAAGGAGCTAAAATAATCAGTAAACCATGGCTGCAGCTAAAGAGATGAAGGCAGATGCTGCTCTGGAAGCAGCCTTAGAAGAGTCAGGTGAACTTTTTATGTTGAAAGAAGAACAAAAAATGTCACCGCAGTTTTTTTTCAGAGCATACAAAATAATGAGTTCTGTTAAACACTAACAGCAGGGACGTGCAGCTACCACCACTAAGGCCAATAAGGAGCCTTGAGGAGGTCACACTAGCGCTCACTAATGTGACAGGGTTGCTTGAACGTGATAAGCAGAAGGTTTCGCCCAATCAATTCCAGTGGGCTGTTCACCAGATGGATGCCTGAGATGAATCCACTTGGGAAATGTTCCATCTGGAAAGTCAGGTTAAAATCATCCACTTCAGTTTATAGACCTGCAATAGATCACTAACAGGAACAACTAATGCACAATCATTCTATTTTTTTGTTATATTATATTATATATATTATATTATGTGTGTGCCATAACATTTAGCACAATTGACTGAAACTCATGTTATGATGAATTGTTAATACTTCATTTCAATGACGCTTTCTCACAAAAAAAAAGACAGTAATTTAACAATATATGTACCAAATTCTATTCCTTTTGACTTTAAATTGGGAACCACACATTTAATTTTGCTTCATGTGAAAATGTATTTACCCCTTTAAGAATGCAATAAACTCTGCACAAAGGGGGCTCTCCTGTGAAAATGAGCAGATAAAATGCTGCTCAGTTTGTGCACTGCCTCTCACTGATGCTTGTTTGCTGAGCCACTTATATTTGGGGACCCCAGGTGCCAGCACCTGTGCTGAGCACACATGTGACTCCTGCTGATTATCGACAACGACAGTGTGTCAGCAGCATTCACGGAGGCCCGAGTGCATCTCCCAATAAGAAGCAATCAGCCCGTATCTCAATCCTGGCTGACAGTCTGTGGAGCCTCATCACTGTGTCAATGGAGTGTGCTGCTTCCACATGATTACAGGTGTGACCTTAGCCATTTCAGCCCAAGTATGAGGCAGTTATCAACATTGCTCATCCAAACCATGATTGCATGATTCAGCAATGGCCCTAAGTGCAAATGCAGCATGGCTGGGTTGCAATAAATCGCAATAGATTTGCGATTCACTCTCCTTCTCCCTGGTGGAGAGCAAGATGGGCACTCGGCAGGAACGTTGCTGAACTGGGGCCTTTGATTAAGCCAAGAAAATAACCAACAGTGCTACTGGCTCTTATACGACTTAAAGTCTTGGCTTTTTCTCATTCAAAATATTCAGACGGAGATCAGAAAGACTCTGTCTGACGTGTGCACAAAAGCATAAATTATGGGCTGTGATGAAATCAGCTGAAACTGTCATATCTTCAGCAGCCAGAATTCCAAGGCCAGTGCGTGGGAATGCCATTAGATCAATATCCTCCAAATGGGGAGCGTGACGTCCCATGACTGATGTTGTTGACATTTGAACATACTTCATGTAGCAAGGGGGATTGCAATTCAATCAAAATCCCATCCACTTTTGGTGCTGCACAAGTAACAAGGAACCATCATTGCCAGTATCTAAAATACATACTGTACTAACATTTAGATATATTACGTTGGCAGGGATTAAGGACACATGCTATAAAGCATCCACTTAATCTTGGCTGTATTCAGGCTCAGAGTGTCCAGCAGGTCTAAAACAAATCTGCAAACACAGCAACTGCAGCCAAAGTGGCAAGCTAACGGTCCAACGGACACAAAGACTCAAAATACAACGTAAAACACAGATTAATCATGGGAATACAGCTGATATTTCGAGGCGGAGCTGCATATAAAGACAGATACAGAATTAGTCAACTTTCTCTTCAGTAGATAAGCAGTTTCTGCTAATATTATCAATCTTTGCTAATTAGTTAAAGCTACTGGTTGTTTATTTACCTTATGTATTCAAACCAAATAATTTCTTTAAAAGATTTTTTCAGTTTTGTTAACAAAGAGAAAGAAATGAATGTTCAAGTTAAAGTAGGAGAAGAATGCTTAGTAGATATCTTAGTGAAATTATATGGCTAACGTTGCATGCAAGATTTTCTTTCAAACAGTGCTTTATTATTTATCTATTTATTGCAAGTAGCAGCACTCTATTTGTGAACAGCTCAGCCCAATATCGAGTTAGACAGAGTCTGTTTGTGGCAGTGAGCTGGGCAGCTACCAGCAGCAGCCCGGCTAATGTTACCGTCAGGGAGCGCGAGAAGGAAGGTTATTGCTGCAAACAAGCACTGAGACCCAGGGAGTCATGAGGGCAGCTGCTGGCCAGCAGCTATGTGTGTTTACAGGGAGCAGCGGTGAGGACAGGCGCATCCATCCGCTTCTGAGCTGACGCAATCAGTCACACAGAAACGCCTCATGTTATAAGCGCACAGTCCATTTTCCAGGAAAGCATTGATTACACGGTTAGCAACTTCGGCATTCCAGTTCTGTCATTTTGTAGACACCAATGCTGAAACGCAATGTTGTTTTTTTTTTTTTATCCAGATGAAGATAGTTGGCCAGTATTGTCATTCAGCCTGCAGACGGACAAGGTCTCTTCAGGTCACTCTTGTTTATATAACGGTTAATAACAAGATCTGGGAGGAGGGGGCAGGGTTAAACCACTGTCTGTGATTTTTTTGTCATGCTGCAGCACCAATTTTTAACACTTGTATCAGTGCAACGTTTTTTTTTTGTCCTTTAACTACATTTTTGTTTTTTCGGAACTCCAAGGGGGAATAAAAAGTTGGACAAACACAAACAGGAGCAGACCACAGATAAACAAAGCCTGGGGAGGATTAAAGTGAATGGCGGGACATTTTGTAGCAAGCTTGCACACTTCCACGATCAAAACAAAGCCTATCAAGGTTGACATTGCTCAGAGCTGCGCGTTCACATGCCCTTTTTCAGCGGAAAAGTCAAGATTTTCATGGATTTTTTGTTTGTGTCTCTCTCGCTCTCTTTCTCCAAACACGCAGGAAATAAATCATTGAACGCCGCATCTCCTGCCAAGGTCTGTGGCCTCTGCATAGATGTCGAGAACGCGGGCGTGAGTGCAAGCACGAGCGTGGCGCACCTCGAACCTTTCCGCATGTTAATCTCCGGCAAGGTGCAACAGTTTTCAAAGAGAGTAACAAGAGGGGTGCTTGAAAAGGCCACGGGGGTCTCCATTTCTCACACTGCTACGTTGACTTGCAGCCCTACCACATTCCAACGACAGCAAGCTGCCTGTGTGCTGGCAGCTTTATAATTTCACGAAAATCTCCACATGTCCGCAGAAAAACAAACTCGCCTAAAGATGGCCATTAAGCATGAAACAGCGACATGTTCTTTGCGCCGTGCGTTTAATAAATTCCTGCGGGTGAGTGCTGAGCGGGGCTGCCCGGCTCTGACGGTGTTGTCTCTGTGATTAAAGCATCGCACAGAAAGAAGGCCGCATCTGCCCTCAGGGCCGAGCAAATTCACCTTTACCAGTAGGGCAAACGCAATTAGCCCGACTGGCTTCTCGTCGAGCCCTTTATCAAGCATTCATGGGGTAAATGTCCGTGGAACCCAGGCACGGGCCCTGCTTCGGATAAATGTCCTGTGCATTATAGGGAGGCATTAGAATGATAAATCAATAAGAGGCATTGCTGCACATTAGTCGGGAGCAATTAGCTGGTGATCTAAAAGCACGCTGGCCATTACGTTTGAGCTTTAAGCTCTCCCAGGATTGAGAGGTAGTTTATTTCCCTACCCGCTCCGATAGCCACAGAGAATCGAGCTGCAGAAAAATAAGCTTTGGAGACCAAATTGATGGTGGAGAGACTGGCGTCTTTTCTTAAACAGATTCTGAAGAGAAATGTGACAGTGGTGAACAATGGAGTCGGCAGTATGTGTGCGACAGTTGCCGAGGCCTCGATTTGGATGCATTTGACAAATTGTCCAAACGCGTGCAGTTCAACTGATTTTTTTGAAATACATAGGGGGGCCTGAAAGGGTGAAGTGATCTGTCTTTGTGTTGCAAGATGAGGGTTTGGAGAAGAATCAACATCTTTAGCGGATGAGAAAAGTCCACTGGCCGGTGAGTCCACTGTGAAAGAGCAAAATGTGTGAGTCATCTGGCGCCGGGTGGCAAAAGACAAGCGTATCTCTGCGGGACAGCGTGTCTGCATTCAGTTGCAAAGAGGCGGCATGTCAGCTGAGATGATTAGCCGTTGGATCAGAGAGGAAACTGGAAAGAGAGTGTATAGTGTAGTCTTGCTAAGCAGTGTGTAAATAGAATAAAGCTAAAGCAGCATCTTCAAATTCAGATTCTGAATTCCATTCATTCCAAATTGTTTTTAACAAAATATTGACTTTTTCTTTCCTGCCAGTGCAACAACCTGCAAGACCAGGTACAGGAATCTTTGGTTGCGTGCCCAGCACCCTCTCGTGACCTCACACCTGTCTGGTCCTTCGCTTAGTTACTCTCGTCCTCTTTTTTTTGGTCTCTGTGGCATCTCTGATATTCTTTACGTCACACAACATAATAAATCATACTGGTACTTTGAAAATATGCTATAAAAGTTAGGATGGCTATGGAATGTTGTTTGAAGTAATACCGAGTAAAGTGGTCAGTGTCAGTAAGTGAAAGAGAATAGCTAGGTTTCAGTCAAGTGGTGATGATGACGTGCGAAAAGTCCACAAATTCAGATGGAGGGCAGGAAGTGGTCAAGAGTCTGTATTGTACTAACTTAGAGCCTGATCCAAGATGTCGATTTTTTTTTTTCTATATGACAGAATCTCAGCAACTAACCTTTTCACTTTCTGTCCTCCGTCTGAGCCGTCATGTGAAAGCAACCTATTATAGTTGGAGGCTAGGGAAAGTAGCTCATTCCATATGTCTTAAAGGCCCTGTTTGCACTTGGTCATTTCATGCGTTTTTCGTATTCCGATCGGCAAAAAACACACGAAGTAACCAAGTGCAAACAGTCCAAATCCGTTTTGTCATCCGAATACCAAAACCGCCTGGGGCAGGTGGTTTTGGTGGTCGCATCGCATAAAAACGCATTCGTCACGGACGTGCGAACAGAATGCGAGCTCAGTCCACATTAACGACCGCCTACTCCACTCACCTCTCCCGTGTACGTACTTGGTCGGCGCCCCACCTCCCGGCGTCGTCGTTATAAAGTTATAAACAAGAAGCGAAAACAAATCATTTTTGTTAGACTCTTTTATTAGGATGCTAATAAATTTCATTCCGCATTAGCGTATTTTGTCAGCGGAGCAGCGGTCGCAGTTTCCCCACATATGTGATTAAATGTGCGACAGCCACTGTTGATCCGAAAATAAAGTCGTCACCACTCTGTCCCACCAGTCGTTACTCCTCGTTCGGATCCATACGAGCTGCAGTAGAATTAAAACGAGTGACTTGATATAGTCCGCAAACAGGAAGTTGATTCTTATTCGCTGTCATGTAAAACTCGCCGTTGTTTTGCGCTTTACTGCCCCTAGTGGTTAAAAACGGAAATGACACATGTTGCATTTGCATAGGTTCGGCGGGGGGGCACGCTCGAGACGCATGTTAATGCTACGTGCGAACAGATGCTTCGAGATCCGTTCTCGTGATCCAATCCCCCAAAACAGTTACAAGTGACCAAGTGAAAACAGGGCCTTAGAATAAGTATGCCATCTATTATATCTCATACAATAGAAACTCATTTGTACAAATTGCACTTTTTTTATTCTGTAACAACCAATTATTAGCCCTAGCCTCACTATATTTGTCCCTCTATTATTCCCATCCTTTAAGTGTAGTGCTATTTAATGAATTGGACAAAAGAAAAAGAGGGTTAGCGGAAGAAATGTCTCTGGAAAACGGAATGAAAACTTTGACAAACTTCATCTGAGCTAAGGACATCGAATCAGCTTTTTTTTTTTTTAAGTCTTTATTTTAAAGAAAACTTTTTTTGTCATGAAAATAATTTCTGACCATTTCACCAATTTCATCTGCCAGCAGTGTCCGCTAAGTTTTCCTTTCTGGAGCTTTGAGCAGCAAGTGTAGGTTGCGGCAACAGTTGGATGTGAACGTAGATCACACGTTCTCTGAAAATGGCTGGAATTCTTTTTTTAAAATGAAAAAGCGGAGCGTGAATATTTCAGCACTTGCTTACACACATTTGGTATTTATAGTTGTGGTGCAGGACTCGGACTTGCAGCACTGTTTCACTCCAGCTTTTTTTTTTTTTTACTTAGTTAGCGGCAGCGAAAAAACGAGCCGGTGAGCCCCGCCGGTGCTCACCTTCAGGGATTAAAAAATGAAGGCAGAAAATGTCTGGAGTGAAAAGAAGCGGGGATTCGTCCGAGTTATTGATTCGGAGGAGAAAAGAGACAGCAACACATAATTACAAGTCATGGGCCGCGCTTCCAACACCTTGGCCTTTTAGACGGCCGCCCGTTCCTCCTGAAATTGCGCTCGGCCCCCCCTACTCCCGAGTTCACCCTCCCATTTGGCAGCCTTGTGTTGCAGGGGCCCTGGTGGTGCAATGCTGCACACTGCCAAAGACAATCTGAAACAAAGAGGAAAGGTAGAGCAGAGGAGAGGAGGAGAAGGAGGAGGAGGAGGAGGAGGAGGAGGAGGAGCCAAACACTTTTATGCCTCACCTGAGTTGCCCTCATCAGCACCGGAGCGACCGGCAGCTCCTTTAAGAGCAGCTGTGTGTTAAGTGTGAGGGACATCGGCACATTCTTTTTTACCACTCATCCATTATATATCTTGGCGGCTGTGATTTAGGTCGTTCCTAAAACAAGACAGAGAGTCAGCCAGTTGGCAGCCAGCAGCACGGGTCTGCTGTCACGTGGGTGGGGGGGGGGCACACGTACACAAACGCATCCTCCTGAGTGTCGTCGCTCGTCGCGTCCGGGCTTCTAACCTTTTACGCTATGCATAAACGCCATGAAATATTCAGAGAAGAAAGTGGAGGTTAATGTGCACCGCTTGCGAGTGTTTACCCGGCAGCGCCGCACCCGGGACGCACGTCCGTCGGTGGGGGAGGGGGATCGCTCAGTCGTGCCAGACGCGGCGGCGGATAAACAGAGTACACACACAAATCTTGCATGGCACTCGTGGGATTGCGCCGAATGGGTGGCCGCACAAAACCCATTCATGAATAATGACATATGGAGAACATCCCATAATGCCACTTGTTGCTCCCAACGGCGTCGCTCTGGGAGGAGTGCTGTTTTCTTATTGATTTATATTCGAGCGTGACAAAGCTTACCTGCTTTATGAGCGACATTAAAAGTACACAAAAATAAATAAATACATGAAATAATAAATGAGATCCAGGCACAGAGGTACAGGAGGACCGGGCTGGGGAGCTGTGGGAAGGTGGAGGAGTTGGGAGAACAACTCGGGCTGCTTCACTTGGGCGGATACACCGATGGTAAACTGCTTGATCTGACGAAAATCAGATGGAGACGGAAGGAATAACAAGAAAGCTCCAGAGATCTCGGAGAGACTGCCGCAAAGAAAGATGAGCTAAATTTAACAGAGCAGTGACGTCACATGGCTTCTGTGCCGTTCCGCTGTGTACCGCTTCAGGACAGACAGATAGACAGATAGCAGTGATGTGCGGTGAGGTTCATGGCTGGTGAGGCACTGACTTCATCACAATCAGATTTGCAAACCTATTAACCCTACAGAGTAACTGACCATTTCATTGGCAGCAGTTAACAGGTTATGTTTCCAATCTCACATCAGCTTTCTTTACACATACATACTGTAACACACAAAAAACACATTTAATTCTAATATAAACATTACCTTGGTCTTACCTTTACTCACAAATGAAGTCCATGCGCTGCTCTTTCTGTGCAAAAGCATCGATAACGATCACAGAAGCTGTCCTTGCCGTCCTTCAGTTTTAAAGGTATTTTTGTCTCAACAGAGATCACTGCCAGGAAAGAAAGTCGTCCTTGTTCAGTGCTGTTCCGACTGTTTGTCTTGAGTCTTTTCAGTGCTGAGAATGACCACTCCACCGATGCTTTAGTAGCTGGAACAGTTAGCACTAGCTGGAGCAACTTTGTCACTGACTGTGCCAAAGTATTTTGCAGCCGAGTCGCAAGAAGAATCCCTGGGATCACGAGCTATCATGAGGCAGGAAAACCTGCGTGCCTCCCTTAGTGGCCCCTTGCAGCAACGAGTAACACATACAATTGTTGACAAAAAACCACTATACATTGCGGCTTTAGTTCATATAGCAAAAGTGTTTAAACGTTTTAATAGCAACATACAGAGAGACAGAAATACGGTCTCGATTGCAGAGCACGCCAGCACAGTGAACGAGTCGTTGCGCAATCTATCGAGCGGCACAGCAGGCTGCGGCCTCGCCGCACATCTCTTCACATTCATCATTTGAACAATACATGTGCAAATCAAGCGATTTTGAATAAAATCAATCAAAAACTGGTTCACTGAAAAATGCATTTAAAGTGCAAATCAGTGGTAACTATTTTATTTATTTTTTTATTTTACATTTTTTTCTTTCCAAGATTGTCAGGTAACCCTCCCCTGACTGCATGTAACAGATAGATAGATAGATAGATAGATAGATAGATAGATAGATAGATAGATAGATAGACAGACAGACAGACAGACAGACAGATAGATAGATAGATAGATAGATGGATAGATAGAACATTATTATTTTGAGATTTAAGAAAGACTGTAGCTCTGAGATTGAGCAAAAAAAAAAAAAGGCAATTTTCCTTTTCAATAATTTGCACTTTAAAAGGTCAAAGTCGGTGTGCAACTGCGATCTTCCGTGGTACAAAGGCAAGAACAAATTATCTCACTGCCAAAATTTAGATTGGTTGGTTGTGTACTAAAAAGCTTCAGGGTGCAGCACAGGCCCGGCGACACAAAGTAAAGGGTGTGGGCTGAAGTGATAATCACGCCAGCCCACGGCTAATGCTTTTTTATTTTATTTTTTCCCCCTGAAAACGTGAACATAATTCTGAGAAGGACAGGACTGGGCCAAATGAGAAAGAAACAACTCCGCTCAAAGCTAGACGGAACTCCGTTTACAAAGGTGAAAATTGTTTTTTAAAAAGTAAAAAAAATGACAAAGGACTGTTTGGGAGTAAAAAAAAAAAAATCCTTTTATGATGGTCCGTCATGCAGCTTTTATTTCGACAGGACACGGCGCTTCACAACAACAGGAAATGCAGGCTGGGCGCTAAATACCAGACCATGACTCAACAAAATCCAGCTGCCTTCTTATCAGCGGTCTGAGGCAAATCCGCGCAAGCTTTACCCCTCCTGAAACTCTCTCTGAGCTCCTGCGGTGCCATTAAAGCAGAGAGAATCAGTGCTCTTCAGTCAAGAATCACCTGAAAAAAACAAAAAAAATATATGCAAAAGTTAAAGCTCCCCTTCAAGGGGCGACTTGCCCGTCGAGCCCCGCGGCATTGAGTCGGACGTACTTCCATGACAGAGAGTTTCCGACGAGTCCCGGAGAGTTTTCAGTTAAACTGGTGTGGAAGAGTTTGACTTTGCAGAATGAACCTTGTTCTCTGCTAAAAGATTCATGAAGAGAGAGACAGAGACAGAGCAAAAAAAAGAAGAAGATCACAGCGGTTCGGATATGAGGGACTAGATGGAATAACGTTTCCCCCGCGAGCTCTGAAAAGAAAAAAAAGAAATCAACTTTTGCTTTTCTTTTCTCACGTCCTCCTCCTGTCGATGTAACCTAAATGAGCACCGGGGAACGGGACAGGAAACACCGGAGCATCAGCGAGCGATAATGTCACAGCAGCGCCGCAATGCAAAGCAGCAGCATCTTATCGGTGTGGCGGGAGATCCACTTGCTGTGTCCAAAGCTGCTGGACTGATACCGGCAGTGGATCTCCATTATCCCGCCAGTATCAGTTTCCCCGAGGCGCTATTACGCTAGTTAGCCTTATCTTATCTTTAAACAAAAGGGAACTAAACGGCCGCTTCCTGCGGCTCCTGGGCCTCGACTCCGGGGAGGAGGAAACTCCAGCCGCTTCATTCAGTGCAAGACAAGGCTAGTTAGCCCCGGGGGCACCTGCCCCCACTGTCAGACCCGCCGCGGCTGCACAAAAGCGATGACTTTGGGTTTGGCGGATGGGAGCTGAGTCATAATGGGCCGAGCAGGGGAGGGATTACATCGGAACACGGCGGCTTAGTCACATCTCCCTCCTGGAGAAAAAGAGAGATATGCGTCCCACGTTAGCGGCCTTATTAGCATTAAGTCGGGGCCGCTCGAGTCACGGCGGTCTGCGGCGAGCGGGTCCAAGTATCCATCACGTCCCACATATCCAGAAATAGTTATATATGTATGGATATGGTTTCACAGCTATTTTGACTGTGAAGAAAAGCCTGTAGGTTATTACTCATCCGAACAGCTGTGAAGGAGAACACTGGAGACGGAGGAGGAGCCAACTGTAGCTGCCCCCGTCTGATGGCAAATACACACACACACACACACACACGCGCGCGTGCGCGCACACACACTCACTGTGTCTGGCAGAGACGGCGGCTGGCAGATTCACCTGGTGTTTTTGCACTAGATAGAGAGGGGCGTGACAGCTTTTGGCGTGCAGCAGCCTGGCAACGAGGGGTGCCGGGGAATCAGAGTTAGCATTTATTCCCAGTTATGCTTTCTGACCATCTGGCCAGCTCCAATAATCACCAATCTCTCGCTCTGCGGCCGACTCATGAGGGGGAACGCCTGCGCGCCGGCGTCTTTCTGTGACTTTGTGCCTTTTTTACAAAAAAAATCGAATGAAGATCTTGTTGAACTGACGGGGGCTCCTCCACGTCATTGAAGATGTTTCAGCTGTTGAGTCTTCCGTAGGTAAAATACAAACCAGTTAAGACACTTAGGCCCAGCTGATATGGAGACGGTATTTTCTGAAACCGCACATTTCCTGAAAAATTTCAAACACAGTGTTTAGATGTATCCATCTCCAAAAATGTTTAGACGAAAAAAAAAAACGACTGAAAACGCTGCAGTACTTATGCCAGGCCTTGTGTGACGCTGCAAGTTCACTGCCCAATGCGTATTTAGGTAGTAGCTTGCCAACGTAGCACCACAAAGATGGCGAGGAACGTACATGAAAAGAAGAATGTTGTGAATTGATGACAAAGTTGAACTTCTGCTTCGATACTTTACAACACAAAGCCGCAAAGCTCCATGATGCAGTTAACTGGGAGTCGTGCCAGTCAAAGTTCAGGGCTAAATATCCTATGAGAAAACCTACCCATTAGAAACAAATAATGAATAAAAAGTAAAACGGAAGGTTTGCAAATCACTTTTGTTGTGTTTATTTTCCATTTTCACCCAATCCACGGTCGTTCCAAGAGCACCGTGTGTTATTGTCCACTGCTGTTTGCTGCTTGCTGTAGCTGGAGGGGAAGGTCATCTTTTGTCGCAATGACGGAAATCCAATTTTCATAATTTTCTGAAAAATGTGCAGGTTCAGTGAAAACGCCGTCTTCGTGGAAACGCAAAGCTGATCCGTTCGTTCGTATTCAGTAAAACCCATCGTTATGTAAACAAGCCCTTAATTCAGCTTTATTTTGAAAACACCTTCATGAATCCCGAAAGCAGTTTGTTTTGAGCACGACACAGATAAAAAAAAAAAAACCAATGCCAACCATTGAATGTCAATGGTCTAAAAAAAAAAAAAAAGAACAATGAAGGCTTTTCTTTTTTTAAACAAAGCCTGAAAAATAAAGTTTTTCTGTGGAAAAAATGCTTAACCCACAGAAAAAGACATCAAAATAAATAAAAAAGAAACACAAGAAGATGGTGTCAACTTGACCTCAGGGTCGAGGCATAAAGTCGCTTGAAGAACTTGTTTGCGCGTCTCGCCCTCCATCCGTTCGGTGCCTTGGCAGGGGAAAATAGCGCAGCGCCGCCGGGTCTGAATGAACCCTTCAGCCATCACCTGTAGCCCTCTCAGCTGTCAGAGGCGGCACCGCCGTCTGCTAAACCCAGAGTAATGAGGCGTTAGGGGGCCTTAAATTTGGGGGGAAAACATAATGATTCTGAAGGAGGTTGAAGAGCTGAAGAGCTGTTCCTTTACTGATTTTCATTTTCTCAACTTAAAGCATGAAGCGATCATGTTTTGGTGCCACTCCAAATAGCTGCCGTTCCTCCTCTTCATGCGCAAGTGGGAAGTCGATTTGAATAATCTCAAATCAATGCTTCTTTAAAATCCTCCAAAGGAATCCACACTCTGCATCGAGGCTGACTCATCTCATGGCCCACCGATTACATTTTGTGTGTGTGTGTGTGTGTGTGTCTGTGTGTGTGTGTGTGTGTGTGTGTGTGTTGGCGTAGGGAATAAAAAAACTGCGCTGCTCACGGCGGAGCTCGGGCAGCCTCGGAGAGCGCCGAGCTGAGCCTCGGTTAAAAAAGTAACACCTTAAAAACTGCTGCCGGATCCACGTATCAGGGCTAAGCGGTGGGGCTGAGGGTGGGAGGGGTGGGGGAGGGGTACACGATTACCTTCCGCACCGTGGCGCACGCCGAGCGGCCGGCTGATGTAACGGACAAACATCAAAGATGCGGAGGGGAAGGGCGGGGGTTGGAAACGGCTAGGCGGGCTGTAAGTCGCGCTGCTGGAGCCGCAAGGTGAGGGGACAGAGTGAGACTAATGAAATGGGACGTGCTAAATGTGTGCTAAAGCACCAGCTGGATGTGAGGCGAGCGGGCTTCAAAGCGGCGGCGAGGGGCGGCGAGCGGCGGAGGCTCTAATCCAGACTGACACTGTGTGAACTACAGTAACTAAACCGCACATCAACATGGAGGCCTGAACCCACTGAGGGGGGGAGAGGTGGTAGGGGTTTGGGGGAGGGGCAGGGGGGGCTATGATCTCATTTCCAGCGGCCCGAGATTTGAATGTTTCGCAGTGGTCACAGGCCGCCGCGCAGTAAAGAAAAGGTTTTTTTCCCCCCCGACGTCGTCACATGTGCCTCTTGCAAGCGGGCGGTAAATTGAGCCGGCGCCCCCTTTTGCAGAGTGCAAAGCGCGGAAAAACAATCGCGGCGGAGAATCAGAATGAGGCCGTAATGTGTGTGGCGGTCGCACAACGTCCAACGAGGCCCGAACTGGCAAACACATCCCGGCCAACATCAAAAAAGCGATATTTGGTCCGTCTCTCTGCCGGCTCTTTCGTAACAAGCTCCAAAAAAAAAAAACAAAAGAAAAACCCACACCAAGGGCAGAGAGGGGAGGCGGAGGAGGGGATCATGCTGCTTGCTCAGTCGTCACTCTGGTTTTTCAGTGGCAAATCTCGCTCATCCATGTTGCCAAACTCCACTTGAAAGCATTTTCAATTGCTCTCTGCTTCCTTTTAATTGTGGGGAGAAAAAAAAAAAAAACAGGAAGCAGCTAAATGAGCACGCTAAATTTAAAATCCTCAAGAGATGAAGAAGAAAGAAAGACTGGGAGTGAGCGCGAGCCCTGCTGCTCCCCTGGAGATTCCAGTGGATGTTGCTTTAGAGGCAGCTTAATCAGAAGCGTGCGGTATTTTTTTCACGCAGAAAAAAAACGAGTAGCAGTGAAAGGTTTTTTTTTCGATGGATGTTTTTTAATTTTTCTTCTGACTGGCAGGAGTAACAGGAGTTTTAGCTCAATACTGCAGACAGCCGCAGGGCGCTACCAGAGCTGCTGTACCAGCAGAACAAATCGAATCGGTCCGTTTGAACGTGACACGCAGGAAGTTCGCATCGATGGCATCGTTCCTCTTTATTATCGCCCAACACTCATTCAAAACTGCTTCGGTGTTCATCTCCAGCTCGCGCTGCGTTTTCTGAAAATTCAGCGCTGCAAGGAAAAGCCAGCAGGAGGCCGTCCTCGCGCGTTCAATAAAAGCGGAGCTCACAGCACGACGCACTTCACTCCGCTCACATTTGCGTTGCTCGGGTTAAAGTGCGATCTACCGCACGGATCAGAAAGTGGGGCTGGCCTCGACTCCACTTGCCGCAGCTGGGTGGGCGCGGCACTCATAGAAAATGGGATGTACGGTGTGGGGAGGTCCCAGATCGAGAACAGCAGGGAACTTCTTCAAAGTCTCTGCAAGACTCTTGTCATGGATACTGAATCTCGTCATGTATTAAATGCAGTCACGTTCGGTGCGCATCAGCCTCAGGTGGGGGGTGGGGGGGAGTATTTACACATGCCGTCTTATCAGAGGCGGGCCGTGCATTTCATGCTGAGGCCACCAGTGACGTCATATTTAGTCCACCTTATGTGATTACACCTCGTAATATCCTCAGCGCAAAGCATCACAGACTCGAGATCTGATTGGCTATTGCAACTAACTTTGTTCTCTTCACTTACAGCAGACAGGAGCCTGCTATGTCGCTTCTGCTGGCTTAAGGCAGATTTCATGGCACCTGGCAACACAATCTGGCTGAAATATGATTGGATAAAAATTCTACCGTAATACAGACAATGGAAGCAACGCAAAAGGACCATTGAGAATAACGTTACGATAGTGTTTACGGGAAAATGTACTTTTCCAAGTATGTTTTGGCTGGCAGAGAAGGCCTAGCTGGCCCTGACGGCCCGCCACTGCGTCTAGTTCTCCACTTCGCGCCCTGGACAGGAATCGTCTCATCAACATGAGGAAATGACTGTTCAGTCATGCTCTCAATTGCGAGTGTCGCAAACAATACAAATGAGCCTCCTGATCGGCGTTGCCGATTGGCTCGTTTGCTTGATAAGATGAGATTAACTTTTATTGTCCACAGCGGAAATGTGCTCGCGGCTTCCGAGATATCAAATTACGCTCAAACGGATCATTAAATACTCGGCAAACATGAAACAACGGCAACAAAAAAATAGCAGCAGCAGCAGCAGCAGCAGCGAGCATCTCAACGGGACCGACCCCGGTTTCCGCTGCGAGCTCAACCCCGGTTTCCACCAGCTCTGTTGCAAAAATAAAGGAGCCGGCTGGCTACGTCCCTCCAAACTCCTGAAACTGACTACAGATGTTGAGCGCAACAGACGCGCACGGCTCTCCACCTCTTCTTTTTCGCTGCCGCACTAGGCTGAGTGTGTGTGTGTGGGTGAGTGAGTAAGTGTGTGTGTGTGGGTTAGGTGGGGACGGGAGGAGGGGGGTGCGGGGGGGGGGCACCCAAGGATTCCAACCTGCTCGCACACAATCTGCCGTGGCACAATCCCATTACTCAGCCTGCTATTGGGCCCTTTTCGCAGTGGCCGGATCAGTCGTCCACAGCCGGCCCAGCTGCCTCTCCGGGGACGACCGGGCCGCTTCTTGATTTTCCAAGGCGCTCGTCTCGGGGTGGATCACCCCCCATACCCACCACCGCCATTGTCCTCGCTCCCCCCCCCCCTGCTCCTGGTGTTTGTCGTCTATCTCCTCACTCCTTCTCCTGCCCCCCCCCCCATCTCTATCCCTCCCCCTCATCCACTCCTCCGCTCCGCTCCCCTCCCCTCCCCTCTCCTCCCCTCCCCTCTCCTCCCCCTCGCCACGGTCACTGCTTTCTCTCTGGACGACGCGGCGCATCACTTAGCAGTCCGCTCAGCACGCCAGCGCCAGAGCTGCCAATTCACCTGCTTAGAATGCCGTATTCTCCCACCCTGTCCCCCGGAACCCACTGCAATTACAATCCCCGCATAAGTAAGCGCTCCTGGTACAAAAGGCAGCGGCCGCTATCCAGCACAGCTCGTCTCCCCCCTTCCCCAAATGCTTTATTCTCCTTGGTTTTCAAGCGACAAAAAGCTTCTTTTTTTTTGTTAGGATTTTTTTTTTTTTTTTTTAGTTGGGCCCACTTGACACCTGTTTTTGAATCGTGAGCTGCAGTGCAAAAGGAGAAAAGAGACCGATCCTTGTCATCATACAGGTTCTGGGTGTCGCATCTTCACTGGTCATACGGTGGGTGCAGGTCTTCAAGACAGTCGAGGCACATCAGGACATTACTGTGACTGGCAGTGTTGGAGAGTAGTGAATCACATGTACTATTGTTATGTAATTGATTACAAAATAAAGATAATTGTAATCAGTAGCATTACTGAAAAAAAAAAAGTGTAATTAAATTACTGATACTTAATAGTGTAGTACTGAATTATGATTAAAATCTTCTGACAAGTTTTTATAAACAAAAAAGGGGGGGCTGGGCTTTATGTTTAATTATTATATATTTGCTGCTTTGTATGTTTTTCTCGTGCACCAACCGGACATGAGCACATCTTTCTCAGTTTCGCTCAATAAACAGTTCATCCATTCCTTGGTTCTCCTGTCAAGTTCAGAAATGCAGCCCCCTACCACTCGCCTGACAGTTGATTTGTCTCTCTCTGTTTTGAGCACTGCTGAAAAGCTCAACACTGTCAGGTCTAAACAGTTCAGAACATCGATTCAGAACTTAGAAAAGTAATCAATATGTAATCCATTGTAATTAGTTACAGTACTTTGTAATTAGTTTGTACGGGTAATTGAAATAGTTGCACTATTACATTTTCAATATCTTAACCTGTGATTGTAACCAATTAGATTTACAAAGTAATCTTCCCGACACTGGTGGCTGGAGGGAAGGTTGCTCAACATTTTGCACACCTTTTGATTAAATTAATGTTTCCAGTTTGTTTTTGCATAATTTTATCCATTAAAGTGAAAGTGAACAACAACAAATGTTCTCACTGCTTGAGGCAGGCAGGAAGAAGTGAAGCGTGAGCAAGCTCTCAAACTTAAAAAATAAAAAGATAAATAAGAAAAACAACAACACATTTCATAACAGAAACCCCGAATATATACATAGGGAATATGAGATTTCAGTGAAATGAGACGATGGAGGACCTTTTCTGCACATTTGTCAACCTGCATGGGGAAAAGGAATTCAGGTTTGTGAGGAATTGCTTCACGGCTATTAAATATATAACAGCTCAGCTACGGAGAAACATAATAAGACAGAAAGTGAAAGGTAAGAATTGATGTATGCCTCATGCTCCATAACTTTCAGGAGCACTCGCGTAAAATGAATGGTTTCGGGACGCTGAGAGGAATTCTAATGGAACAGCAGCAGAGTCGACGTGCGGCATTAAAAGTCAGGCGAATGTGCGAGTCTTTCGAATCTCTCACGGCGGACGGCAGCTTGCGCCGCCTCTACACAAAGAGCTGAGGTCCACCCACAGGGTGTCCATCCAACAGTTTGCACACAACCACCCTCAGTCCTCTGCCAGGAATGTTGCGGGTGGTTGAAATGCAAAGACACATTCATATGAGTGTTGCACTATTCATGTATCGCCTTTAGCTTCTCAACTGTTTCATGGACTTTGGCGAAGAAGACTTTGAAGATTTTCACAATGTAATTTACTCCCTTTTTTTTTATTATTATTATTGTATTCGGTCTGAAGAAAAGTGGTGATTCATTCCAATTATCATAATATTCTCATACATCCAGCTGAATCCTTCCCCCAGGCTGATGTTACAACTGGCACATGCATGCCGAGCAGGAGTGTAACGTGCCTTCTAAAATATACATGTGTTAAGCACAAATGTTTGTCTTTATGTTATCCTCACCGTATTTATTTTCTTCCAAAAGTTATTTATTCAATTTTCTGAAGAAAGGTTTCCACAGCGCAACTCAACGCCGATTTCCTTGAAGCAGTCAAGTGATGTGAAGCAATCAAGGTAATTTTATTGTTATTACATCTCTCGAGAAACACAAATTGCAGCTGTTGAGATTTTAACATTTTTTTAAAAAAATGTGAGATCTGCAGGCGTAATTCTGCATGCTGTTTTTTGTTGGGGTTTTTTTCAGCGTTGACTTTTAAAATTCTGCTTTGGACCATTACATTCTGGAACAGCCTTGTTTGGTGCCTTTTAACTTCCCATGTTCCATCAGGACGCACTAAAAGCTGGCTGCTGTGGCTTTTTCCCAATCCTGGTGAGAATAAAAAGGTGATGGAGTGGGAGTACTCAGTGCCGCCACCAAAGCAGGACTGCTCATCATGGGTTCATTTCTAACCATTAATTAGGCAAATCACTGGGTAACAAGAATAATCTTTAAACAGAAAATAATGACAGTAATTTCCTACATTCTAGTCTTATGTTGGCGGTCTTGGCCTTGTCTCAGCCCTGACACTCCTTGCTTGGTCTTGATCTTGTCTTGGTTTTGAATGTAACGGCCTTGAGGGGACTTCAGCAGCGACGTTATTATTATATGCCCTTCTTCAAGTGCAACTAATAAATAATTAATATTTTTTCCCAGTTGGCACCACGACTGCCTGTGACCTCTCTGATACTCTATTGCCATATATTTTTGTTTGAAATTATTAATAATCATATGCTCTGTATTTGGTTTAGGCTTTTCTTTTTAATCTTGAAAATATTTAATAATAAAAAAACAGAGCCAGGGCAGCGCTTGTCAGATGAACAGGATAGGGGCAGCATGCAGAATATGAAGATTACATCAGAATTAATTGAGCCGTAAAAGTTTCATCATTTTGTCTGCACTAATTTTCCTTATGGGAGTTTGCCCTCGGTGTTCTTAATTGCTGTCTTCGTGTTCTTAATCTAAATTAGCCTTCTGGAATCATTTATGGAAAAAAAGAGAGAGAAAAAAATCTCATGAGATTAGTTTGGACCACTTCCCACTTTCAACTCGGAGATGTGTGTGTGGATGTGAGGACCCCAGACTTTGGATTTCGGAGTTGCTCATACCGATGATAGCTGTGTGCTAAAAGGCTTTAGCGCTCATGCGCAGACGAGTGTATTCATTCCACATTTCCGTTTTTAGGATGTTCAGATGCATACGTTCAAGCACAAGGATGTCGGGCAGAGGGAAATCTCCGTCCCAAGTGTTTTGACTGACTCGTCTCTCATCGGGAGATAAAAAGACAATTTACGGCATCTCAACACCGCCGCAGACAACCAACACGACAACCAATGCGTCTCCCACCGATAATAAATGGCAACCAACATGTCAGAGAAATGAAAATTCATTGACATTGATTCCTTCATGACTGCCAGGGAGGAGGGAAATGACTGAAAAAGGGGCTGATCCTCCCCTTCAGCGTCCTTGTCATACGACTCAGTGAGTGTGTCTGTGGGCATATGCGCACGTTTAAACTGTCAATTGTCCGAACAATAGAGTCTGTCTGCGGCATTTGCTGTGATGCCACCCTGACCTTCGCGGGTCTTCCTGGAAAAGTGTGCAAACATCTCGGAGCAACAGTTGTTAGGATGCACACAAATTACAAGGCTAGCGCGGCCACCCCACTGTTTGCTGACTGACCCTTGGTGAACAGGGACTCGGCCCGAGGAAAGTTAAACAGACGCATCGCAAAGTTTAATGTGGGGACGCCCAGAAGTGTCTGACCTTTTCAGTCTGAACTAAAAATAGGTTCAGTGCCTTATCGGAATGCTTCTGGTCATGTCATGGGGGGGGGAAAGTGAATTAACGGGTAATTTCAGACCAAAATACTGACAGTTTCAGCTTCATTAGACTGTGAAAATTTTAAATTATTGTTTGAATAATGAAAGAAATGTATGCAATTGGCCCCTCTAGTATAACAATTTTATTTGATTATGTGTTGTATGCGCAAATTACACGGCTGAGATCTTTCTTTTAATTTCAGGGCTAAATTATTTTGAGGATGATTCGGGGAGGGGAGGGTGTGAAACACATCATGAAGCAACACTGAAATTAAAAAGATTTTGCCTTGGCCAGGTGGGGCTTTATTAAACTTTAATGAACTCTACCTGAAAATTATGTCAAATTTCCTGGAATGTAGCATTTGCACTTGAGTTGATTTTTGCATGGTAGTGCGTAGAACTCATAGCCGGCAAAAGACTAGAAATTATCCAGGCATGGACTAATCTGGAAATGCCTCCTTTTTAAATTCCAAAGTGCCAACATGTAATAATAGAATACAATAATGTAATTGTTCTCCACTTTCCTTTTAGCGCCATCTCACTGGTGGAGCAAAAGGTTCAGGGACGCTCCCACACATCGCACTCATCTCCATTTACAGAACAAATCAGAAGTGGATGCTACCATTGTGCGCGTTCCATTTTCCCTTGACGAAGAGTCCACTTGAAGAATATCAGTCCCCTTCCGGGGTCAAGTTGAAGCTGAGCGCTGCAGTACGGAAGAGGTGCCACTTCTTCAGTAATGCACTTTAAAAAAAAGAAGAAGAAGAAGAAGAAGAAGAAGAAGAAGAAGAAGACAAGAAGAGACTGACTTCTGTTCTTGCTTTTTTTGTTGAGCTCATTGCAGCACTTTGCAAGTTCTGAAGAGCACACCTGGACCTTTAAGCATTCCAAAAGAAAACCACTCGATATGGTGGTATATATACTGGTGGTGATATATGTAATATATGTATATATATATATATATATATATATATATATATATATATATGTATATATATATATATATATATATATATATATATATATATATATATATATATATACATATATATATACATATACATATATATATATATATATATATATATATATATATATATATACATATACATATATATATATATATATATATATATATATATATATATATATATATATATATACATATATACTGGTGGTGATATATATATGTATATATATATATATGTATATATATATATATATATATATATATATATAGAGAGAGAGAGAGAGAGAGAGAGAGATAGATATAGATATATATGTGTATGTATATATATATATATATATATATATATGTATATATATATAGATATAGATATAGATATAGATATATAGATATAGATATAGATATATACAGATATAGATATAGATATAGATATATAGATATAGATATAGATATATACATACATACATACACACACATACACACACATACACACACACACACACACCTCATGAACCTTAGTTGGTGCATCACATCCAAGCATGTAAAAGCGAGTCTCTGTCTCTTTCAAAGAAGTCTTCTGGCGTTGGGCTTTTTTTGAAGAAAGTTTGGTCGGCTGTCAAGATGCAAAAGTACATCGCCCTGGTTCTTATTTGTGATTCAGTCTGTGTTGCTGTGGTTTTAAGTTAGCACACAGACAAACAAACAAAAACCTTTCAAATGTTTCTTTGAGTCTGGCCTGATGTGACTGCTAGTAGCTGCTGCTGGTCACCAACTACATCTCCCATGACTTTTGGTGACATTTTAAATAGTTTTACACGGTTTGGTTATATCGGTTGCAAGATGAAAGAAAAGAGACGTATCCCTTCGTTATATTCCAGCGGTGTAAACAGCTGATGTGCTGTGGCTACAACATTAAAAGATCGCGCTAAGCAAAATCTAAACTGCAGCAGAGTTTTGATGCACTTGGGAGCGCGTGCATAGAAAAACAATAGCAGCGACCCTATTACTTTCACATACTGCTGCCAAGACAGTTTTGCTCAAACAGATGGAAAACACACTTACAGTAATAAACACAGCTGAAACGGAACATGCGCATCATTAGGACATGCTTTGAGACGAGTTTAATTTTCCCCGCAGCGCCGGCCATTTGTGGCCTCATGAAGTCGTGCCGTCATTAACGCTACCACAGATGCTTTTGGCAGAGCTACGCAAACATTCGCCGTTAGAGGAGGAAAGTAGCTTTAATCTCGATGCCACGGCGTTGAGCGAGTCACATCCCCGGAGTTCCTGATGAGCGGAGAGACGAATGACCGAGTGGCAGTAAAGCCAGTGTCATCAGTGCAGAGCCCCCCGCTCATTGATTCCTGGTCTTATAATACACGGCGCTGCAAGGCCTCAGCTGTGCCTGTGCTTTCCTCTCATCTTGTCCATCTGTGTCTGGGACCGCAGGGGCACTCCAGGCCACACCACTCTATCCATCCACACAGCTCCCTGTATTAATGAGCATAAAGAGGAAGCTACAAAAAAAAAAGAGACCATTCTATATTATGATTTTGTGGATACCTGACGTTAAACACGGTCGGATGGGGACTCACCCAGTTCATTTACTCATATCTGAAGCGGACATTAACTCAAATATCACAACAGGGGACAGTACAAATGAACAATTGTGCCATTCACCAAGACCTGTGTGACCTCATTACCACATATCCTGGTTAATCTGCCCAGCAAAAGCTGCCAAGGCTGCACACTGCTCATTGAAATACACAGCAGTTGCCACCTAACCAAGTTTTTATCAGCCAATATGCAGCGAAAATCATCCATACCCGGACACATAACTAATCTGAATGGACACTTCCTGTTTGATTTTCGCACTTGTACTCACTCACACGAATCAAAAGATATGTACAGTAATGCAGATGTTGACTGGTGACTGAGCCAAAATATTTATATAGATTTGCACAATCTGCACTTCATGACACTCAGAACTTAAGCTGTTGTCACACCACGAAAGATAATATATAAAAACTCCACCCAGACCCATCCACCAACAAAAAAAAAAAAATCCCTTCACAGTGACTTAAATTTTAAAGCATCATAAAGCCTTTGTGCAAACACTCGGCTCCGCCGCTCTGTTTTTGAAACTATGACAGATTAATATTAGTATTTTTGGGGTTTGGGACTCTCAGTCGAGGGAGATAAAGGTTAATGCAAGTGGATTTCTATTACTGGCTTGTCACAAAAGAAAAATAAAGCCAGCAGCTGGAAAAACGTGCTGAGGTAAACTTTGAAAAATGAATATATATACCAGGGCAGGACTATTTTGCGCAAATATATTTACTTCTTTTACCCGCCTCTTAAACAAAAGCCAATCTTTTACAGCAAAAGCATCTTTAGGATTCAGTCCCGTCTTTGTAGTTTGGTCGCGGCAACGCTCAACTCGCTGAGTTCGGAAACAGCACAGTCAATTTAAAATCCTGCTTGCTCCTCACCCACGTCGTTCTCACACTCAGCGTCCACAGATCTTATATTCATACCTTCCTCAAATATTTGATCGGATTGAGCCGCCGTTCCTCCACCTCTTCCTAAATCACCACCTTCGCAACGGCAGCATGTCTCAAGAACATGCGTCCCTTTAATATTGAAATGAACTCCCACATCATTAGCTTGCCAAGGCACGCCTCACATTCTGAAGCTCTTCTCACCTCCGCTTATTAAGCTCGCTCGCTCGCTAATTACTGCGCGGCGGTCCTTGTTCTCAACGTGACCAATGTTGAGAATAGGCGGCAGAGTAATGATTTTTCACTGTACGTCGGCATGAATGACGATCCGCTCCGTGTGATAATTGAGCTCATGCTAATGCGCCCTGCCTTAATTGTTGCGTAAGTGTCCGTGGTAATTACAATCAGCGAACCGAGCACCGTTTGTGAGAAACTTTGCCTCATGCTTCCCTGATGTTTGATTAATGTGGTTCTTATGCCTAAAAAAAAAAATGAGTCCCAAACCTACGTTGTTACAAAATTGCAGGACACAGTCCGCCGAAAGCTAACGATTGCCTCCAACTTGGACTCTTTGGGTTTTGTTAAAATGACAAAGTAACGAGCAGCACTCGGTGTTTATCCTCTGAAAGGCTGCGGGTTGGGATTGTTTCTGGTTTGGGCTGAGGTCGCTGAATGCAGAACAAGTTTTGCTGGTTAATCCGCTGCCTCCATAAGTATCCATGTAATTGCCTTTGCAATTAACAGCCAATTCCATAGCAGCGGTGAATTAGGCCATTGGAACATGCAATGTCTTCGCGGGAACAAAGAGTTCCGTTTCTGTGAGTCGGTAAGTTGGAAACATTTGTGCAGTCTTTCCATCCAGGTCAGCAGTTGCAGGTAAGTCACTGCGTGCGCTCTGCTATGTTGACGCTGCCAAAGCCAGAGAGAAACTAAAACAAAACAAACATCCTCATCATAACTGTGCGTACCTCACACCTGTGCTTTTCAGATTTTAACAAAAAAAAATGTTAAGCTGTAATTAAAAGTCTATGGCAGTTGTTGTGTTTACGTGTCGCCAGTCTTGCCAGTTACATTGTCTCATTAATTCATTTGCTATCACCGCTTGTCGTGCACTCCGGGTCACGGCAGTGCTGGAGTCAATCCCCGTGGACTCAGGCTGACAGCGGGGCCACACTCTGGATAAGTCACAATTATTTCAGGGTCACTTTGAGAAAGATGGCAAACATCTTTTTTTTTTTCAACATTAATTTAGCGTCACCAATTAGCCCTAACGTGAATGTTTTTGAGGTGGCTCAGAGAGAGCGGCAACAAGCTCAAGGCATCCAGAATTCCAAAAAATGTCAAAGGATTAATTAAGAAAAAACACGTCTGAGCTCAGTCCTTTTCATCCAACGATATCTGGATGGGACAGTGAAGTATTTTGGGAGAAAGAGGGGGAAAAAATTGCTATTTAACAAGTGAAAGAGCAGTGTTTTGTTTTTTTTCTTGTTAGGATGTGTGAACAGAGAGTTGCTCTGGGTTTCAGGTCATTATACTCGCCCTAATGAGGAGATCTTTGTTAATGTCCTCTATGTGAAGTACAATCTTTTACCTCTCCCTCCCCTGGGACTCTTTTCACACCCGTCACTGAAGCCCGTCATATTTTCTTCACACCCTAATTGTCTGTCTTTTTTGTCTGCTTATTATCGGAAGCATACAGCCTGTTTTTGGAGAGATTTCCCTCGCCGGTGGCATAAGGTCTACTTTGTGCTGCCTGTGGCATCTCACTGAATCATTTGTGCGGATAATGTACAGAGCATGCATGCCAATGAGGTGATTCCGCTCCGTCCCTTTCCTGAAATGTGAATTTCAGAACGCTGGAAGAACATGTTCTGAATAAACTTTGATTAGTGTTTCATGAGCTACGTGCCACCCCGTGAGCGCATTTCCAAATTCACTGCTTTGAAACAGCCTCGGTTTGGGTGGTCGCTGCTCTACTTTATTATCGCACCACTGTCATAATTTTGAATTATAACGACGGCACTCCAATTTGATGTTGCCCAGTAAAAGCTCTAATGGGAAAATATGCGGCTGTTTTGGTGGATGAGTGGAGTACTTCAGCTTCATGCTCTAGCAACAGAAAGCAAGTGTCACTGCGATCGCAGTATCTCACAATCGAGCAATAAAAGAGAAATAAAAAAAAAAAAATGAGGCGCCACTGTTGATTTACAACTATCTGCCTGTCTGTCATAAAAAAAAAATATTTTGGCTGAATCATTGCAGACACTTTGGATGCAAAACTGTGCTTAAAATGTCAAATGTCAAATACAGACTTTATTGTGCCTGTGAAGGTTTTATTGTGTCTCTGTGCAAAGATTTCATAAAGACTCTTAATCAGGAATCTGCAGGTCGCCGAAGAAATCTTGCAGACACTCAGTGTGTGAAGAGTTTTAATTCCTGGATCAGTTTCATTTGAAGAGAGAGGAGACAAAGTTAATCCAGCTGCTAGATAATTCAATATTTCTGTCATGCTTCATGCAGGAAATATAATTTTCTCATTTGCCCAGAACTTGGCCAGCAGAGGCTCTTGTCTAACGGCTGCAGTGGGACTTAATTCTCTTCTGAATGACTGGAAGCCCAATTCCCTTCTTCTTCGGGTTTTTTTTTTAAATCAGTGAATTCATTTTTTTAGTTAGTTGTGCGTAACTGATGCTATGAAATAATCAAGTTGTCATAAACTCATAACTGTTCAAAATCACATATAATGATTTTGTTTGTTGTTTGTTTTAAAGAATAACAATAGCAATATTTCAGCAGTCTCTTGTAAACAGGCGCGCCATTAACTCAAACAGCATTTGAGCATTAACTCAGCAGGATTTGGAGCAAAAATCGTCAAGTGGTAGTTTTGTGGTACTGCATTCAAAATGTATGTAAAGAGAACTCTAAGAACTGATAAGAATAAAATCCATGCAACCATTAACTATTTTTTCGAGATAAAAAATATCTATCTATCTATCTATCTATCTATCTATCGAGAAGAACCGAGAGCCAGAAGTCCCATCAGAACAGTTTCAGAGGAGTAAGAAAAAATAGCAAACTTACCAAAGTGTGCAAACTTTGCTGTAACAGGAGGGCACAACTCTTGAACCCCATCTTCTTCTTGAACCCCATCTTCTGTGAATAACCACCGCGAAACCAGTCATCACGGTTGCCATCGCAACCCCAGTGATGGACAATGGCAACCCGATTTAATGCCTGAGGTCCCCTGAGGTTGGTGGCGCTTATGATCGGCTCCGCCGCAGCGTGATCAGACTGATTAAATGTGGGCTGCGAGTGTGAATCGGAGTATCTGAGCGGTCATGTGAGACTAAAATAATGAACCGGCTGCAACATCAATTAGACAATAACCAAGAGGCAGCTCAGATAATGTTAAGCTGTGCAGTCTGAAAAAGTCAGCGAAAAAATAATGGCAATGAGCCGCTGCGTTTCAGCCGGGCTGCTGTGCGAGCGCAAGCGAGTGAGTTATTGAAAATAAAATAAAAGAAATGTATTCTGCAAAGGGATCCATCTGACTGAGCCTTCAATTTCAAAGGAGAATGGGGAGTATTACTTTTATCTCGGTCAACGGGGCCTGTTACTTGATGGATTTCCAGACTTTGAGTTATAGCCAAAGAAAAAAAAGAGAGAAAAAAAACTTCTTAGGGGCGACTAACAGCCCTCGCTGCCATTGTCGTGTCGGAAGGGAAAAAGGCGTGTAATGAAATTCACTGTGTGTCTGCAAGGTTGTGGCTCCCGAGATGTGAGGACTAAAAGATTAAAAGCATCCCGCCGCTGACCCTCCGCCAAGCCTTCAAGGTGAGCCCGCAACGACTCGCGCACATTCTCCTGCTCGTTCCGGCCGTCGCCTCGCCGCGTTAAAGCGGCGCGCTTCAAGCGGCTGCTCTCAGAGTAAAGAGGCCGCCTCGAGGACGGAATTCCGAGCATCAAAGTCCCGTGTTTGGGGAACACCATGTGTTAAAATCGCGGCAAACCAACAGAGGAATAAGGGGGGGAGGAGGGGGGGCCTCAGTGGGCTGATTTTTCACCCCACACAACTAGTTTTTAACGCACAATTTAATACACAAATTGAATGAGAGCAAAGCGATTTCCAATTTCCGCGCAATGCAGTGGCGGCGGGGCTCGAGTAAAAACTCACCTGGCCTGGATTAAACTACGCTGAAAATGTTCAAGGCAGTGAAAAGTAGTCGCGCTTGCAACTTTGGGGGAACGTCGCAGCCGCAAGTTTCAGTTTCAAGGTTGGATTTTCTGGTAAATAGCCTCCGAAACGTCAGCGGGATCTGATTAGAAGCTATATCAGCGCAGTAAATCATCTCGCGTGCGGCTGATCCCTTCTACTTTTCCAATCTCAGCCCCTTTGTACAAGGCCCCTCCTAGATACAATAAACGCGCCCTTTGATTGGAGAATCACATCCATTTTACCTCCACCCCACCCGCCTCCCTCACCTCACCACCCGTCCAACCCTCCCCGCTGCTGCAATTACGCCGCTCCCAACAAAAAGTTGTTTTCTCCGTCGACTCTAAACTGCCTGCGTTCAATATCATATCCAATTAACGAACTCCGCTGATGCCCCGCAGTCGATGAAAGGAACCTGCCAGCAGGTGGACCCGCATTGTTGCTGCTCCTCTGACTCCAGGCTTCACAGAGTTTTATCAGCCGATGGATCTGCGTCGGCAGGGGGCAACAGGGCCGCTCCGCCCGCCACAAACGGGCTAACAGGAAACGGTCGGCTATGCCGCTGCTGCCGCCGCCTGACCCCCTTTATCAGACCTGCGACTGAGCCAATCACCCGCCAGTCTGCCAGAGTTAAAAGCGGGCAAAGCCGGAGTGGAATTCTCTGGGCCCCGACCGAATGACAGCCTGGCGCGGAGAAAATAACTAGCCTTAGATCAGAATCGCCCGCATCGCTCGATAAACGCCAGTCTACGAGTCCTCACCTGCTTCTCGCCGCCGTCATATTTTTTGCCACATAAAAGGAAAATGACCTTTAAGCTTCTGGGCTCAGCGTGAGATTTTACCCGGCGACAGCAGCGAACGCGGCACTAAACCCGCAGAGAAACAAATCACAGCCTGCGTGGGACTCAGCAGAGCTTCAGTCAGACCCGGACCTTGCCGACAGGTGTCAAAACGTCAGAAAGGGATTAGACGAGCGGCAGTGAAAAACCAGCAGAGGTGGGAAGTAACTAAGTACAAATATTTCATTACTGTACTGTAGATTTTTCAGGAATCTGTGCTTTACTTGAGTATTTATTTTTCTGACGACGTTTTACTTTTACTCCCTACAACTTGAAACAAATACATGTACTTTCTACTTCCACTGGCAAAACATGCTTTTGTGTTCACTCTTTATTTTAAAGATACAAATTCTGTTCAAAGTAATTTACTTCCTATATGATAGTTTTTGCTGCTTGAAGTAGAGCTATTTGAACTATGCTGTTGAGTAGGCCAGTACTTACAAACCTGGATCATATTTTAGATGGAGATTATATTAAAGTACCTTGACTTTAGAGTCACTGTTTAGTACATTTTCAGTACAGAGAATGTACTACATTATTAGCAAATGTATTGTTTCATTACTTACTTTTCACATTTCACTGTACTTTCACGTACAAGTGTAGGAGTTGAATTAGTACTTTTGCTTTTAAAAGAGTTTTTTTTTTTTTTAATTCGATACAAAGTATCGATACTTTTATGAAAGCTTTTGCCACCTCTTTCGGCACTCAGATGACAGATTTGCAGTGTCTGACTCACTGCTGGGGAGTTTCTCTTATGTTTCAAGGAAGACAGGCAGACGCATGAGGGCTGGATGACAAGGCACCGGAGGCAACACAAGTAGCTCAAAGGTTAACGCTTGGAGGGGAAAGCATCACGATTTAAACGTCCAGTCTGGAGGAGGCACGGCTGACAACATCCGGAGTTGGAGGGAATTTCAACCCAGTGCTGCCAACCACAGTTAACAGCAACCCTGCCAAAGAGGCAACCTCAGTTTGCCTGTCTGAAAGAAGCAATCAAAGGCGCGCCAATCATCTTTCGGGTCGCCCGAGTTACGGTTCACAGTCAGCACGCAAGTTCTCCGCCAGAGAGCTGATTAGACCAGGTGGCGGTGTCACAAAATACCTTTAAAAGGAGCATCTAATTTGCTGAAAGCCAAATGGCGTCTTGGCTCCGAAAGCTAACAAAGTTAAAAGTTATTTTCTGCTACGTAGACAAGAGTTCGTCCCACTCCTCCCCACCACCACCTCCTTTGTTGCTGAAGGGCCTGACTCATCCTCATTGTTCAACTGCAGCGTGAACGATGCAGCGGTGGCGGCACGGCGCGATGAGACAACTGACAAATCAATTGTTGCCGCTAATTGTAACCTGTCGCTTGAGAGTGGTTCTCTTCATCGCTCAGGGGTCAACGTGTTGAGCGCTCCTTCCCCAAAACACCTGCGGTTGTGTTTTCATGACCACAACAAAGAAGCAAATCTTGAGTACTTAAAGGTTTAAAGCAGTTTTTAGTTGTCACGGTGCTGCAAGGCGGCGAACACACAAGAGAAGGACACACAGCAACAAGTGCATCAGCTGATGCGGTGTTGAAAACTGCTGAGGGGCATCGGGCCTTGACACCAGGACTGATGTTGCGTTTTGTTTATTTTATCCTCTTTGTGCCTTTCCCCATGTCTTTAAATTGTCAAATGTCCATCACTGTCAGATATAAGGTAATAAAAATTGGTACGTGAGGCTCCAGTGGTGTTATTACTTCCGAGGCAGAGAGCCTTATCTCACGTCCTCTCTGTCTGTTGATTTCGAGCCATTTCTATTCACTAGCTTACAAGGTCGGAACCACGCGCGCGTGCACGTTAGCGCATGTGAACCGCCCCCTCTTTCCCGCCCATACCACCATTGTAAAATAGCGAGAAGGAACTGCCCCCCCTACAGCAGGCGAGAGCAAGAGCCCCAATTTTGGAAAAAGAATCAGCTAGACATCCTAACGTTAGCTGGAATTATGCTTCATATAACCCTAAATCCAGAGAGTCGCCAGCATCCGACACAGAACTCGGTTTTATTTTAATGATTTTTTTTGTCAATATAACTAAACAAAAAGTTTCATGTCTGGTCGTGTATTGGTTCGCAGAACATGGTTAACAGAGAGTTTCTTGAACACAACTAACTGAAGGCCATCCTTCAGATTTAGGGCTATTGTATAACCAGCTAGGCCTAATATACTTCATCTTTAAACATCATCACTCATCATTTTCCGTTCTCACACAGCGGGTGTTCCTTGCTTCGGATACGACTCTACAGAGGGGGGTGGAGCACCGAGGATGAGGATAAGAGGAGCGCGAGGAGCTGCGGCTATGAAGCCTTTTTGCTTTGGTTTGCATGTTGTGCTCAGCTGCGCTCTCTGTTGATGAAAAAGATTACTGAATAGGCTTCAAAAACCAGCTCAGGAATTGACTAGCAAAATAATTGTGTGGATCAACGCATTCATTTTCCTGCATTCATCAAATCAGGTTTGTTTGTAAGACATAAAACATGTACAAATTGATTTGAAGCTTTCATGAAACCTCATAAAATGTTGCTGCACATTCACTTGTATAGTTTTTCGGGGAAAAACAAACAAAAAAGGTTATAAAAAAAAAACGGAGGGAGGGCATCTCACTGAGAAAACACAGAAGACTCTGAGACTGATCACATTCGCAAAGCTTGTTGAAATCTCTCCACGCTCAGTGATGCTTGAATATTTCATGATTTTTGCTCAAGGAGTCACCAAAACATTTACAAAACAAAACCAGACCAAAACACAGATCAAAATGTGATAGGCTTCTTGTTTGGAACCAAGTCACAGGTATGATATAAAACAAAATGAAATATAATATAATATAATTATAAATGTGAAATCAGTAGAGATGATTTCTGAAGATATTTCGGGTTCACAATGAAAAAAAACCTTTGCATGGGAAGGAACCATCAACAGCATTTAGCTCACTAATTATACGGTGTCTCTCACCAATCTATTTGCTGTGACATAATAAGAATAAATTGCATCACGCGGCCGCCCCCTCGCATGTTTCCAGTCTCGAGCCCACAGTACCTGCTCCTGGGCAAATGACAAACAAGCTGCGAGCGCCAGACTGACACTGATGTATCCGTTATTGTCACCTTTTACCTTCACCCCTGATGAGTAAGATTATCTGTTAGTCTAAATTGTGTTTGGGGGTCACCTGGGTAAGTGTCCTTGGGCAACACCCCCCCCCACCCCCACCCCCACCCCGCGCTCCGCACCCTCCACCCAGAAGGCTGAGCCACCGGTGATGGATGGCTACGTGTGTGAGTGCTTCCTCCTCCTAATGAGCAGGTGGTGACACCAGCGCTGTGAACATGTGCGTAAACAGATGAGATGCGAGTACATTTGGGGTGAAAAAGACGAAGAAGAAGCCTGTTTATTATCCTGGAGTCGTGATGCACACTTTGCTGGCACCATCCCAGCCGGTCGCTCCCTGAGGCAGCGCTTCGCCTCCGAGTGTGTTTCTGGGCCTTATTACTGGATGTAGCCGACAACCGCAGCTAAACAAGAGAAACGATATAAAAGGCTGCAGCCGAACAGAGACATAGAAGATGGCTAAACTCTGCAATCTGATTTCCCATTCTACAGGTCCATCACCAGTGGGTGCCCTGTTCACACGGTCAAGTCATTTTCACATCCATCTGATTCATTGCTTTAATGAGGAATATTGATTATGAGAGCAATAGGTGAGCGGCTAATTTTCACATCGCCCTGACTGGCTGGGTGTCACTCTTTTAAGCGTTTTGAACCGTCGATGGTGGAAGAAAGGAGAGAATGCACCTCGCTCGCTCAGCAGCCTTGAACCTGGAGGGGGCGGGGAAGAGCAGCCAGACCTTTTAGTGTAATCCATGGACACATCTCGAGCAAAATGATCAACATTCACTTCTCAAAAGTAGATGTAAAAGGTTCGCCATTGTGTGTTCTAACCGACAGTAAGCAGTCTTAGGCAGGCAGGCGTCAGCAGGGCTGATTGAAATGCCTCCGAGCGGCGCCAGGACAGCGGCATGTTTCAAGAAGGCAATCTCATATGAATAACTGTTGAGACGCGCAGACTCTTGAGGCCTTGCATTATTTATAACGGCAAATGGCGCCCAGACAGTCAGACGGCTCCGTCAATATTGAGATGGAAACATTTGATTTCCCATCTGATTTGTGGTAAAAGTGACATACGACTCATCAGGCCGGGCCATGTTGGAGGACACGCTCATCAAAACATGACGAGCAGCCCCGAAAAAAAACAAATGAGAGAAAAAGAGTTCTGCAAATATTTCCCATCACTGGAAAGCCATGTGGAGTGTCCTGAATCCTACAGACTTGTTCCAGGTATCGGTCCGGTTTGGATAAGGGGACGCAAAACTTGGGGGTTGACTGGATAAACATTCAGAAAGTAGACATATTTTTTTATATTACTGCCAAGAGAACTAGGAAACAAGATGTCAAGGTTATCCATTGGTTTGCCCGATTGGGTGTAAAACTAGATATTAAAAAAAAAAAAGCTGACTAATGACCAGTTGAAAACGCTATTACTAGAGCTTGGCAAGAAACGTTCACATTTACAATGAAGCATGCATTTAATTTCTATGTAAGTCCTAGATAGAGTACTGTATTGGTTTTAATGCCAGTGTTTTTGCACCTACAGTTGAGGAAAAAAACTTTTTGGACACCATGTATTTTTGATGCACAGAGTCTTAAGTCGCCAGGTGCAGTTTATAGCTGCAAGTATAAACTGCACTGCACTGTATAAACTGCACTGCGAGCTACTAGTTTATACTAGCAGCTTGTGCATTGTTCTGTCCAGCTCAGAACTGGATGTCCCCTCAACACATCCAGAGCACGACAGCACAAAAAAAAGAACAAGAGCACAAGTTTTCTTATTTTGTCTTTTGAACTATAAACAACTAAATATTTCCATTTGCTGGTGTGCCTTTGATGCAGCCAAACCCTTTGAACCACACACCAAAAAAAATGCTCTGGCAAATGTTGCCAGTAATAATAACATTAATTGAGGATTGTGTAAAAAAAATTTAAGGGTGTCTGAAATACATAGTCACAGTGGGAACTATCTGGGCCGGGTTCCACCACGCTCGTAATTTGTAATTTCAATTGTCCCACTTTTTCTTCTTTTTTTTCTGTTAGTCTTTCTCGCAGCAGGAAAACACTGGCATCGTGCTTCCAGGGAAGTTGGTCGAGCTCCTGCAGCGGCGGCGGACAGCGTAAGGAATGTAAACGGAGTTGGGGAAGGTCATTAGAGTGTGGCTGCTGATACACCTTGGCGAGCCGCGCAGCTGCAGTCGGTGCCGAGTGCATCAGACGTGCCTCCTTTCGGTGCGCGAGCCATGTCAAATCAGCCCTGTGCAGCATGGCCAATCCCTCCTAAACTGGCTGAGAGAGATTCAGAATTCTCTCTCTGCTGAGTGCACCGATCGGGCCGCAAAAACCAGACACTGTGAAACCGACCTCCGAAAGGGGATGTTTTTTTTTCCACTGAGGGGTCCTCGGGAGGAGAGGGGGTTGGGAGGAAAAAATAAATAAAATGCAACAGGAATTACCAATTTCATCCCTCCTTAAACGCAGTTTGAGCGCTTATTCCATCATGGCGCCAACAGAGGGTGAGAAGAGCCGACACTTTAACAAAAATCACCACTGCTTGGCTTTGACTCTTGTGTCTCTGGCAAAAGGTTTGGAAAGGATCAACCTGATTTGCTCTAAATCATTCACCCTCAGGCTGCCATTCCCCCTGCAAAGAGCCCATCTCTGGCTGCCCCGAGCTGCCTCTTGTTCAAATTCCATGTTGGCTATGTGCACACGAGTGGCCTTGCGTGACAGTGCAGGTGGCTTCGGATAAACACAATTAAAAAGAGAGAGAGAGAGAGAGAGAGAGAGAGAGAGAGAGAGAGAGAGAGAGAAAAGGATCAGAACAGAAAAAAAGGGTTAGGGAACCATTGTGGAAAGTCACGGTCCCTCCACCCGATTTGCTTTGGAAAGCAGGTATCTGTGTCGTGGCCCCTCGGATTTCATGGGGCTCTTGCCAAGCGCTGCGTTATTTGCGGTTCAGGTCACAGGTGGAGGCTGCGAATCATCATGGCAAAATAATGCGAGTGAATGTCATCTGCCTCCCTCAAAGGAAATAAATGGACCACAGTTACACAGTATCAAAAACAAATGCAAATAATGTGTATACTTTTATTTTCAGTGCATAGCATATTTGGTTATTGTCTCGAAGATGTCATATGAAAAGGCAACAATGATAAGTTTATTCAACAAACTTGTACTTTTGCTGGACTTATTCAACCTTTTTTAATGAGTTTTGACAGTACTGATGGTACAATGAGGAGTGTTCATTTAGGTAGGAAGAAGTCCGACTCCACTGAAGGTGTAGACATGAAATGCACGGCCAGCAACTGGATTTACCCCTCGACATCGGTGCATTCCCGGATGTCAGTGGGAACAAGAGATCAGACAAGCGAGCGCCCGCTGAGCGACGAGCACATGTTGCCGCTCAGACACCAAAGACTTGCTTTATGTCGAGGCGACGGCGGGAAACCAGAAAAGACGAAGACACATGAAGGTATGAAGGATGAAAAGCGGGGCCCTGATTAAATTTTCCACCCTATGCGCTTAATTGAACAGCGATCACGTATGCTGCCGAATGCATGAAAGCACCCTGTGATCTCGACACCACCTGCAGACCGGTGGGAGACGTTTGAGTCTTGCCACCGGAGGGGGCGGAGCCGGCAGATAACGATAACGGCAGAAACGGTCTGAACTATCGACAGGTTTCGCAATCTAGAAGTTCATTTTGCAAGCAGACATCCGCTAAACGTTCCATCACAGAGGCGACAGAGTGAAGGGCACGTCTTTTCTTCCGCCGTCTACAGCTTTCTTTCATCTATTATTCGATATCTTCTACATTCATTTTCTTCTTTGGCATGGTTGTTCTGCCCAAAGTCACGCCTGAAGATACACAGTACCACTGCCTCCCACTTTGCAGAGGCACTTCCTGCTGCAGAGCCAGCAGATTGAAGGGAAGAGCAGAACAGGCTGCTAAGTCACACCAACACAGTGAGCTCTCTCTGTACAAAGGAAAAGAAGGTTCGCTCAATAAAAATATGTTGTAGTATGTAACTATTTAATGGCTGTTAACCTACATTCATCAAACCAGCCACACGAGAAGGGTCGTTCCTCGACTCCCTCTGGGTTCAGGAGGGAAGGCAGAGCCCAGGCAGGAGGTCGGACTGATCTCCGTCTATTACATCCTTCATATCTATCCAGTCACATTTCTTGCTGCCAGTTTATCCAGGAAGCCACAGCTCGATGGTTCCTGCTGGTGCGAGAGGCGACACTGGCCGCTCGCCACCGCCCCGTGGCCACTCGCTGCTTTTTGCAGTGATTAGCCAAAGTGCCAAAATCACTCGGTAGTGAAATGAAAACATGCCGTCAAAACATGCTGCCTTCGGCGCCGCGTGTTTGCTCTTCTTCGAATTATGGGGGTTGGATGCCATGAAACCGCAGCTATCGCAGTATTACTAACGCATATTTCTTTAGCATTAGCAAAGCTCACTGCCACTTCTGGTGTTTTCTGCTTTTGTGGGGTGTTTAAGTTGAGCTTGCAGTAGCGGCTTCCTAGTTCGGTCACAGGCAAAAGAAGCCAACAAGTTATAGTGACCAATGCATTTTTAGTGACTGAAAAACCTTTTACTGGTGGATAAATGAGATAAATGAGATCTCAAAGTTGAGAACGTAGCAATCCAGCAATTTTATATTCACCCCCCAGAGGCATGTAAACATTTCTGAGGCCTTGCTTTTAGAAGTTTGTGATTAATGTATGGCTCAGGGAAAGACTTTGGAGAAAGTTTTTTTTTTTTAACTATGTACATATATATATTTATATATATAGTTATTTATTTGTTTATTTTTTACAAGAACTTATTACTTAACTTGCTATTCATATGATGTGAAGCATCAAGTCAAGAAAATGTATACAGTGTAATTTATTTACTTGCTGAAAGGTTCTTTCAGGTGAAATTCACACCTGCTTCTAATTCTGTGGCGAACTTTTGAACTTTCCAGCAAAGTGATTGGAATTTTTTTTTTTAATTAAAGGTGGGAGGAATTAATTGCCGCAGTTCTTTTGTGTTCCATCATGAAAAATAAATGAGCTGGCATGATGTCGCTTGACTGTCTGTTGGGGTTTTTTGTTTTTGTCTTATCGTATCATATATTTCACAAAACTTGTTTCAGGCCGCTGCCGCTCCTGATCGCATCTCACAAAATCGGATTTATCTTTTGCTCCTCGAAAGCCTGTGATGCGCTGGTATTAAATTAGAGGAAATGACAGGACATGTGCCATTAGCGTAAGGTGATTTGAGATTTAGAAACAGGAAAGCGCAGATGTGTGAGATATGAATGTTTTACAGGAAAATCTGTTCAAGCAAATTTTAACATGAGCGACTGGCAAAGATGATCTCGACTCCAAGCTTAAATGTAAATCAAATTTGTTGAACATGCTGGCAGGAGGATAAAATGATGGAGACTGTGACCGGGCAGCGGTAAAAGCATTATGGCCTGCAAAAGTCGAATTGCAAAAAATAATTTAGTTGGGCGTGTGTAAACTTTCAGAAAGAGGCAAAGTGAAAATACAAACACAAGCTTAAGGCAGACGCAGAAAAATACAAGTAAAAACGAGGTACCCTCGATTGCCTTCATCAGGTTGTAAATTATCTGAAATCAAAGTATGTCCAATGCATCGGCCGGGTACAAGGCCAGAGAGGTAAACAGTTAAATTGGGTTCTGGCTTTCAGCGAGAAAAGTTTGAGTAACAGATCACAAACACAGCGGAAAGCGGGGCGAGGAGGAGAGGGCCGAATGAGTGCGCGGAATGCTAATGCTTACCTGCGAGAAAGAAAAATTCAAATGCACATCAGTCATTCTAAGGACACAAGCTGGGACCAAGGCAGAGTGCATGATTGAACATCAAAGGGGCGGATGCTATCAGCATTTATCTTAGAGAGTCACAGCTGGGAGATAAGACACACTTTAATTGTGCGTCTGTCTATTATAGGTCACAAGCATCCCATCCATCACCCAACCTGGGGTACCCTGGCGTCTCCCGACTTTAGGGGGAGAGAGACGAGCCGATCATGAATTATAATAAATTACGCTGGGTGGCATTTTCTCATTTCCTCCATTAGGGTGAATATATGATAAGGGAGCCAACAAAAAAAGGAGAGAAAAAAAGTGCAGCGTTTGAGGTTCAGAGCTTCAGCCAGGATGATAGATAACAATGAATAAAAAGCAACAGGCCGTTTAAAAAAGCATTAGCAAGAAAATGGGAGTCAAACTACTGGCCTGCACTAAGAAGAAGGCCGGGAGATTTGTCCTGAAGCGCCACTGATGCAGCGCACCATCTTGGACCGTCTTGAAACCAAATCCGGAAAAGATGTAACGGCATTAATCCCGTGGGTCTGATTGGGAGCACAGCAATAGAAAAGGGGGAGCAATTCATTCCAAACCAAACTCCAAACCTGACTCGGCAGTGGCGGTGTTTTAATAAATCCAGGGGATGTATTATACACATCCATCTGCAATGAAGCTCATAAAGAACAGTTGTGGAACGTTATAAGGTGATTGGATGTTCCTTCTGTCCCTCACTGTGACCTCATCCAGTTTGGTTCTTTCAGTTGATTCACTGCCCTGTGATGAGCAGTGCTTCACCAGCTATATAACAGCCTAATGAAATTATCCACAATATGCAGGGTAACGTCAGCAATTATGGATGCAGCTGTGGAATTCTGCTTTACCTAAGTATTGCATGAGTGCAAGTTAATACAGGCTGTTAAAACAAAATCCTTCTCGGTAAGTCTTTCCAATTGGAGATGCCAATGAAATTCCCAAAGGAGACCAGACGCCTGACTAAATGAACGGGGTCACGATCGTACCCTCGCTCCGGACGTACACATAGATACATGATCGTATAGCCAGGGTGAATGAGTTGGAAAAAAAACACATCGATCTCGTCACCGTGACTGAAGGTAAAAAGTTAAACTATTGTGACTTTCATTAACATCCACTGTTGCCATTAGCAGTGCTTGCATTGACAGGTTAAATCAAAGACAAGCAACAGACACACGCCGACACATTATCCTCGATGAAATTGAGCAGCTCACTGTTTACCAACCCAGATTGACATTGGCGTTCATATTGAGTTGTATCCCTGGCTCGTCCAATAATCAGCCCCCTTTTAGGTGTTGCGACTCTTCGGGGAAATCTTCAACTGCTGAATACTTGTCTATTTTTCAGATTGTGGCTTGTTCTCGCTGTTAAATTATACAGAGATGAGACATTGTGAGTGAAGTTCAGTTTGAGAGAACAACGTCTGATTAAATAAAGGTAAGATGATGTTTTTCCTCATTATCAGCCTCGGGATGGGAAATTTAACAAATACCGCAACAAGGAAGAAGTCATGTAAGCTCAATATAAAACTGGCAGAAATGTACCCAACAAAAAATTGGCAGAAATCACTCAGCACTTCTCTGATGAAAAAAAAATGTATTTATACTTGTATGTTAATTAAAGGCTCAAGGAGCTGGCAATTGATTAGATCAGCCCTGCCAAGGCACAACGCTCGGGCTTAAAGCTGTTTGGTCATCGATTCACTCTGTAAACGGAGAAAAATTTAAAGAGACACTGCGGTTTTTCCTGTGATGTTACTTGCACTGCTGGAATGCTGTTGCACAGGCGGATGACCGAGGCGACTTCTAGAGGTCTTATCATAATGATGGTCGTTGGATTTTACAGCTTTGAAGCAAAGTGTTAATTAGTGCGCTGTGGGGCACCTAAAGGTACTTTTTTTTGAGGAAACACTGAAGAGGCCTGAATGTCCCTTTGCTGCCTTCATCTTTAATGCTAATCTCACCCACTTGACCCCTCGCACCACCATAAAGTGGAAACGTCAGCAGCAGCTCGGGCCGACACCAGAGGGGGTTGAATTTACAAGGAACGATAAATGGAAAGATCAGGCCTCCAACAAACAAATAACCCAGGCGGCAAACAGAGGGGGGGCAGCTCATTAGCTAATCCACCCCGACCTGAACCCATAAAGACAAACATCATTCATCGCACCGAGCCTTAACAAACAAGGCCGAGTTGCAGGATGGAGACAAAGCGTGGGAGAAGATTACACGCAGCATATGATGGATATCCAGGTGGGGGTTAATGTAAAGAAGAAGAAAGAAAAAAGACATCCACTACATGAGTCTCCGAGGCCCCGGGATAAGACAAGGCATAAGTGATGGAGTGGGACGACAACAATGCACTGTAGCCTTCGCCCCAAGCCCACGGATGCATGTGACAGGCAGGGTATCGTGCTCCAAAACCCTCCTTGAAAGGCTTCTGCTGCCGCTGTTGTGGGGATTAAACCAGCCTCATAATGACCTGTGGGATTTGTGCCACCGCCGGGTGACAGCTGTCGAATTGGGTGGCAAGCAGAGACGAATTGCAACCAGAACACAGGACTCAATCTATACAGTTGCCAATCACGGCGCACATCAATCGTCGGGAGATAAAAAGGGGGAACGCAGAGGAACGCGGGGGTTCTCCCCCGCCACCCCCCAACCCGACCCCCCTTGCTGACAGGTAGAAATGTATTCCGACGACGCCTGCGTCGGACTCCTCGTGTGAATAATCCTATAAATGCTAAATACCCTCCTCCCCCTCGACCGTAGCGCAACCACTTCCTACAAGCGCGTCTGCCTCCCTCTCTGCCTTTGTTTCGGGGATTTGCAAGATTATTTTTTCATGGGAACTACTTTACATCCTCACCAGCTACTCCATACAGGATCTACAGTTGCCATGGCAATATTTGAGCCAGGGAAAGAAAGGAAGGAAAAAAGAAGAGAGAAAAGGGGAGAGAGAGGGAGGGAGTGGGAAAAAATAAGAGGTGTGCGTATGTGTGTGTATAGGGGGGAGTGGTGGGGTAGTGCTGAGAGTTGACAAGGAAATAACAGGTTTGATTCTGTTCAACCAGCTGATTCTCTCCATCACGGATGACAGGGGCGACGGGAGGCCGAAAGGAAGCTGATGTTTGCGTTTGAGTGGTAATAAATTAGCACCGGGGGGTCAGGGCTACGCAGGCCACACTCCCCTGATTAAATGAGACCAAACTTTTATCCCTCTGACATCTCGCAGCTGCCTTCTCAGGAATCTGAAGGTGCAGAGACAAATCCCATAATCCTAATTAAGCATTTCTCCCCACTGCAGTGTGCAAAAAGAGAGAGGAAAAAAAACGCTTCAGCTGTTTACGAAGCCGAAGCCCCCGTCCTCCTCCCATGCTCGGCTTAAACACAGAGTTTAGGCTCATCTGTGCCCGAGGGGAGAAGTGACATCACCTAAAAAGAAGTAATTAAAAAAAGGAATCAGGCAAGCAAACGTAATCGCTTTGAAGAGGCGGAAAGTTTAAATGTTTGGCTTTTCACGACGGGGGCGAAGACTTGGTTTCTCAATGCGCCAACTTGTCAAGATCAGAACCTTGGAGAACAAACCTCGACTCGCACCAGACTCCATGCCCTGCCTGTGCAAATTCACATCAAAGAAAATGTTGACGAATTCGAGAAAGAAATTCAGGAATTCGAGAATGTATTCTCACGTAGGTTTTTTTTTTTTTGATAGGCTGAGCATTAAGTTTGGTTTGTCAAAACCTTAGTTTACACCTGTATGGCGTAAACTAAGGTGGCTATACGATCACCTGTATGGTGTAAACTACCGCACCATGCTAAAAATGCAATAATATATGAATATATTGTAAACACTCAGACCCTCCTGCTGTAATCTTGACTGGCAAAATGAATTCTGGGCGATGGGTTTTTTCAAGACCACTCAAGTCTGATGAAGAGGGCGTGCCGAGGAAATTCATCCGGACCCGATGAGATGTGGTGCTGAAATTGGAACACAACTTAGACGGACAGAGATGACAACTCTGCATACTGAAAAACAAAAAAAAAAGCCTCAGCTTCTCCCTGTGCGTGGGTGTGAGAGCCTCTTTGTCTCGCTTATGAGGGTGTCAGTCTCACTTTCACTGATGCACAGGGGCGTCATGCTTAACTGAGCAGGCTCGTGTGGGAGGGACAATATGCCGCCGCTCGGCTGGATTTCTTTATTTCCTCTCGGCAGAGATGAGGGCGGAGCAGAAGTTCTGTGCACTCCTGAACCCCGCAGCAGCGTCTCCAGCGGCACGCGGAGTGGACATACGGAGGGAGACAAGAGCCTTTCAGCTGCAGCTCTCTGAGCCAACCCGCCAATACACATCCAGTAGATGGATAAGATAACATTCCAACTAATCGACTAAAATGTATTTATGCATTTTCAAGTAAAATATTTTGCCAGAACATCTGCGGGATTAAATAAAAGCACAGCAAAGCTGTAAGAAGGATGAAGACGAAAAAGAAAATTGAGGATTAAAGCAGATGAAAAAGACCAGAAACACAATTATAAATTATGTAAATACACACATATATACAGTATTTACACACAATACACCCACACATATAGTAGTATTTTCAGCAGCGAAATGGTCGTTGTTTGATTAATGATCTTTAGATGCATTTAGAATAGAATAGTATAGGTATATATTAAGAACCAGGACTGACTGGTTTTCTATTTGGTTTAAAATTCAAATATATGTTTGAACTCATGTGGGCCCCTTGTGTAACACAAAAGAGAGAAAAGGGTGGTTTTAGTGAGACACAAGGCCATTTTTTAATTACTAGAGTAATTAGCTATGGTAAAAGAGTACAGACAAAAACAGGAGGAATTTCTTAAGTGGAAGAATTCATCACGATATAGTTCAACGCCTGGCAAAAAAATAATGAGCACAATTTGAAATTCTGACAACATGAACACGCTGTGATTCTGAAAGGTTGTTCGCTCCACTTGAAAATGTCTTCTCCCTGTAACTGGGATGTTTGACTGTGTCGAGTGACGCATACGCAGAGTTTGACACCACAGAAAGCTGTTTCTACACTCATCAAGTGAGGTGGAAATATTCCTTGGGCTTGCCTGGAGAAATCTCTGAGGCGTTTGTACTACGAGACATTGTGGCGTAACACGTCTGGAAACCAGCCAAGGTCTTACGTCAAGCTAAAAAAATATGTATATATATTTCACATCCTGCACCGTCATGGACTATTTTATTCTTGACGAAATTTCAACAGGCCTGTGATTTTCACATCACCACCATTCTGAAGCAAAATGTTGAAATTCTGCAAAGTGCCGCTAAATTGCCTTTTGGCAAAATGTAAAAAAAAAAAATCTCAAGACTCCACAATCAATGACATAGATACAGTTGAAACAGATAATCATCCTCTGCCAGTATATGACTTTTAAAGAGAGAAACAAGTGATTTCTTTGTTCCATTGCTGTACGACATTCCTATTGTGCAGGAGGGGTGTTTTGTTTCTTTAGGGGGCGCTGTCGTGTCTTCTGGGTTCATTGTTCATGGTTCTGAAATGTTTGAAAAGTCTTGACCCGAGTGCTTGATGACGTTTGGAGCATATTTAGTGTGTGAAATGTTCTCTGGATTGTACATGTAATTGTACATGTAAGCAAAATACCCGAATTGCGAACTTCCTGTTGATTTTTTTTGACAGGGGTCCCAGCAGTACGAGCTAAAAACACCATCTTTCAGATGGTTGGTGCCAAACACACAGTTGGATCAGAAATCGGACATCAGTGATGTCACCAAGACTTCCCCATCCAAACGTGGGAAGTACATCAAAACCATCTCTATTTTAGTTTGCAGAAGCCGTAAAGGGAAAACCAAATAAGCCGTTTTCATTTTTTTTGGAAGGATGATTAATTGTTCACGGCTGGCCAAAAAAAAAAAAAAAAGAGCAAAACACAATGGAATCGGTTCAATTTTAAATATAGGTGCTCTGCTTTGTGCGAGCCACCAATTCTAAGCCGTCAGTATTTGTCAATGGCAAAACGGGATCCGACACCACCTGCCGACGTTACAGTCTGGACGTAATGAGACGGACCGCCTTGCTCCTCCGGCCGCTTGCCTTTGAGCTCGGTGACCTCATGATTCAGTTCAAGCTGTTCTCCTCTCTGAACAAAGTCCTGTCACTTTAAATTCGACTTTATCTCCCGTCGCCGTGTTTGTATTGCGGAGGGACCAGAGGGGGCAGCGCCACTTGGTGCTCGGGGTGCCGCTCAGGCCACTTGGATTTTGTAATTTGTAATTCTTCACACATCTGGGGATTAGGGACTGGGAGGGGGTTGGGGAAGGAGGGGGACCAAGCCTCAGTCAGCCCTTCAAGGGCAGCATACCCCCTTCTTGTACTGCGCCGCCTCGGAATCACAAGGAAATGGGATTCAGCTAAACATAAGCCGTTAATCAAATGCCAATCACTGTCTGAAGGAATGTCTGACACCCTTCAACAACATAAATCACCAGCGCAGGTGCAACAGAAGTGGGGGGGGGGGAAGACGGTGCGATAATTAATGATAACTATCAGCCGAGTCTTCGTTGGTGTATTATTATTTCCCATCTTGTCAGCCTGTCAGAAAATAAAAGCATGTCACGATTTGAAGGAGAAATCATTTCTGGCTCGAGCGTCCCTGTTCCAATGAGTTTCAGTCATGTCGGGCTGACGTTGTAATCGTGAGAGGTGACAAGCGGGAGCAGTACAAGTTATCGCTTAACTGGGCAGCGCAAGTTAAATAGCGTCGTCTGCTGAATGAGATGATGCTGTTTAACCAAAGGTCACGGACAGAACAACCAGACAGAGAGAGGGAGAGAGAGGTGCAGTATAATTATTAGACGATGAACTGCGCGCTGGCAGCCTCTTTATTAAACAGGGGGACGAGAGAGGCATCATTTATCTTGGTGGCGTTATGTAGAGTGGACACCAGTGACAAGCTCCCAAAATGAGCCGCACGCTGTTATGGAAAGAGGAAGTAATTGTGAGGGATCCGATACTCAGCGGAGCTCCACCACCGAAGCAGGCCACATTCGTTACATCATCAGAGGCGGTGGAGGTTGCCGGCAGAACGACTGGACGCAGGCCGAGTTTCCGGCTAAAAGTCCCATTTTGTAGATATTAATGAATCTTTATTTTTCGTCCCAGACTCCACTGGCGCAGCCTTGCATGATTAATTATACAGAAACTCTTCAGGATCTCCAGGAATTTTGCATATTTAGCCCTCTATTTACAGCCTCAGGCCAAAACATGGTCATTCTCAGCTTCCTGCTAACACTGAGACTTTGTCGGACCTTCCATGTGTTTAGAAGAGGACATGCAACGTGGTCTCAGAAGACATAAACCAGCCCGAATTGAGTCAATGGCTTCTAACAGTATCGTGTGACATGGACATGTTTTTTTGCTTAAAATGTGACTTTTAAGTTGAAGTAGAATAAAAAGGGAAAAAGTTTGTCTAAGAATTTTAAACAAGGCAGGTGTGAACTTTTTCTATTAAATTTAAAGTCAACTATAGCATTTGGTTCCAACTGAATTGGGCCAGAAAAAAAAAAGAGCCATATTGCACACGTTCAGACACAGACACACAAACACCAACAAAAAACTGTTAGTGCGTGCGTGTGCGTGTGTGATAAAGCGTTGACAGCTTCAGACTGTAAAATAAGTGCTCGTTTTTCTTCTATTGTGCAAAGTTCTGGAAGTAAAGCTGAAACTAAAAAAAAAAAAAAGAAAAAAAAGCTGACTTCAGTGACTATGGATGCATTAGGCACCTCTCTGCCTTTTTATGAAAATAAATGCACGTCATTAATGGCCGCACCAATACAGAGGAGGTGTCGGGGTCTGGAGGAGGGTTACCAGGAGAAGTTCAGCGACGCTTCACGCAATTTATCTTCATTTCTCCCTGCCTGCATGCACAACTGGATACAACCAGCCAACCTTCCAAGATCGATCGTAAAGTTAAAAAAAAAAAAAAAAAAACAGCCCAAGGGCTTTAAATTAAAACAAAGCTATCATCTCAATTAAATTAAGAATTAAAAACGTGGCCGATATTCAAAAGAGAAACTTGGTGTGGGACCCTTGGAAGGAGTACGTCCCTCTCCGCTGACAGGAGAGTTTAACAGAGGCTAATAGCAGCACAAGGTCAGACAGCAAAGTTGCAGACAGGTGGGACGCACGTCTGCTGGAGCTCCCTGGAGCCCCAGACGCAGCGGTCAAGGTCAGCCCGCAGTTTCGCCGCGCCACCAGCGAGCGAACAAGCGGGCGAGCAATCAGCCGGACAGCTCAACAGTACATGAAAACAAACTGAAGAGCACCATCTGCAAATGGAAACTGATGCACGGCTGATGAACAGACCACACCGGTGGGACACTGCAGCTAGAGGGCTCATTAACGGGAGGGGGGGGGGGGGGGGAGGATAGAAATCTCACACGGCTGTTTGGTGCAACCTCATGAGTGACTAACTGAAAGAAACTTGACTGGAAAGTAGAAAAAATGGACAGAAAAGTGTGTAAATGTGTTTTCAAAGCAATTTAAATCGAGAGTAAAAGAAATGTTTTACAAAATCTTTTTAGAATGGAAAAACTTTATGCACTTTGAATCCTTTTACACTTGCTTGTGGGAAATTATCCTCGCATTGATTGTTTTTCTTTTGGCATCTACAGGAATTAGACACACAAAATAAGCATTCCACCTGGTGCAGAAGCATCTCTAATTTGTCTCCAAGCACACCTGCAGTCTATTCCTCAAACATTTATAAAGCTCAAAAGAAATCTTTGTTGGATGTCAAATTTCACACTGGGGACTTTGTCTCTGTATCCTAAAAATAAACAGGTGCCAAGTGTTGGCGGTGGGGAGGAAAGGAGGAGCGTTTCAAAAGAGGAAGGAGGAAAAAAAACAAGTAGACAATCAAAGTAAAGTAAAGTAGACAAAGTCCATTTAGTTGCAGCACAGCAGCAGGGGCCAAAACATTTAATTGGCACGGCATTCAATGCTCAGGTTTTGCTTACATGGGTATTGTGCGGCTGACCGTGCAGTAATTTACACTATCAGTGATCAGTAATTAGCCAGCTACAGAAGTTTGGACAGTAGGACTAAATCCATGTAGAAACGGATGACGGTAGAAAAACTGCTGCAAGTATTTGGTTATTTGAAGCTTTGATTAAGATGGAATTTATATTCTGCGACACTTCTGGAATGTGAAACATTAGCTGAGCATGAACAACAAAAAGACGCTGCAATCAGCGACAGCGCTAATAAACAACCGGACACGATTTAGAGATTAAAGCCTTTTATTTAAAACAAAAATGAATTCATCTTAAACAGTTTCACGTCAATGCAAAACAGACGCTGCTTCGAAATTAAAGTTGCAATGTTTTTCCTCGCCACTTGGGGCTGCATCTCTTTTTTCTCGCTCCGCTCCCCGTCTGGGCTCGTCCTCTCTAGTTGTTGCCTTGCAGAGCCTCCACCATGAACAGCTTCCCGAGATTCTGAGAGGTGAATTCCTTCACGTTCTGGCAGTAGTTGTTGATTTGCCCTGTCGGAGGGTAGCAGCGTAGCGCCCACGCGCCCCCACAGCAAAGAGACAGAAACACAAAAGACGCACACAAACAGACGGGTGGGTTGGAGCAACAGGAGAGGAGGAGGGCGGGGGGGAGACAAAAACAGAACATGGAATTAGAGGCAAGCCAAAATAAAGCTTAGGATCGGAGGGTGTTTAATGGCGGTGGTTGGAGGCTGAGTCCAACTGAGTAGCAATCGATGAACTTTAATTGAAGGTAATTTTCAGACATCGAGGGGAATAATTATGCAAAAGAACAAACGACAACACGGGGGAGGAAGACAGTTTTAAAGACGAGGTGGATTTGGTGCTTTTTGTGCGTCTGCCCACCTGCGATGAGCAGCGTGTCCATGCGCGGCGGCGGCTGGGGGGGCTTGAACATCTTGCTGATGTCCTCCTCGGGGAGGGGGGGCTCTCCCCTGCTCTGCCGCTGGGCGTTCTCCTGCTGCCGCCTCTGGAGGTACTGTTGGGTGACGGGAGAAGAGTGGCGTCAAAAGAGGGGGAACGAGAAGAGGGAAGACGAGAGGGGGGGGGGCGAGGCACTGCGTTCAATTGAGACGCGGAAAGAGGGCGAGATGTGAAGGAGGAGGGGGAGTGGAGTGATGGGGGTTAGGATTGGGGGGGTGGGGAGGGTTGGGGGTGGAGGGGTCGATGGAGCACTGACAGGGATGGAGTGATATGCGCAGGGGCTGAGTGAGTGAGTGAACGAGTGAGGTGCCGGGTCTCTGGAGAACCTGGCGGCCTTGTTAATTTAGACAGATGGAATGACTGACAAAGCCTGGTGGAGAGGCAGGTCGGAGGTGCGGGGGGGAGAAGTTGACGTCTTCAAACCAAACATCCCTCAGCGCACCTGTACGGGTGACGGAACACGCAGGGGGTGGTGGAAAAGAAGACTGAATATGAACTGAAAAAAACAAAAAAACAAAAAAAAACCCCAACTATTTCTTCAAATGAATCCTAACTCAGTTTTCTCCTCCCCCACCCCCCTCCCCACAGCGCCCCCACCCACGCCAGTGTGTTGCACCCACCACGAGTGTGAATAATCTAAATGCTAATGAATGCAAATTCCAGAAACGAGCCAACAAAAACAGTTTCGCGCTTCTGCTCCACCTTCTGTCTGCAGACGTGGCTTCAAAAAGCACTAAGCAGCACACGTTTGGAAATTAAAATAAAAAACTAAAGTCATCCAAATTGGGCGCTACGCGTGAATCGCTTCTTTTGAGTCGACGTTTAGCAGCAGGAACGACTCGCTGCTATTTTTATCCGTTTCCTTTTTTTTTTTTTTACAAATTGCTCAGGTTCCGTCACTCAGCGCGGCGGCGGCAGAAGGAGAAGCCGTTTAAGCTCCACAACAAAGTGCGAGTTCCTCCCGAGCGCTACCTGAAACGCCGTCGCGCGTATTCAGGTTTTATTTCTCCCCGAGACTTTTCCAGGATGTTGGAGAATCATCCATAATGCAATGGTTGAGCGAGAGTCAAAGTCAAAGATGGCAACTCCGTTTAAATTCATTTTGTGTTTACTTTCTTCCAAGGCATGTTCTGTGGACAACCGCATCCACATTGAGTTTTTCTCCAATGACAGCCTTTGTGGTTTTTTTTATTTTTTATTTTTTTATTTATTTATTTTTGGCCAGGAGAGAACACACCTGTAAAAGAAGAAGAACCACCCTTCGTCCTTCTGACATGATGATGGAAGTAGGACCAGCTGCACGAACAACGCAAGCGTCCACGCTGCCGCTGGGCATCGGTATGAAGGGCCGAAGTCGATTCCCTGCACCTTGTGGAGTGCTGCTCCTCCGGCAGTCGATATACAGTAGAAGTACTTCATGTCTGAAGTTACAGTCTCGCACGAAAGTACCCACCGCTGCGGCTGTTCGCAGACTTGGCGAATTTCTAAAGACATTTCAGCCAGACAATCCGATGGTTGAAATCCCTCTGACAATTTTTTTTAAAAAGCTCAATATACATCTTGAGGACTGATTTGATAAATTCACCGTGCCGACAATAAAAATTGCTATTTTCAAGACCGATCACCAGCGGCCGAGAAGCAGCAAAGCCGGTAGCCAGCCACTTTTTTCGCATTTACATGTCACCAAACGTGACGTAAGGAGTCACGTGACCAGTTCAAGTGAAAATGCCGCGTTACGTTTGGACCAAGAAGGAGACGGAATATTTTTTACAAGTCTGCACAAGTGTGCACCGACCATTTCCTGGAAGAGACACGGTGCGAAGCGTGGGGGGAAGGGGGGGTGGGGGGGTGGGAGTGAAGAACCCTAATGACTGATGTGGGTGATTAGCCTTGGGGTATGCAGGTACACGAAGGCGTGTGGGTCTCCAGGTTGTGGGCGCCTTGTGTGAAAATGACGGAGCGTGAGGTGTTACAAACGTGACTTTAAGCGGCGGCCGCTCAAGAGTGTGACTACTTTGCTTTGGCCGAAAGGCGGCGTCGGCTCCCAGAGGGGATGAGTCAGCCTGGATCAACAATAGCTCCTCGAGTGTTTCCTCCTCTCCACTTCCAGTGCACTCGCAAGATAATGTATTTATGTTTAATAGCAAGCGCGCACGCACGCACACAAACACACATGGACACACACACAATCAGTGAGTCATCTGCCGCCTCTTCACTTCCATTTCCCTGAATGATGTTTGTGTGCGCGTTTGCGAGTGTGTAACCGTTTGTGTTGCGTTTCAGAGTGCGATGGATCCCAGCGAGTTGCAGTCGCAGATGCTGTCGGAGCTGCTTTCTTTCTTTTTTTTTTACCCCCCTCGCCCATGTGTGTTTTGTTCTGGTGTTTGTTCTGCTCCAGGGCTCGGTTTGCGCTTGTAGGTGGTGCGCATGTGTTCTGTGCCTGCAGAGTTTGTGAATTCGCTGGTGCACGTGTTTCAACTGTTGTCACTTACGAACAAAGTTTGGAATCTGTTGCGATGCGATACGCCAGCAGTGACTGTTCAGTTTTTTCTTGATGACGAGGTCTATTCCAAAACGCATTTTATATTTGTCATTAATTAGATCCAGCCCTTGATTTTCAGAGCACGATGGTCACTCCCTGGTGGCAAACACCACGGGTAATAAATCCATGATTGGATCAAGTCCAACCTCTTCAGAGGGGAACAGGGCTGTAAATCTTGGTATTTTGAAGTTGTTAGGTTCTGTTAAAGGAATCCAACTGTTAATATTCATGAAGATCTTTCACACTGAAGGTGGCAACAGAGGCACAGCCTCCATTTTTCCCCAACACAATCTGTATTTTCCCAAGCTGATATTAAACTTCCTGGGTTTTTTTTTTTTTTTTCCAAAACAAACTTTGGGCATGTTTGCGTTATTCTCTCTGACACCGACTGTATTGACCGTCAGTGGTTATCAGTGGCAGGCACCTGGGATTTGGACAGACAAGGTGTGGTGCACAGAGAGATGATTTTAAGTTTAGAGCTCTAATAAGGTTACTTTCCCAAAGTGTCTGAACATTTGTAGACCACAGATTGATCATTGCAAATCGTGTTATTTGCCTTTACGCTGGTATAACAAGTCAACATGGGTTTCAATATGTTTGGCAGTGCTGGAGAACTCCACGGTCGGATGCATGTGGTTGACCACCGGACCCAATGACGAGGACCTTTGTGTGTGTGCTCAACGTTGCACTGCCAGCTCTGCGAGGGCATCGGAGTGCAGGGCTGTGTGAGCTACTTACAGACAGGCCTACAGGTTAAATACATTTTATAGATCTACCTATTTAGGTTTCACTAAGTGGCTCAATATTACCAAAGTACATTAGTAAAGGCAATAAAAGCTGATAAATATCTTTTAAATAGAACATTTGAACAAAAAGCAAGGCAATGCAGGAAATGCCCCTGATTAAGATGTGACTTGCTGATGAAGTGAAGGTCATAAAAATGGTTTGATTCATTCATTGGTGTATATACTGCACGTGCACATACGCTGAGCACGACAATCTTTTTTTTTTTAAGAACTTGATTTCATATTTCCACTTCATCACGTGTGTCGCACATCTGGGTTTAGAGTCCCTTTTCTTTTTTTCTTTTTTTACAACAACCCAGTGTTCCAAGGGACAAATATCCTCTCTTGTTTGAAGGCAGCCATGTATCAGTTTAGAAACTGGTAAGCTAGAGTGGAAATGAAATATACAGATGGTGTGAGAGCTCCGAGAGCGAGAAGGGGGCTCGTTGTTATTTTTGAAAGATGCAGAGCGACAGGAAATACACGGTGCTCTAGTGGAAGGGTAAGTATCAAAGGGAGTGTAAATAATATGTTCAATAAAAAACAACCCCGTGAGAAGGTGAGGCTGCTTGGTACAACACCAATGTGCACGAGGTGACGTTCATATATTTTGAGCTTGTTTGCTGAAGTTAGTTGCGGCGGTCCTTGGTGAACGCAGACACAGTTTGTGAACCTGGGACCAAATCTGCAAGTTTTTTTTTTAAATTATGTTGTGTTACCTGGTGCACCTGATGGCTTCGTGCTGTGACCGCAGCTGTAACGAGTTGAAAAACATATTTCTGCTGTTTTCCTGCTGAGTTAGTGCCTATAGGCGCCTCGGTGTATGAATCCCCAAGTCTGTGAATGTGAATGTGAGTGTGTGTTTGGCTTTCCTTTCCTTATATAAATGCTGCTGAGATGGTGTCAGTGGTGCTTGTTCGTGTCTGTGGGTGGTGCGTGTGTGTGTGTGTGTGTGTGTGTGTGTGTGTGTGTGTGTGTACACAACAGGTACCTGGTGCTTCTGCTGCTGTTGCTTGGTAAGGTTGCGGCTGTATGTATTGAATTTGACTATGTCCTGGCTCATGTCGTCCACTCGGTCCATCAGGAGCTGAAGGCTCTTCTCCAAGTGGTTGCTGGAGGGGGGAAAAGGTCAGCGTGTCAGTCACATACACATACAGTTTCTGGAAAGGACGACGACAAAGATTTTGTGGGAATGTCATCAGCTGGTCAATACCTCGTGAAATTTCACTTTGAAGACAAATGACTGTGTCATATCGAGGGAAACCAGAGTGGTGACGCTGCTTCTACAAAAACTTTGCTTAGCTGACAAGACTAAAAAAAGAGGCTCATTATTAATCTTATGACATCATTATTCCTCCAACAAACAATGTCATTCCTCAAATAAATCAGACGTACTGCTAGTCATTAGGAAACTCCATTTAAATGTGACCCCAAAGCAAGAACACAGCCAGACCTTCATTCCCGTGATCCAATGGCCGCCGCATATCTCTTTTTTTATTTTTTATTCTTTTAATTAAAGTTCACATTCCAGATGTCAGTCTGAACTTGAACTGGCTTAACATTGGTGCAATCTGTGTCCACGTCAATCACAACTGCCAGCAATCCAACACAAATGTGAGCACGGAACCGCAAAAGCCGACGCCACACACAAAAAAAGAGCAAATTAGACAACTTCACGTCACAAATTGGTCCCATTATGCAAATTACATTAGCTTGTCTTGTAAATAAACAGTCAGAGCATGCCCTTTGTCCAATCCAAGTGCTTGCTTGGACTACTTTCAAATTTATTTTCACAAGGGACATCATTTCTAATGAACAAAACATTTTAAAATAAATAAATGAATGAATGAAAAGCAACTGGTTGGTGTTACCTTCACAACAGTGGATAGTGGCAGACAAGTAAAGACCTTCACCTGGGTGGTTTGCTACCTCAACATCTTTGAGCAGTCTATTTGGTACCCATTCTGACCTCCTCTCAAGTTCACACATCTCAGATCAGCTCTACTACTACCAGCTCTCTTGAAAGACAACCGATATGAGGCCTGTCTCTCCTGAGGTTTGAAGACTCCTTTTATTGTCTGCGTTCCACGTCTCTCCGTCCCGCCACTGCCATGCTGACAACACACAGCTCTTACTTTAGTAATGGTTATGTAGCTCGGTATTTTGATTTTCTTTTTTTTTTTTTAGTATGTATAGAAGATTGGATTAATCATGTGCTCTGTTTGAGTACATGGTTATGGAACGGTTTCACCTTGACATGACAAGTCTTTTTTATGTAATCAATTTTTGAAGATAATCTTTAGTATTGGTTCAGTACAAGTATGAATTTAATCATAATTGCATGAACACTGCAATTGGGAATTTTAAAGCATTTCCATATGCTTGATGCTGTGTGACAAAATTCTCATCTGCATGGCCTGGGGTCTGTTTTGATGGACAGAAAGTTGCATTTCACATTAAAAGAAAATGGGTTTGCAATCCAATGTGCCAGTCTGCTTCGCTGCGTACGGTTTCAGTAGTTTCACTTCTCTCACTCTCATTTATACTTCTGAGGCAGTTCCACTGCCATCGTGTCTGCCTCCGAGGACTGTTTGGGGATCAGTTTGTCAACGTTCCACTGTGGTGTCAGAACTGTAAACATGAAAATCGATGACCCAGGAACAAATCTCACCATTACACTTTCCCCGAGAGCCTAGTCCCTCGACTCTGTCAAAATTGATTCTCGCTGACAAAAGTCCATCTAAAGCCATTCGATCAAGCGTTATGCTTGCCAACGTGTGTGATGTGCGTTCATAATGTGTGCAAAGAGAATAATTGTGTCTAAAAACCACCATCGCGAACATCTGGTGTGTACGAATGTGCCAAGTGGTGAGGCTAGGGAGTGCGCGCCCACAAGTCAGTAGCTGCATTTCCATGACAGTTTTTTGCAAAATAAAAGCAACATTTTTAAAAATTTTGACAAAGCACAATTGTGATTTTCAGGTGTTTCCATTGAACGGTGTGATGTGCAGAAGCCGTAATTCTCGTAAAATCTTGTCCCGCAAGACCCTACTTTGAGGAGGATGGAGGTACAAAACATTTTGCGTTTCAGAGCAGCTATTTGAAGTGAACTGCTCAAAATATATATATATATTCAGATCCCCCTCAGTAGCACAAAATCTGATTTGTTGACATTAAGAAGGACCAACTGAGCCAAAAACTTTGTGAGAAAACGACAAAAAAAAATACTTGACTCTGGGTCATTCGTAGGAAACTTTTTGAATCTTTTCTCATCATCCTCCTCAAAAGCCAAGTACAGAAAAGCGCAACTGTAGCTGCAGAGTAACTGTTAATACTTCAGTTAGTTTGCTGAGCTCACCATCTTTGGAACAAGCTTGATCACTGTCATTGTTCTGGCATGTGTTGCACCCAGTTCACCCTAATGTGATTTTTATCAGGAGAGCAGGATTGACTGTGCTGGCTCGATTATCAAAAGAGAAGAAACTTGCAGCGAGGGTTTCTGCTTCAATGTGTCAATGTGTTGCATGTTGAGGAAGATTAAAGATTCAGTGAGATTGGAAACAAACTTTTCAGAGCCACAAAGCTATGAATGTAAATGATCAGAAACCCAAAATCTGGACTTCAGTCAAACATCATATAAGCAGTCAACCTGAAATTCAGAATTAAAAAAACACCCAATTACACCCAAAATCTGAAAAGATGCTAAACATTCCCTTCTCACCGCCCAAATGGAAGAATTGGTTTAGAAGAATGAGTCTCAAAATTCAAGATTGCTGATAAAAGCATAATCATGATGTGGCGATTACTCAATAGCCTATAGCTCATCACATTTGCATTTGAAAATTAGATTTAGCTATCAGCGGAAACTATTATTGGCTGCAGAACTTTTCAAAGCCCATCAAACTGAATAGAGCTAGACAACTGGGTGACTCTCTCCCCTCCCCCGCCCCTCCCACAATGCATGTATTCACGGCAACATCTCTTGCCGACGCCACAGGCTCGACCCCGTTTACATCTTTGTTTTGCGTCCACGGCTGCAGACTCCATAAAGCCTCAGCTTTACTTTGCCGTACTTGATCCCTGTGCCGAGAACACAATGTGTTCCTGCCGAGCAGAGGCTGTGTTTACATATTCTCCCTTTGTCCGGCATTTCTATGGAGCAAAGCAATTACATTAATCACACTGAAGGTAATGGACCGGCGAGGTGTTCATCCTCACAGAAGAAAAAGTAAATATATGGGGTATGGAGGATGATTTATAATGGACAATGTAAGCCCCTCCACAGTTGTTGAATGTAAACACACACACACATATATGTATATGTACATATATATACACATGTACGTATATGTACATATATATACACATGTACGTATATGTACATATATATATACACATGTACGTATATGTACATATATATATACACATGTACGTATATGTACATATATATATACACATGTACGTATATGTACATATATATATACACATGTACGTATATGTACATATATATATACACATGTACGTATATGTACATATATATATACACATGTACGTATATGTACATATATATATACACATGTACGTATATGTACATATATATATACACATGTACGTATATGTACATATATATATACACATGTACGTATATGTACATATATATATACACATGTACGTATATGTACATATATATATACACATGTACGTATATGTACATATATATATACACATGTACGTATATGTACATATATATATACACATGTACGTATATGTACATATATATATACACACATGTACGTATATGTACATATATATACACACATGTACGTATATGTACATATATATACACATGTACGTATATGTACATATATATACACATGTACGTATATGTACATATATATACACATGTACATATATGTACATATATATACACATGTACATATATGTACATATATATACACATGTACATATATGTACATATATATACACATGTACATATATGTACATATATATACACATGTACGTACACATGTACGTACACACGCACGTACACGTACACACACACACACACACACACACACACACACACACACACACACACACACACACACACACACACACACACACACACACACACACACACACACACACCTTTGTAGCCGGCCATTAATGCAGACTGTTTTGCGACAATGCATTGCACCCTAGCAGTGCAGTGCCGTTTGAGATGAGCGGGCAACATAAATAAATTTCCATTCGCGCAATCCATCACCACGATCAACATCATCATCAGCGGTAAGAACAGCAATGTTTCCGAGAGAAACTGAATTCACTCAGCCTTAGACGGCCGTGACATTGACAAATGGGGCTGCAGATTGGGAAACGAGAAAAAGGGGCAAAACATTAAGTAAAAACCATTATCATTACCTTTTTTTGAAGGGGTGGAAATGATGAGACAAGAGTGGGACTGTCACTAAAAAAAAATGAAAAAAAAAATGCAGGGAAATGGGTGCAGCAATCCAATACGAGGACATCTGACAACAGGGAACAATTTCGCCCTGTGAGACGTTCCATCAGCGGGCCTGTGGGAAATGCTACGGCAGAGGCCCAGAGTGATTCAGAGTCTGCTATCAAAACTGCGACTGGATTTTCAGAGTTTTAATTTGACAAATGAAATATGAAAAAAAAAAATTTATATTTGAAAGTTTCTACTGAGAAAAAAAAGCTCTGCTTTTGCCGAGACTTGCTGCACTACCCTGTCTAGTCATCTTGTAGATCATCCATTTTGCCGATCTCCAATAAAAAATGTTATGGTGGTGGTCTTAGGACTAGGATCGCTTGCCTTTTTTCAGTGACAAAACCAAGCTTCAAGGCACGGTGCAACTGTGAGCCTAGTTGTCGCTATTGGCATAAGCATTGAAGCTGTAGACGCCATTTATTCTTGGAGAGGATGTTTCCATTGAACTAATACAGTTCATTTTGGCGAGACCTCTGAGCTGAAACAGTTTAAAACTGCTTGCATCGGTTGTGTCATATGTCTGGTGTTGCCCTTTAACTCCAATCGGAAGCCGCAAGCTGTGCTGACCTGGCTGAACCGGTCACAAAGAATAAAATCGAATTGGTCGTCCTTGTCTGTCTTGAGATTATTCCAGCTGTGCACACATGTGAAGGCAATTTGTGTGTCACAACTTTTGCTGGAGAACACACTTCACAAGTAAGGAGTGCAAGTACTCCTGCATGCTGCTCTCACATGTACCGACGAGCCTGGTGCGTTGCCGCAACTAGCAGCGAGCGAGTTGGCACGTTGGCTCATTATTGTGTTAATTTCTCACACCTGCCCATGGGAAGCTTCACAGCTGTTGCTCCACTTGCAGCAGTTTATCTCCGAGTGATTGCTGATGGAGTCTCTCGAGAGCGATGGCGAGAGTCTCTGGGATTTAAACGCGAGGCGCAGAGACTCGGGCTGTGAGTTTTTGTGATGGGGATGAGTTTTCGCTCATACTGCTCTCATTAGTAATAGACCACGGCGCTCGGTGGTGTGTCCTATTTCTGGAGATATTAGTGAATCAGTTTGTTTTGACGTTCGCCATTTCATTTAACGCATTTAGTTACCGAGTCAATATATTTAACCAACGCTTTATTGCCAACAGCAGGATACAATGAAGTGCCAAATAAACCTTTTTATCCACCTCACTCACCAAAATGTGTGGATAGTGAGACGTCAAAAGGGGCAAACAAATGCATTGTGTGTATAGTGCATGATAGACGAGGAAAGAGACAGAACATGACAATTATTCTAGCAGCAGTGCTTCACAGTAAGTAGAATATCGTGCCCAACACAAACTCAGCCACAGCTGAAATTGGCCCTGGCCTCTACAAAGTTTTCGTACCAATGTTCGAACCCTCTTCGAGCAGAAGAAACTCCATCCAACTGCTCACGTCACAGTACTTTCCTCTTATTTGAACTTGCGGGTTCACGCCATTAAATCGGACGTCAATCAATCCGCTGGTGCAACTTCCTTCGCTGCCAGCTCACCGGTCATTATTGCACCGTTGCAACTTTTACACAGATTGATGATGTGCAAACAAGACAGGAGCAGTCCCACCTTGAGCAAGTGGAGTAAAAGGCGCCTATTTTTCCTTGCACTGACACGTTTGGCCTTGCCTCATCCTCCACTTAAGGCGGCTGGCATCCATTACAGTAGAATTACCATGTACTGCCGGACTGTCCTGTCACCCATCAATTCTGATAAAGCCACGGCAAGAGCGAAAGGGTGCGAGGGAGAAATGTTCCCAGGGTTGTAACTATGTGTCATTATTAAAATTGGTGCCGGTGCCTGAAAGGTTATCTTGGTAATTTAGTGGGGACAATATGTGAAAGAGGCCTTAAATTGTTGTGAGGTTGATCCACTCGCTGACCTGATAACCCAAAGGACCAGTTTTGTTGAAATTGTCTCACCACTGTTGTTTAACACCTTTGGCCTCCAGAAAAATGTATGGTCGTAAATGAAGTTTGTGTTGGAGATGCAACAGATTGTGGTGAAATGCATAAATTTTTTGTTATTTTCTGAAAACCTCATTAGGGTCTTTCTTCTTTTTTGATAAATGGAGATGCTACAGATCAATGAGAATTATGAAGCAACAAATTTAGAGGCTATTTAGAATATCCCAGCTCTTGTTCTAAGAATTAATTGGGAAGTCTACTAAAAAAAAAGGTTAAAAAAAATAAAAAATAAAACAACAACTCAGTAAAGAGATAATGGCGACAGATTTGTTTCGTTTTATGAAAATCGAAAAAATTTGCTGCTCTAATTGCTTTTTATTTGCAGCCTGCACTTTTTACTATACTGGCAAATCACACAGTAGATCTGCTGAGTCCCAAAAAAACATGACAGAAGTGAAACGGCACCAGATAAAAAAATAAAATAAAAAAAAAAGTTGTGTTTAGAATATGAAAGTTTATGTCTTAAAGTTAAACTCTAAAATTTAGCCTATAACAAAACAAACTGGGATGCATTCACTGCCCTAAACTCAGCATCCCTCTATTTCTATCACGCTTTCAAATGCTGTCATGTGCACATGATCACACACAACACAGCATGAAATCTATTAACATGGACATTCATACTAAAATTAGCACTCTCTATTCAAGATCTTTGGGCATTTTGTTTTATCGTAAGACATTCAAAATGTACAATGTTGAGTGAGACTCACATACTTAAAGCTAAATTCCCAGTCACCAAGCACAAAAGGCAGTAAATCTACTGCCTGACTGCTTGCAGTTGCTTTGGCATTAGAGGGCCGTTTATGTTGGTCTGTGCTCGGGGGGGAAATCTCACAACGCCATCATATTTTTGGTTGTCGGTTCCCAGAGATAAACCTGCTGGAAATGGTTGATCCAGATAGCAGATGCGCCTGGATTCCCCCTTGACACATTTACAGCCAAGGTGTCCGTTAGACAAACAGCGCTTAATGAGTTTTGGTCTGACCTGCTGGAGAGGCTGAGCAGTTCGTGCTTGTCTGTGACCGTGGACTTGTCCTCCAGGTCCCACAACAGCACGCTGATGAGGTGGGAGTTTTTGATGACAATAGGCACCTCCTCGAACATATTCTCGAAGCCGATGCTGGCCTTCTTCAAGCTGGCGGCAAACAGTGAAAGAGGGGAAAAGAGAAATTAGATGGCATAAGCATTTTTATAGTGAGAATCACAAACTGGTAATAATAAGGAACACACACACACACACACACACACACACACACACACACACACACACACACACACACACACACACACACACACACACACACACACACACACACACACACACACACACACACACACACACACACACACACACATTTATAATAAAAACAGGGGGAAGCCGATCATGCTTTGTTTTTCCAAGTAGGGGGATTACACGCATGCCACAGCGCATGAGAACAAGTATGAATCTGTGGTGGAATTAAAGAACAAATCTCACGCCAAAGTCCCCGCAGAACAATAACCATTGTAAACACATCTGGGGTGACCATTTGTTAACCTATTGATCGAACGCAATTCCATGAAACATCTGTTCTGCTGTGAAGAGTCGCTCCCTTAGGTCTGATTAAGGCAAATTCCCCCCATTTATATTTTTGCTTGCATGCACGCAATTACGATGTTGCAAATGGAGCGTTGTTGTGTTATTACCGCTCAACTTGTGTTTTGCCAGATTGCACATCAGCGGCATAAAAAGTGAGATGAACAATAACGACGTGAGCGTTGCATTTTGATATGACATAAACGATTTGAGTGCTGCCGCCCCAGGGCAGGAAGTGAGTGATTGGAAACACAGTGGATCCGGTTGATTTTCATCATAATATACAACGTGCCGGATTTTGGTTTTATACTGTATGTGCTATACTTTACTGTGAAGCTTCAACACTGTTCAGTTCAGCTGTCAAACAAAAAAGCAGATTTCACTTTAAATCTGAAACTATGAAGAGCAAAATGCAGGTATACTTTAAATACCTGCGTTTTGTATGCTACCAGCAGTTCGTTTTATTATTATTTTTCCTTTTTCTCGAAGTATTGTTGATACTTCGAGACACAGTTGGGATGAGCAAAAGAATTTGGTTTTACTGTTGTTTTCTTTAAAGACACGCAAAACTACCTGGGCTGTCGCGTGATCTTGTAATCCTCGTCTGAACCGATCGAACCGCCGCGCTAAACGCCCCGTTCGTGGACGCGTTTGGTGTGAGAGGGTACGAAGCGGTTTCCACGGGGCTCCGCAGACGATTTTGGTGTAAATTGGAGGTCAAGGCTACACCTCTCTCTCTCTCTCTCTCTCTCTCAATCTCTGAGCGCTGGCCTCAAAGTTTGCTTAATGTCACACATAAATCCAATGTGCATCGATTAGCTGTCTCGTCGCTGCCTGTCACCTGTGCACAGTGCAGGAGCTCCAAACTAATGAGTGCATAAGCCTAATGTTGTCTTGTTAGATGCATCTTCCTAGTTATGGGGTTCAATGGGGCCCGCACTGCATTAATCCACTGCGTCGGGTGAAGCAGAAACAGAGACGTTTTGTGTTGCGTCTGCCTGTGCAATGCACGCTGCTGGAGCGCCGCATCATCTCTCTCTGAAGGTAAATTTGAAATGTTTAGTATTCTGAGTGGAACATTGCCTCAAGCAAACTTTTAGAGGGGAGCTGAGGAGGAAGATGTGGACAATCTTGCCTCGGGCAGTGAGTGGTGTGCGCAAAAAAAAACAGCCGTATGGTCAAAGCAATCTGTGAGGACAATCTATAATTCTGAGCAATACATATTGGCATGATTATCTGGCTGTGGTCCTTTTAAAATATGTCTTACATAGTGTGACCTTTTTAAATGCCCTCAGAGCAATTTCAAAAGCCGCTGCAAAAGCAAACTTCAGGCACGACAAATGACCAAAGTCATGCTGGACTTGGGCTGAATGCCACGCTCTTTCGACCTGACCTGGAGCTCCTCCAGTGGAAGAAGCTAAAGGTGGACTTCACAGCCCGTTTGTTTTGATGGACTGTATTGTGTGCTGAAGCCATATTGACCACGATCCCCACGGCCTAATGGACTTACGGTGCAGTTCAAAGAAACAAGTCTATTTAGCACTCATTTGTACCTGCCTCTCTGCTTTTCAAAGGCTTACACTACACAATAGCAAACCGCATGTCCTATCCAATTATACCAGCAGTGATGAAAGTAAGTGATTTTTCTGCACAATATAGTTCAATGTTAAATTAACTTTGCTCATAAAGTTTTAATAATTAAGGGCCCATAATATACATTTATAGATGTTCTGTTGTGCACTCGTGAATGGTAGCTTTGGTGGTTTCATGATCCAAAAAGCCTATATTCACTATGTCACAGGTTTTTGCAGGAGTGGAGTGGAGTCAGACTGCTACTCTGCTTCTTTTTTTTTCCTTGTGCAAAAACATTTTTAGCTTGGCACTATTACTGATGCTTTGATGTAACTTCCACATGTCTTTGATTATATAAACAAGGCAGCAGTGAGGTGGTCTCAAAGGGCAGAACAGACTTCTGGCTAAGGATGCCGTCACTGGCACACGCTAACTATTAGTGCAAGTTGTGGCACCATGAAGGGCTGATTTCAAGGACTGGGAGCTTCAGCACAAACTTTCTGAACATAAGAGTAACACACACACCCACACACCCACACCACACCCACACACACACACACACACATTGTTGCACACATTTTTGCTCTATTTTCAAAGACAGAACAGACCCCATGTTGAACGCTGGCTGTTTTGCATAAATATGGCCCTTGCCTTCCTATAGCTATCCTCTTTCAATCATGAGCTGTAGAGGGGACCACTGATAGCTACAGATTGCAGCCGTAATAAATCATAGGAGCTAATGAAAAGCTGACATGAGAAGGATCCTGACTCTGGGCCAAACACAATGAGTCAATAAGAGAGGGCCTGGAAATTGAAACACACGGCTGGCGATATGCAGTGGGGGAAAAAAATAGGGAAGGAAGTAAAAAAAGAACTCCAATCATGGTGTTAAATTGACCCTTCTGTCTGCAAATAAGCTACCTTTCAGTGGATTTAAAATGCATAGGTAAAAAAAAGTTCTACATGGACAGCAATTCCAAACTTTTGCGATATCTACGTTTTGTTGTTTCTTTTTAGTGTACTTTTTTTTGCGCATTACTTTGCATGTGTGCCCCTGCATGCTATGGCATGTGATCGTTTACATAGTTGGATTGCCCCGTACCGCTGCGAAAATAGCCCACCCATTACAATCATTTTTAGCAGCAATTTCAAGGCAATTACGATAAGCCTTGAGGTCAGGGAGAACGTAAACACGGTGCATTTGTTTGAGGAGCGAGGGGAATTGATAAATCATCAGCATCAACCTGTGAAGGTTATTAACATTCTCTCCTGGGGGTAAATAGACCTATATTTGTCCCAATGTGCATAGTAAAAAAAACAACAAAAAAAACAGGGGTGAGTGTATTCAATTTCAACTCATGAGATCAGCGGGGTTATATTCAAAAAATGTATTTGAGAAAACTTTATTTGAATATCTGCACTTTGTCAGATTTGACAGTAAACATCAAGTCCTTGACCGCGTCTCTCTCGCTGTGTTCTGCCAGAGCAACTCACCCTTCCGGTGTGAAATCTTTCTCTTTGCAGATCTCCATGAGCTTCGGGGTGAGTCTGTAGGCTTTGAGGGACAGCGATCCTTGAGCCGTCTTGATCGGGTCTTGAGGGATGAGAGAAGGACAGACAGGGTTACAAATGGCCATATTTAACTGCTAAGGACGCATATTAGTGCTATACAGGCAGGCAAAACATCCTCAAATCAATAAATAAAAATAGCTGGCAAGTAGATAATAACATCTCTTGCTGGACTAGCTCCGTTTTGTTTCTGAAGAAAAGTATGAAAGTGATCAAGTTTGTTTGGAGAAAGTTTTTATTCACACAACTACAATGTATATGTTTTATTGTTACCTTGCGGAATCTACCTGTCTGAGCGAAAAAAATATATAATTTAATGTAATGACATTCTGACTTGGACTGGACAAGTTAACAACCACAAAAACACAATCAGGCAAGATCTCAGTGTGACTTCTTCCTGACCCAGCTGTGACAAGACATTCGCCTCCACCTCAGCCAATCCCACCCACCCTCACCCGGGAGAAGCCAGAGACGCCGCCAATTTAAATTCACACCGGCCCATTTCTAAAGGAGAGCAGGCAGGCAGTCGCATCTGATTAAGACAACTGTTTTCCTTTCCATTGAATACCGAGCAGGTGCATTAAAACTCTGCATGACATAACAGCTTTCCTCCACTTCTGGAAGTCTGAAAGTTGTTTTTTTTTTGTTGCACAAATTAGAACTGTAGGTGTTCTGTTGCTTCAGCACTAAACAGATGATTTTACTCCAAAAAAAAAAAAAGGTCCATGATCTGCATGCAAACAGCACTAAAGTGACAGAAATGTGTGAAAGCCTCTGTTTAATTGCTTTCAAAGCCTGATCAGCGGTTTCCTTCTTGGAAGCTCTTGGAAGCTCGGGAAGCACAAATAGCTGCACATTACCTTTCAGTACTTCTCTTTGTAACCTTTTCAACATTCACCTATGTAATAAAAGTGTTATAGCCGGGCACGTGTTAACCAGCTGCTTTAACAACCCATTTCAATTTGAAGCTGTCAGTGGACGGAAGCGATTTGCTCGCCAGTTAGCCACTAGATTGATTCAACTATCGGCACAGATCGACCGCTCGGCTAATGACAAAGAGAACAAAAATGGAATCAATTTTCTTTCTCTTTGACTTTAAACAGAGATAATGTCAATTCCTTGCCGTGCCGTGATCCATTAAGTGCAGCATTATTGACTGACATTACCAGGAGCCCTGGTTTTAAGTGGGAGGGGCGGCTAACAGGCGGACTTTCTGCCTACCTCAGTGGCCACCTGGCTGGCAAGTCTAATTCGCGAGGGCTAAAATGTCAGGTGGTCAATATAAATCTTTGTGCATCATAAATTTGATTGCAATTGTGCCCATCTTATTTCCCTTAAATGTGATTGGATCGGATGGTATTGGTGGCCCACAACATCAGGCAGCACTGAAGGCAGTTTGTCAAAAAGCAGGTGCACCTCATGTCACCAGCTACCTCGGTCATTTATATTTTTTGCTGCCCTTCCTGTTCCTCTGTTGGAAATTTAAAGGCTGCAGAAAAATGTGGCAAAAAAAAAAAAAGAAGAAAGATCCACTGTTGATTTAAAGGAGGAATCACCACCGGCCTTGCTGTAAAGCACAAGAACTTGAGCTCCCAATAAAGCGGCATCCCTGCTGCTGAACAGAATTTTTGTTTGAAGGAAATTAAATTTACAGCCATCTTGAGATGGCTTCATATATCACAGATCCGATCCAATATATATCCAATATATCCTCTAACTGGTGAGTTTACTGGAAGCATACTTTAAATCACTGCAGACATTGGAGAGACTTATCAAGCGCAACATTTGTTGTTGGGTTTGTTTGTTTTTTTTTGTTTTTTTTTAAAACTTTGAAATACTCGACTCATCTTGTTCTCCATCTGTCACACTGATGTACTGCTTGGACTCTTAAATGTTAACACACAGTATCACGAGAGACGGCAGCGTTATTTTTAGTTTAAGATGGATGTTGTGGGGACGCTTGTCAAAAATGGTGAAAACCGGAAACCATAAAGTAAAGTTAGAGCAAGGCAGAGTTGCTGTTTCGCCACCCATGGAATTGTTTTGTGTTGCAATATACAATGAACTGAGGCTTCTGTAATATATATTTACATATATTATATCCTTGCTCATAGATTGGTGTGGATTCTTGCCAACTTGCTCATCTTCCTCATTAACGTACCATTGATGGCAATGTCTGAACAGGACTGAAGAGTATTTATTGTCATTATGTGCACAAAGAAACAACAACTCAACAGTCAATGAATCCAGTCTGAAAGACTCTGGATTGTTTTGTGTTCCCTCACCATGGTGAACAGTGGAAGTCACGATCATGACCCCGAAAACAACAGACGGTGAAATCAATTTGCCGGGCAAAACTTTCTAAAGTCATCAAACTTTCAAGGATTGTTTTGAATGTCGTGTCCAGTGTTTGGGTGTCCTTCACATCATCACCATTCAAAAAAAAAAAAAAAAAAAAAAAACCCCAAAAGAGGAAAATTAAAGTCGTACTCACCGTAAATAAGCACAACGGACTCCTCAATGGCATGCTGGTAACTAAACTGAGAATCGAGCAGCGCTCGGCTGACAAAGGAGCCATAGTAAGTGGACTGGTACCAGCCCACGTGCAGATGGTCAATGTTGACGTGACGCAATGAACGCATCATCTCCATCTGGTACTGAACTGGAGAGATCAAGAGAATATGGATGGAGAGACAGGGACAGACAGAGGAGACAGAGGAGACAGAGAGAGACGAGTGTTAAATCATTCAATCAAAGAGCTCCATTAAAAACAGCTTACGGGTGTTTTGGGGGGGATTTGCAAATGTCTGGCATCCATCTGGAACTGGACAAGCATATAGTAACAGAGCAGAGAAGATGTGATTTTGTTTTTTTTTCCAAAAGTAGAAAATACAAGAAAGTAAAGAAGGGATGCAATGAAAGTGACAACATAGATTTCCTCCTATATCAAGGCGGCGAGGTGGAGAATCATAAAATGACCATCAACTGGGATCGCCAGTCACCACAATCCCTCCTCCGTCAGTAAATATATCCTCGGCAAGAGAGATACACAGACAGGCTTCAGCTTCTGGAGAGCCAGGCCAGATGCATTACAGAGAGAGTCATTTCATTACCCGAGACACAACCTAAGGACGAGCAGAGAGAAATACAAACAGCGGGCCTTTGCCGGTTGTAAGTAACAGCAAACACAAGTAGGGGGGGGTCTTTCCACGCAGCCTCGCTGGAGGAGGCTGATAAATCAGGGGGGTTTATTGGGCAGCTGTGGCCCCACAGACCCCGGCCTGTAGAGCACATCCCTCCACTGTTGGGCCGTTAACGAGAACAAACTGGGAGGGAGGGACGGCGGGAAGGCGGAGAAACAAAGCAAGGGCAAAAACTGGGGAAGGAAGGTAGGAAGGGATGGAGGGCAACGTTGGAAATAGTGAAGGAAGAACTAAGAAACTGTTGGTGTTCCACTACACACACACACACACACACACACACACACACACACACACACACACACACACACACACACACACACACACACACACACACACACACACACACACACACACACACACACACACACACACACACACACCTGCTTAACCCACATTAGTGATCTGAACTAGACTCCCTGGTTGTCGTGTTCATTAAAGCAAAGCCAACCAGGAAAACGGTCAAATCTACAATACGAATCCCACCACGTCATGCATCATAAAGGCGGCTGTCACACTGATTTACTGCCATGACTCCAGAGCTCCAACATGGCAGCATTTCACCATCGACTGCTCCTTAGAAATAAGCATGAATGACAATTGGAATTCTTGATCATATTAGACGTCATTACTTATAAGCTGTTCAAAAAGGGTGGTGGGAGGTCTTGTGTGACAATCCAACAAGTGCGAAGAGACCTGAATGAGAAATGACTGCTTTCTGCGCTTTTCCTTCCGAGTGCGGTGGCAATGAGTGCGAAGGATTCCGTCATTTCAAAAGTCAGAATGTTTGACACAAATACAGTCCTGTACATAGGTTGGAGGTTGCAAATGTATTTTCAGGTTCCGCTTACGGCGCTGTGTAACTCTTTGCCCTTCACCAGTTCTGGCTTGCAAATGCTTTGCAGGCCACCACTCTAATCAGCCTTTAATGACATTTTACGCCTATATTGGCGATGTCACATTATGTCACGTCAAAATTTGCCTTTAAAGCAAATGTGCCAGCTGTCATGGACAAAGCAAAATAAATGATGAGCTGTGAAGCTGCGCCGGGCACCATATTTAATAGCAGTCTGACTAAATGATGACTCGGACGCCGCGATGTCTCATTCCATTAAACGTATGTTGACCTCAACCCCTCTTGTCCTTGCGTCTCCTCTGCCGGCATCTCACCGGGGCAGGGGCTAAGATGCAGGGGGTGGCGGGGAGGTGTCAAAGTGAGCCAGGGGAGGAGGGGTGTGAAGGTGAGGCGAGCGGTGGAAAAGGTTAGCAGTAACTATTATGTTGAGCAGTTAAGCATAAGGTATGCAGTGCAGGACCTGGGGGGTCACTTTCAAGCTGCACTCTCTCAAATGCACAAACTGAAAAGTTGCCTTCTATAAAAATTGAAGCTGTCGCCCCCTAAATAATGCGTTGTCTACCAGTAACCTTCAGCTTGCAAAAATTACACCCGGTTTGAATAAGTCTCTTCCTCCATTCATTCATTCTTTTGTTTGATTCTTTTTTTTACAGCAGATTTTGCAACAACTTAAAGGATGCTGATGGATTACTGTACGAGTGAATCGCTTTAGACTGCAGCTTGGGACGTTGCATGTGCAGCTGCATTGCAAGGATATCCTCTCTGCAGGTTCCCTATTAAAAACACTTCATAAACCCAAGAAATGAATTCATAATCTGCAACTCTGCAAGGGAAACAAATGAAGCTGCTCTCCACACAATAACACTGTTAAATACTCTAATAGCATGGGGAAAGGAATGAAAAGGGGCACTCGGGTGCACTGCTTGGCCCCACAATGTGAGATTTCGTATTTCGTATTTTCTGGGTAACAACTCTGGGATGGGAGACACAGACCCTATTTACAGGCAATTCTGCAAGATTGGACGAGATCTCAATCTCATCTCGGAATCTGGCCTGTTGTTCGGTGATTGACATGGTCAGCGAGAGGAAAAACACAAAACAAAGCAGGACCACATGGATAGGGGACAGGGGGAGGGACGAGCAGGAAGGAGAGGAGAAGATAACGGGAATAGGAATCGGGAGGGGAGGGTGGGGCGTGAGCATGATTGCGGCTCTCGGTGACGAGCGGCGTCGAGTCACTGCCTCGCTGTGCCGTAATGCCCGGCAGGCGAGCGCCTTTCGAGAGGCTCCGGCGAGGTGACGAGAAATTAACCGACGGGCCCGGCGAGCGCGAGCGACTCCAGATGTCTTCCTGCGTCCGCGGTAACAAACAACGTGGGCGCAAATTAAAACGGAGCAGACTGAGCAGCCGAGTCGTCGACGCGGAGAGCGAGAGCGGAAAGACGAGGGGGGATGGAGGAGGGAGGGGGGGGGGGGGGGGGATCTGGTGCTCGGCTCTACGCTGCGTGTTGAGGGCGGGAGCCTCCTGCTGTCAGCTCCTCTTTAGAGGGCGGGGCGTCGGGGCAGGACACATGCTGCTGCTGCTGTTGTGTCATGTGTCACACCTCCTTCTCCTCCTCCACCTCATTGGCGCACAAACAGAGACAGTAGGAAGCCGCTGTTGCCTGGTTTAATGTGGAAAGCGAAGTCAACTTGACATCGATTTCTTTTCTTTTCACTTTTTCGATATTCCACTATATCGATAGGTCTGAAAAACCACCTCATGAGAGCGTCAAAACCTTTTAGCGATATTTGGGAGGATTTTCGAAGTGTAGGTGTTTCCATTGCCAATTTGTTATTGCAATATTTAGGTTTTGCACAATTGTAGAGGTAATGGAAATGCAACTACCTATAGGTCGGCTTCCTTAAAAACTGTATACACTGGACCTTTCAGGAACAACAATCTTTAAGGAAGCCGTGTAAGGGCAATCCAGCCCGCCTGGCAGCGTGTTTTGTAATTAGGGTGAATGCTCGCGTCTTCAAATCAACCAACGATGGACATGGTGGACAAGGTATCCAGGTTTGGCCGCACAGGACACCATAGTTCACTGGCACGTTCAGGAGGAGGAGAGAGTGAAAAGATGTTCCAATCTAAAATGTAACCACTTGATGTCGCCGTTTTTCTTCAAAATCTCCAAATATTACACACTTAACATACCCTTATGAAGGCTTGATGGCCGAAACAGGTGGGTTTAAATTTTCTCCATGAGTTAGCCATCCAAATAAAGGCTTTTTATGATTCAAGAAGAGTGTCTTGGATTTTCTGTTTCTTTTTTTTGTATTTTTAGACTAAACTTGAAAGGCCAACAGAATTTGGTGGACACCCGCTGGCCAATGAGGACGCCTCCCTCTCTCTTGTTGTGCTCGCAATGTGCTTCGCTCCGATGACGCCCTTGTGTGTACCTGACCCAGCGCCCCGTCATTAACAGGGTAATTATGCACAAGGTAACCCACCTCCAAAGATCAACCTGAGGGATGGACCACTGGCAAAACAAACCAATTACTTTGTCTCTCTTGCACCAGCCCGCTGTTCACTTCCTGCCCAAGTTTTTAGGAACGCTTTTGAAAAGGCCGAGTGAGAGATTTAGTCATACACTCTGGGATTTCTGAGGCACAGAGAAGTACTAAAAAGAAAGTCAGTGAAGAAGTAGTCTAGGACCAAAGAAGCACCGGGACATTTAGAGAATTAACAATCATATTTCATGGACAGCAGAAATTCAAACAGTGGTTCAGTGGTCAATTTCTATTTTGTAATGGGAACAGAGCATATCAAATTGTAAGTCTAATTCTATAATATCCACAGAATTTTTCCCCCCCAACTTAATTATAAAAAGTGATAGTTGAAATCTAAAGTCTGTCTGCATGTGGTCCCGCTGAACAATTAATCTCATTTCAATGACAACTGCTTTTGGCATCCTGTGATCTTCAAGCAGATAAAACTATTATAATGCACATTGCGGCATGTCGGTAAGTGTTGCAATGTGCAGTGGAATCTCCTAAGTTGTATCAGGATTCTGCTGGGTGCGTGTACATCGTCTGTCAACACCCACTGGCTGCTTGATTGATGCAGCTCGGCCTGACAGCTGGAGTCGCGCTACCGGCGAGGGCCTGCTGCGATTAAAGAATTTACACATAATCGCATGATGCAAGACCATGCAGTTTATATAAACAGATCCGCAAACCCAAAATGAGGTTATTTTCTCATTATGAGGAACAGAAGAGGGATCGAGCGACTGATGTGCCTTTTCTTTGGAGATTATTGTGCTTCAGTTGTACAAAAGTTTTGCATTTCTGCTAACAAAGAGACTTGTTATCATTTCGACTTTATGCATTATTCGTTTTTTTTTTTTTTCAGTTCAATAACATTTCAGTTAAATGCCATTATGTTTTAATGGTGCAGTAAGCTGATATATATAACACTGGTATTTTCAGTGACTGATTGTGTTCAACAATTGGAGTTTGATTATCATTTAAAAGGCCACTATGTACTTTTTGTGCCTTAAAATGATGTTTCCAAATCATTTTTTTTAATAACTCATTTGTAACAAGGAACTTGCTGGATGACATGGCCATTAACACAGCGCCCCCAGGAGGCAGTTGCCTCAGCACCAGTCCCTTGCCTTGTGTGTTCTCCTCTTTTTACAGTGTGGATTATTTGCAGTACATAAATTGACTGGCAGCAAATTTCTGGAACGTGCATAACCTGTAGGACTCAGACATGCACAACGCCTTCGTACTTTTGATTGAATGGAATGATTGCGTCTCATTTTATCTTCTTCTTTGTCACTATTCTTTTATCTAATTTTACATTTGATTAAAGGACCTTTCAGAAGCACACAATATATGTAAAGCTCATATATAATGACCATTGTCTATTCATAATTACTTTCATGCAACCGTGATGGGGAGCAGCAGAGAAGGATGCAGGCAATCAGAAGTACAATCTGCTAAGAAAATAAATCCAGGCAATTAACCAACATGATGAACCGACAACACAGACAACACTTGGCTCTGTTTATGAAATTACTCAAGAGTTCTTTCATCGCCATGGCACCGCAGTGGTCTCGCGACTGAAAGCTGCCGACTGTTTTGAGAAATACACCTGGTAAACCTTGACAGCGAAGCATACAACAGATTTGCATGAGCATTAAGTAAACCCCATGCTTGCTTGATTAACACAGCATTGTACCGTATAATCTTTAATTCACTTCAATGAGTGGCCAAAAACATAAATGAAATTCACAGATGGATAAAGTCTTTCAATTTCTGTTTGCACGAGGGCCGACACTTGATGCTCAGTGTAGCATTGTTTCAAGCTTCAGCACAGCCAGAGTTGAACTTAACTCTTGCCAAAGCCATATTGGGCAAGAGCAAAGAGGTTGGTGCGCCTCTTTTAATGAGGAATAGTTTTCCAGTTCTCAAAACTGCTGAGGCTGCGGAATCATTATTCCAGCTGGCACTCTTTACGAGTTCCGCAGTAAATGTCTGTTTTTGACACAACAAAACCCTGGAAACAGGTACTGACCATTTTCCCCTGATTGATTTTGTCAGACTTGGGCCTGCGAAAAAGGATTCAGATGGTAGCTTTTCCAGATCAATCTACAAGTAATCAGACCTTAAATTTTGTTGTATCCTTGCCGCCTTACAAGCGTACGGGGTTGCGAAGCCTGTATATCAGAATGCTCACTCGCTTATCCACGGCAGAACAACCGCATTCTTTATTTGGTAACAGTCGCTTCAACTTCAAAAAGGTCATTTTTACTGATAAAGTGGAGTAAAAACCCTCCAAAATCCATGCTTATACTCAACCATTCTGAAATAAAAGCATACATTAGCCATGGTATTGGCAGAAAAGCCATTTTTGGGGCCCAGTATCAACAGTGAGGAGAGGTGAGAGCATATGCTGCCGTTTACTATTCCTCAGTCACTCCAGCTGCCCGACCACCTCTGCTATCAATCACTGTGTGTCCCAGGGGCAAGATAGGGAATGAGTCTGCCCACACTGTTGGTTGACGTGTGTGTGCGCAAGCGTGCGTGCGTGTGTGTGTGTGTGTGTTTCCGTTCAAAGTATATGGTAACATATCTATCTGACCGTAATGGTACCAAGTCAGGCTGACACCTATATAATGTGGCTGGAAGTTAAATATTCCTGCACAGAGTTGTGTGACAAAAGAGAATGGTGAAAATTAAAACCAAGTCAACGGGAACACTAAGAGAATTGGTGGTAAATCAAGATATGTAATGAATGAATAAATGTCCAAGGGCACTGGTCCAGTTAAATGGCCAAGTTGAGCCGTACTCCTAAGCTTGATAACAGCTCAGCTAATGTAGTTTTGCTGAACTCTGCATGCAAATGCTCTGAAGACCAAGCCAGAAAAAAATCGTCTCAATAAAATGAACGGGACAGAATCCTGACGGGCTCCTGGTAGGCACAAGAAGTTTTTCCAGCCAAAGCATCTCAGCAGAGGCAATAAGATGTGCGCAAAGACACAAAGTTGTCTCAGATGGTATGGATGCACGTCCCACTGGTCTTGATGCATTCCAACCTTGACCTTCACAGACTAATGGAAGCTTGCAAACTCAGAGGAGAAACAGCCAAAACCCTGGTGACAAGCTGAGCGAATGTATAACTAATTTCCTTAAAAAAAAAAAAAAGAGCCAAATATGTAAACCGATTATGCTTCTTTTAGCCTTGGTTTCACTCCCAAGCCCCCTCATCTTGGTAAATAACCGATGTGCATGGGGTAAAACGTCTTAATTACAATAAGCAAAAGCAATTACTTTTGAAACCATCAAGGAAAATACAAAATAAAAATGCAAAAACAGGCCTCTGGCGGAAAACCTTGGACTCCACATAAAAAATACAGCCCTGCTCCTGTCCTGCACAGCAAGTGATAGGCCCAGTATCAATAAGTAAATGTTGGGGTGTGAGTTTCCCCACACTGAACACATAAAACACTTATTTTGTTTCACTGTGTGTTGACCAATCAATAACCTCTAAGAATAATTCACACTGAAAAACAGGAGGCGTGGGGGGAAAAAAACAACAAAAACAAAAAAACCAACAACATTGTGAATGATTGATGGCGTTGCCAGTTTCACTGGCAGCTCTTTATATCCAAGTCCTCGCATTTCTCCCTTTTTGCTCTGTGGTGACAGCAAAGTCCGCTCATCATGGCGTTTCATACATGTGCCAGAGTCCAAAAGAAAGGCTAAACTATTTTTCTGGATTCATTACAGTTTAAAGAAAGCTGATTTTACAAATGGGGTACAGTCCCTCGACTTTTTCTCAACTCCATTCCTCTCAAACCCTCAGAAGACAAAAAGACTCAGGATTTAAGAGATGTACTCCAACCCCTCATTTAACAGCTGAAAAGCACATCAGCACTCTTCTGACACCCGTACCCATCCTTTTAAAAAGGAAGCTGATTTAGAAGCTAAAAACAGATTGATTTGTGTGAACTCTGCATTTTTACCTATTCTTTTGACAATGGTAAGTGTTCTAAAAATACAGCGTGTGGTGCTCATCCAATCTATAAATAAAAAAAAATAAAAAAAAATAAAAAAAGTGTCTATTTTTTTATAATCCAACTCACTTACCCCCGCTCACCCAATTTAAGAAGAAAATAAGAAACTTTCATTAGTTTTTGTTTTGTTTTGTTTTTCAATAGTTCTAAAGTTAGCATCACGGTTGCCAGGACCTGCCTTATTGCCCACTTTAAACTCTTACTACTCAGCGTCATATGAGAGGTTGTGCAAGTCCCTATGCATCTGCAAATCAGCTTATCAGAACTGCAGGAATTAGAAAGTCGGATGCCCATGGGTCCAACAATGCTGGAACACAGTACACACCACTCAAAGAACAATTTGTCCATGTTCATTCCTTAAAACAGGCCTCTACTGGTTCAAAATTTACCTTAAACTTTCATCAGGTAGAAAAACAGAACCTTGTTTTAAGTGGTGTGAAAATATGAAACGGGCTGTTTTTGGACCTTTGACAAAGGGATTCAGAGCTAGAAGACTTGTGCCATGCAAATGGCTGAAGCTCAGCTTGACCATGTTGAGACACTTGCTTGAATTCCCTCTTCCCTCCTTGTGAATAACATTAGAAAACAAGTCATGTGTTTGGTCACAAACCCCTAAAAACCCATTTTGATTTATAGCCTTTGTTTTTTTTTTGCAAATACAATTTATATTTGGGGGTTGGAATAATTTGTCTACAAAAAGGAAAGCCACCCCCTGTAGAGTGAAGTATAATCAGGTTTGTGGAAAATGCCTCTTCCATTGATGGAAAGAATGAGGAGGATAGAGAGTTATTCTCAAGGACACTTAAGTCTTCACATTGTCAAACGTCTGCAGCTGCACTGCGCTCGAGAAACCCTTTGACATTCTCAAATGAATAATATGGAGACTATCCATGTAGTCCCAAAGCACGGCACCAACGCGCAGCACATTTAACATGATAAGAGCGCTGACATAGGTGTCTGAAAATCTTATTACAAGATCCTCAACAGGTTGCCAGGCTCTGTCTGAGTCTCATTCGTTAGGGCTATGCTTGTCCCGGTGGGACAATACCACCCACCAGTCAGCTTACCGACGTTGCCCTCGAGTGTCTTTATGTGCACCTATATAAACCTTGAATTGATTTTCTTTTCTCCCGTTGGCTCTCAAAGCTAGCCATGTCCAGAAATGGCTAGACAGAGAAACAAATGCAGTACGAGGAAAAGAAAAATACATAAATATAAAATCAAAATGTATACAATATGAATGGCTTCCAGGTGCAGATGGCCACAAGCTCAAACTTACTATGAAAAAATGTGAAAGCAGTCAATGTGAACCACCACTTATTTAACCAATTTTCTCAAACTATAAAAAGTGCAAGTAGATGCCTGACTGAAGAATCCTCACTGGGTTTAAATGCCAAGCTCTTGCATGGAAAACACATTATTTCTTAAGGGATTCAAATGAAGTATAATGAGAAGGCGATATAGAACAAAATGAATACTCTAATTACATCCAGTGAAAGAGGGGATAACCTCGAACACCACGCATTGATCCACAGGGTTCAGTGGACGGAGAAGAAAATGAGGATCCATGACCCTGCTTGCATTCCATCTCCCTGGAGTGTAAATTGCTGACACAAACAATTTTTCAAAGTGATGAAAAGCAATGATCATGTTAGGTTTGTATTAGGCGCTCAAATTAAGAAGGCTAAACATATTTGCCAACATAGGATGTGCCCCATGTTATGTTAGTACGACAATTGACCGTCTAAAGACCCGTAAAGATTTCTCACTTTTACCATTTGTCTTTTAGGTTTTCACACTTTTCAACATCAACAACCTCCTGTCGTACATATGGTCAAGGTGAGCAGAGGCTAATGGTGGAGAGCGGGTGGTTTGTCCCTGTGTCGCGGCACTTTGTCGGTACACGTGCTCAACTGTCAAAAAGAAGACAAAGTGATGAATGTGCAAGTTGTCGGCAAGTAAATGGCGGTATCGAGTTGCGGTTGTGGTCCAGGGTGCAGGGAGAGGCGAGAGGCTAATTTTCTGAAGCCAGGCTATAATGGAATGTGTGCGAGTGTCTGCGAGTGTGTGTCTTTTGTGAGCACACCCACCTGGCACAGTGGATATGGAGCAATTAATCTTGGTTAAGCAAGCCCCGTGGATGCGTGTGTGCCTCACATTCACAAACGCACACACACATACAGACGTCTAAACACACACACTGGGTCACAGCCGGGCATACAAACACAGAGTGACGCTCTGAGGCACGGGCAGGAGCGAGACAATAGCAAAGCAGCTGCTTCGGGTGTGCAACACACTGATGAGTTCGCCACATGTGATGGTGCTCACTGTCAAAGGGGCTTTGTATTGCGGTTTGATTTGGAAGTTGGAAGCATTCTTTGCCTGTCTGATTGCACACAATATAGATTTTAATTTTGGACTTTGGAATGGTAGAGAACAAATGGACTGTTCTATTTGATCCACTTGCCGAGGCTCATTTAAATGTGTACTTGCAAGTGATAATGCATTGGCTCGACAATAGCATAGCTGACATTTGCGGTCCCATTGAGGTTGAATTAAAGATTTAAACTGCAAGTCCCAGTTAGAAAATACGATTATCGCACTTAAGATCTTTATGATTCTAGGTTGACATTAAACATGATCTCAGTAAATCAGAGGCTCACCAACGCACTAAAAGAAGAGAAAAACCTATGACACGGTCTACAAGGACAAAAAGATGAAGTTTAACGCAAGATTAAGCCTAATTGTGGCCCTTAAATGTAATGTTAAAACAAAGTCCTTTTATTCAACCCATTTTCATTGGTGAAACACTTCTCTCTGTCCAGATATATTTTGCCAAGGTAAGTCAGCTGTGACTATTAAATGTATCTTTCTGAGGCTGCTTTCACACCCAGGCATGTCTTAGTTATTTAGTTATGCTGTCAACCGTACTGTTTCTCCTTGAGTTTAGTAGTATATTTTTCTTGGACAGTGACATTTTCCCCATCTTACATCTCGCCAAAACCAACACTTCAAACCCCCTCCCTCTCGCCTTCCAAAGCCCCTTTCTTTAAATCTGTCATTGTTGTCACATCCTGCTCTTCCCTCAAGCTCACCTTTTAGTCTTCCACGACTCCCAGCAGCCCACCTGGGGTAGCGGTTTGCCCCTCCAAAGCCTCCATGCACAGAATTTAATGTGTGGCAGAATCGTGATGAGACAAAGGAGTGAATGAATAAAACAGTAGAAGTGATGGCGATGGGGACGGCACCCGAGGGACCCACACTCTCTATTCATAATGCCAGGTAGGCAGTCAAAAGCAGATACAGCCCCCGTACGCCGCTAACAGCTAGTCCCACATCATCACGACGGCCAGAGTTGAAAGGGAGTGATGGTTTTGGGAAATAGAAAAGACGAGACAATCTCACAGATTCACAGCTTTACAAATGAGCTGCAGTAAAAAAAATTCTGAAAACATAGCAGGTCACATGATATCTTAACTGTTTATATATTTCTCTTAAGGGTGGGCAGCCGAGTGATTTCTAATTAGCCTCAGTGAGGGGGAGCAAGGAAAACGGAGGAAATCAATTTCCCATTTAGAGCAGGTAGACTAATCTATTGAAGGGCCAACCTCAAGGAAGACCTTATCAGTACGGGAGAAGGCTACCTTCTTACCAACCCACCAGATATATACTCAAACACTTCACTGCATACTGAATAGTGCATTTACAGCAAAGATCCACAAGATCACAGCAGAGGCATTTTTAATCCCCCTGCTGTCGACAACAATTAAACTTAGAAATACTTAAAACGTTCAAACCACTCTGAGGGGTTAAGCCTGTGTATTTATTTGAATAATTTCATGTGTATCTCTTCACCTTGGTCAAAGGAGATCACGGCACCAGACAGCCGCTGAGAACAGTCAAATTTTAGATAAGAGCAGACGCTTATGGTGACATGGTCTTTAAATATTATAGCTTAGCATATTAACAGGTAGGGTAAGGTCAAAATGATCATTACCCTGTCTAATCGAGCCATTGGCATTTCCAAGCCAATAGCAGTACCAAAATCATTCTTGGATTTTTACTGTCTAAAGTTTATACATGTTCATCATAGAAGTTCAGTGTGTGAGGACAATTGTTGATATTTGTGCGTTTTGTAAGGGGTCTAATGTTTTGCATTTAACAGTGTTCTTTTTGTATGGGCTCTCGGTGTTCATTTTGAAGGGCTTCAAAAATGATCCCAAATGTCTCAAATATCCGAGGCAACAACATATTTAGAACTGACCACAGAGCATAATTTCCATTCTGGCAACTTGGCTTCATTGAGATCAACCCAGCTCACTTGGGCTGATATACCGTCGCTCAAATGATTAAAAAAAAAAAAATCACACACAAAGAAACAAAAAAAAAGTACTGAATTACTTTCTTGGCAGTTAGCTGTAAATCTTAACAGAAAATACAACTGGCAACAATAAAATCATGGCCTGAAACAAAATTAATTAAGTGAACCTCAGACTGGAACCAAACCAAAAACGGAGACCTAATCTGCATGGGAAAGGGTGGATCTATTGCAACACATTTATAGTAAACAGTGGCAAGTTACACTAATGAGTCTCTAATGAGATACACGTGTCCATTAGACTGAGGAGTCATGGGAAATTAATATGATTTTTCAGAGTCTCTATAGTATAATTTCTGGAGCTATTAAATCTATCACAACAGTTCTAAATGGCTCACAGAATGGTCATGTGAACTTCACTCCGAGATTGTCTGGCTAATTGGTTTTGCCAAGAGATTCAAATGGCGGCGGGAGGAAAGTCACACATGTCAAATGAACTTGAGATGATTGCCAATCTGAAAAACCAAACTTTTTTTTCTTTTTTAATCAATGGCATTGCATCGTTTCTGATAACAAGATATATTTGCCATTTTCCTTAGTGTTTTGCATCTGGTTGGGACTGGAAAAGCCAAACCTTCATTTCACATCTGACAATCAAAAGTAACTACCGGCCATCGTGTGCTGTTCAACTATCCAAAAATAAATAAAAACTCAACAAACAAAAGAGGAAGCTTGGCTGAATTCAGGTAAGTCTTAAATTTGTTTCAACAGTCTGACGACTGTTCCTGTGCTCGAGGCCAAGGCAAAGAAAGACAAGAGCCAATATGGGTCCCTGGCAAGCCCCTACCATTGGCATTGGGTAGTGGCAGAACGAGGAGGAACTGGCGCGGTCGAAAATTATTTCCAAGACTGGAACAGCAATCCTTAACACATGTAGATAAATATTACAAAAATAAAGGGGGAAAAAAAGAGAAGAACTCACAGAAACAAAACGATGCCCAATAAACCAATCCAAATAACCTTTGTTCAAGTCCTTGGCTTCCTCGTAAAATGCATTGCCTCTTTGCCAAATGATGTCTGCTTCATTACAAGTCATCTTGAAACCATCCAAAATATTGCTAATTACCAGACTGAAATGATTCCAACACTGCCCGAGGCAGTAAACCAAAGTGGCAATAAGATGGAAAGGGCTTCTGTCCTTCAAAAGTAAACACTGAGTAATACCACGGCCAATTGGTATCGAGCTCTTATTATCCTTTTATTTTCAAAGCCGGACTGGTCGTGCATGCTTGTTAGTGCATGTGAATCTCTGACTCGTCCCGTCTATCCAAACAGGTGTCCTACCCACAATAACAAATTGCGAGACGCTACCACCTCGACCGCGAGCAAATGGTTGAACTTCAGAAAGTTTTACAAAGTACATGACAGTGGTCTCCTTAGTAACCTGACAACAGTATGGTAATAGAGTTCTGAGGATTTCGGTTATATTTAGCCTCATTTTAGATAACATTGGTACGCCAGGTTTGTTCACTTGCTCACGCTTGCTGCAATATACATGTAACCCGGTTAAAATGATCAAAATAACCTAATACTATTTATATATTATAAAATAGAAATGGGTTAAAAAGGTTGGTTTTCAGTTATTTTTGTTAAAATGTTTAGCAGGCGTTTTAACTGTTTGTTTGTTTTTATTGTACTGCACCTTAACCATCACCGGGACTCGAGTAACAGGTGTGTTCAGCAGTGGGCGGGTCAACGATCACGGATACTTAAGAACAAGGTGTGTAATTACTTTAACCATCACAAGACCCAGGATAAATGGCAATGGGTCATTTACCTAAACATTTCTTCACTGTGTGATAGTGGGTCAGACTTTCTATTGAATGAAATAAAGTACATCAATACGTCAGGCCTCTGGCGATTGTGTGGTCGCCATCTACCTGCGCTCTGCTGACATTACTGTCACAGCAAAGAACTGTGGGCAACCTGGGGGATCATTGGGCAACTCTACATGTGACACATATGAAGGTCACTTCAAAATCTCGAACAGCAGCTGCACGGAAATGGAATACCAACAGGAGGCTTTGGAATATAAATGCATGACGAGTCGTCCGGGTGTTTAAACAATGCGACGGCTGCCACTACTGCCCCGCAACCCTCCCCACCCGGACCCCCCAGCTATAAAACTGACTCGATTTACCAAGGTGAAAGTAATGCTGCTAGAAAAGATGGAAAAGGGCATCCAGTCAATGGCATTACAGTGAGGGTTAATGACTTCAGTCATGACAAAATCCTTTCTGAAGACACATGAAGAGGAAATCAACTTTATGTGATAAAGTAAAAGTCGCTGCTGTGCATACAGGTTCAGCGTACGGCGGTGTGAAGGCATTTTCGTGCATGGTACTCAAGCTGAATAGCCCGACAAGCTGATTTCTCCCAGACACCATGCAGCTGTGTATGTGTTGGTAGTATTCCTCCTGTGCTTTTCACATATGGTCACAGCAGGTTTATGAAACTATGGAGAGTCCAACACTCACTTATTTATTTAAATATTTGTTTTTTATGTTTCACATTATGCTTCAGTTGCATATTTAATGGCTCACGGCAGCTACAACCTGTACAGCTCCAGTTCCTGTGGAGTTCAGTCAGATTGAAAATCAATATTTCTGCCACAGGGTGATGACCACACCCCTCATTATTTATATTTAAGAAAAAAAAATAATGTGGTGGATGTCTTCGGGTGCTTTTTTATGGCATGACTGCAAAACGGACTCGTGCCTTTACCCCCGCCTGGCTAGTATTCCTCTGCCAAAAAAAACAACTGAATATGTATAAAGAAAACAGGTGAACTGACTTATTAATGTTGTACCAAATGTAGAAAATAGGCGTACACCTGTAAATACAGAGACAACTACACCCAACCTACTTTGTAGATCAACTGTTTCTATCTTTCGAGCTCATAGCAACAATGTGAGTGTTTTATGTTGGGAGCTTTCAAAGTTGTCGTAGCAAAGTGACAGACGAAAAGAATCAAAAGATCTACATTCAGAGACTTATTTTGTTAATATTTTTTGGAACATGCTTCACCACAGATAAAAAAATAAAATAAAATAATAGATGTCGTCCAAAATAATTGTCACGAATAGAAATATGAAATTTATAGGGTGATATTTTTGCAAGTTCTTACAGCTTTCTCTTGTAAATTCACCAAATCAAGTCTGCTGCGACAAGGATTGAGAGCCAGAGGAAGACAAATAAAGACTGATGATGTCGACCTAAGAAAGGAAAACGCAACAGCATGCGGGAGCAAATCACTGATAAATAGAGTTCAGATAGAGGGAAAGAGGGGGTAGGGGAACAGACAGAGACTATTGGAGGCAGCTCTCTCCTCTGCACCTATTTAGAGAGGGTGGCTGCTAATTTTATTTCACCTCCAAGACAACTCCTCCTGCTGAGGGACACTAGTGACAAGGGCTGAAATATTGAAACGCACTTACCATTGAGGAATGGCACGCTTCAAAGAAGTGACAGCATCATGCAAATATGCATGAAAATCAGTCATTTTTTTGCCAAACACGCTCACTTAACATGTGACTGAGATTTAGAGGGTTTACACAATGTTCTAGACCAGGGGTGGGTCACCAACCTTTCTGGCACTGACAGCTACTTCATGGGTGCTGAGCCGTATGAAGGGCTACCAGTTTGCTAGATTCTCCTGAAATAACAAACTCTCTGAGTTATACATTATTATTAATGATACTTATCTATGTGAAGACACTTATCAAGATCACGAGTTCTCAATAATTATGACTTAACAAGGTTGGATAAAATTGAATTTTAGACACAGCTCAACGAGCTGTGCAATTTTTCCAACGGGTCTGCGGGCTACTCATGATGTCCTTGGGGTGCTACCTGCTGCCCACGTTGGTGACACCTGTTCTAGACAGTATTCAAGTCTGTTTTCCACATTCCTACTACATGCATGGGAAAATCTGCAAACAGTTTAGTGGAAAATAAAGATACTGCAAACCTGTATATCTTCCCAGGAACAAAACTGGGCACAAAACTGTCAAAGAAAACTCTTCATTCTGACAGACAGGACGGACAAATTACCATCCCTCATTGTAAATCCATTTTTTATCCATTTGTGAATAATTCAAGTGGGAAGCATTAAAGAATTTAAGACATGGCATGAGGGAGAAAACTGCAGGCTGGACTGACTAAATCTGGTAGTTTTGGATGGTGGAAACTGACCCTCGGGCAACTGTTGTCATGACACTTTCGACAAGGCGTTACCCTATACAGGCTACACAGTAGGTTTGCCAGAATAATGACCAGAATAATGGACAGGACGTGGTTGAGTTCTGCCCTACGGTTTCACTAAAAGCCAGTAAAATCTACATCTCAGTATAAGTTCGATATTAACGTTTATTCACATCCATTCAACCCGCTGGGTGCCAGCGGGGTTTTGTCAGGTGCGTCACGCCGGAACAGAGGCTGAACAGCTGAATAATGACCTCCTGTGTGCTGTAATTTCGCAAAAGTTTAATAAAATAAAATTACGACTGCATGAACTTCAGAACACCACACAGCGCTCATATTATTATTTTTTTTATTTTCTCTCCCAGTGTTCTACCGTCGGTTCGTTAACCATCATTAGCTGTCCTGTTCCCTGCCACATGCTGGTCCGTCATGCGCTTTCACGTTAGTCCCTCTTTCACACTCATTCATCGATGCCTCCACAATCGGCCGATGTCAAAGAAATGTAGAGATAATGACAACGCTCCGGCCAAACGGCTGACAGCTCCACTCGCTGCCGAGAGTCGGGGGTTTGAATTGCAATCTGTCAAAATAGATTTTCCGACATTTAATGGTTAATTTAAGGCGAGGATTGAGAACAGGGGGAAATGCTGAGCAACAGTTTTGTCTCTTAAGAAACAAAGGCTTTTCAGAGGCTAATTAACACTTCTCCTTGAAGTGTAAACGAGGGGGCCGTGTTTTTTGTTTTGCGCCGAGCGAGGGTTGCATTTATTCCCCAGCAATGTCCGGGGTAATTTATAAAACATGCGGCGGCCTCCGCTAATAATACCTGCAGCCGGATACGACGTCTTATTATCGTTGATATCGCAACAAAAGAGGAGGGCAGGGGCTCCTGGTTGTTAACACGCCCGCTGGTGTCCCTCCAGTGTGAGGGGGAAAAAAAAAAAAAGCATGCAGAATTAAGTGAGCGCAGTTTCCGCGCATCTCCCTCCATACATTTTGTCGATCTCACAAGGACGCAGCGGTGCAAGGACGAGGTAAATAGGAGGGCTGGGGTTCAGCCAAGGTTCTATCTGGGTCCGATTCTGCTGCATGAGCTCAATTACTCCCCTCCTCTGCTTTTCCCCTCTCATACTGGCCACAGCTGCTGTGGACGGGCCGCAATTACGGCTCCATACTGGCACCTGTTGATGAAACAGCAGTATAGCAAACAAGTTGGCTCGCACACAAAAACGCGCGCACGCACACAGCTATATTTGTGATTCTTCGATGCCAAAAGCCAATCCCTTACTTAAAGCTTAACCACAATGTGCCCAGCCCTGCAAGAAGACGCAAGCAAATGTAAAGCAATCAGTTTAATTTGCAATTACTTTTTGGATCACCTGAAATAGTATTTGTAATGTCACAGGTTTGAGAACTAGTACAAGAGTCAAGAGCACTGTCAATTAACTATATGTTAAAAGAAACACTTCATAATGCCCTTTATAACAGCTGAGAACTTCATTAAATTCCACCTGAGCTCGTTTCTTGTTGTTTTTTTTAAAGGTCAGAAAATTGGAGGGAAAACTCCAAAACTCTGGGGAACAGCACTGGACTGTAAACTCAGTGTCGCTATCTCATAATTGAGAAAAAGTTGCCACACAAAAGCCACATCCATCCATTTTTTCTTTCACTGGCAAACAATCGTGAGGCTTGCCGCAATATACTGGTATTAGCTGGAAATGCTGACAACAACAATCCAGGTTGCTTTTCTGACTCGCAACAGGAACATGTCATCGTTCCCGCCTCAAAATCCAAACGTCCAAGGTTAATGGAAACGGCCATTGTAGCCACACAAAACTGGAAACTGAGGGCTTATCGTATTCTCCGCCACCCACGCAAATTTACAAGCGTAACATTTTGCCAAGTCATTTTCAGGTAAATCACTTGGGCTCCATTCTGACTGCAAGCTTTAAAACTATGCCTTTATGTGTTGAGCTGCAGCAAATAAAAGCAATCTATCTCAGACTGTTGACAAGATAATGCGGACACGGAATTTGCCAACTTGATGATTTTAAATGGCAAGTGCATCCTTCTGGGAATCGCGCAAAGCAGCAGCGTGCGTGTCAAGTGTGTGTCAGCGTCTGCACTTTGTGATTGATGTGACTCTGCAAAATAATTGCTGACATGTAGATTTGGAAAGAAAAAAAATGACGCTGTCAAATCAGTGCCCTGAAAGAAGTGACCTAAATCGCAGACTTGGAATACTCAAAACTTACTATGCCAAATTTCTGTGCATTCAAAACGTACCAGAAAGCCTCAAAAAAATGCCTTGCCGGTAACGCAGCAAAAGAGGCATAACGGTGGTAAATGTGCGGCTAAAGGTAACCATTTGCTCGGGTAGGTAATGTAATCGTCACTGTGTCATCGGCCATTAAGGGAGAGTTTTGGTTTTTGGCTTATCAACTGTTAACACGACCTGCGCAAAACCGAAATATCGCAAGAAAGACCTGGTAATGAAAACACCTAAACTTAGAAAAAACTCTTTTATTTATACAAGGAGTTTTGCACCTCCGTCCTCCTCAAAGTGGGGTCTCGGTGGACGAGAATTACAGCTTATACGCTTAAAACCATTCAATGGAAACGCCTGCAAATCGCAACTGTACTTAGAAATATCGCTTTTATTTTGCAAAAAAAAAACTGTCGTGGAAACGCAGCTATTCTATACTTTTGAAAAGTGGAGCAGTAGATTTTGTCGTGGTCAGACATTAGCAGATGTTCCTCTAAAAAGTACAAAATGGCAGAGTGCTAACAACACCCCCCAAACGCCTTATCAAGAATAAAGCAAAGAGATCCACACTCGAGATAAGATATTACATTACGTGCACACAGACACCCCGACTTCATGCTTCATGGGTCTTAATTTAAAATTATTTCAACAACACGGCGGACACAACATGGATCCCTGCCAACGTGTCTGCATTCATTTTATCTTTTAAATGCACTTCTGCAGCGACAGACAGCCTGAAGACTGTCACGTCGCGCTGCTTAATCAAAGCCCAGCCGAGGGAAAGAAACCCAGTGAAGTAGCAAAAAATCTTCCAAAGGCAAATAGCAAGGTGCCACTCACTTAAGCCCTTGTTAATTCGAAGGGACTGGCAGATGTAAACATTTGGTATGTTTTATAAAAAAAATAAATAAAAAATAAAAAAAAAAAAACCACGACATGGCGCTTGCCGAGTGAGCTCTTCCTGACACTAATGACCTTTAGGTGCCGCCGCCGCAGCCGCCGCCGCTTCAGTATCGTGCAGAGTGTTTTGACAGTTGCTCGTTAGCTGCGGAGGCCTGGAGCGAAATCTTCTTCCTTCGCAATGTTTTCCCCCCACATCTTCTCACCTTTCAAGCCCTCCCCGACCTGCTTTTAGTTGGGTCTTCAGTTTTTTGTTACATGAAGTCAGCAACAGGGCTCAGGGGAAGAAGGGCTGAGGTCAGTTCACGCGATAACCATTGATAAGAAGAGAAACAGCGTGGAGGGGTGGCAAAAGAACAAAAAAAAAAGTGATAGCGCTCGAAATATAAAACGTTAACCAGTGCATGTTCGCGGTCGGTACTTGTAGCGCTGCATTCCCACAGCGGTGCCCTGGCACATCAACCCCTGACTGAGAGAGCACAGAAGGAGCAGCAGCTAGTTAGCCTGGTTTAAAATCAGAGTTGTCATCAACAGCGTCGCCCCCTGGGGGACACCAAGGGGAAACATTTCCGAGGGAGCGCAACAGTGAGAACTTTGAGGGCGCGTTGCACGGTTGAATAGTGGCTTAGTCCGAAGGTTTATGGGCTCCTTCGCACACCGGGAATGGGAATTGTGAGCCTGAACAATACATAGGATAGATTTTTTTTTGGTTTGGTGTTTGGGCTCAAAACAAAAAGGACAACTGCGCATCAAGGGAAGGGCACAAGAATGAGTCAATTTCATGGACTCCCGCAAACGTCTTTCATTTCCAATGGCCTGTGATTCAAGTTTCAGATCCGTTACATTACATGCCATTAACGCAGCAAGGACAATCAAATGAAATAACAGGGCACCGGCTACATTGTTTCGAAAGTGAAAACATTTGAGTGATAAACAGTCATTGTGATGGTCAAATGTACCATGGCTTAATTTAAAGATTGTTCAAAATGTGTCATTCAGGGAGGGAATCATTTAAAGACTTCAACAAAAAAATAATCAAAAAATAGGAGGTGGGCAGTTTCAGAACTTTAACAGACAAAATCCTTTGAGCTTCCTGGTCATTTAAATTTTATCAATAGTGGCCCAGGCTGCTACTTTCAATAACAGCGAGTTGTTCTCGGATGATGAGCTTTACAGGTATTAATTTAAGCCTCTGCTGTGGCGTTATTTCAGTCCATTTTACAAGCTTGGGAGTTTGGGGGTTCGTGAAAAAAAAAAATCAATACAACAAACAGAGAGAGAAGGTTGCTCTCGCTTACCTTCATCAAAGTCTGCATCGTCCTCTGTGTGCTGAGGGAAGGGGAAGCAGTTGGTGATCTCCAGCCGGTCATCGACCACGAGGCCCAGCAGGACGCCCTGGACAACCTCACTCCCCTGGCCCTCTTCCTGGTAATGCTTGATAATCTTCAGCACCACCTGCCAAACGGACAGAGCTAAATATCACTCAGGTAGGGATAAAGCACCAGCTTCAGAGGAGAGGAGAGGAGAGGAGAGGTACGGCAGAGGGGAGAGACGCTCTAATCCTGCCTCCCATTAACGCTTTCTGTAGAATTCATTTCCTTCAGAACCAAAAGTCAATTCATTTTGCATGTCCGTGCATTACGGCAACGTCGATGTTTGAGGGGTGGGGGGGGCAGGTGTTTGGTTCTTTGCATTTTCTTGCTTCATCGTATTATCCCTTTCATACAGGTTATCCCACCCCGTCGCCATTCTGGAAATCATGTCGATTTTCATCCCATTCGCCCTGGAGCTTGAAATTATTCCTATTTGATAATACATCTATATATACATACACAGTCTCCAACTCAGTTTTTCCTATCCAGATGTTTGTGATTCATAAAAATGTAAAAAGACAGCAACTCAAATCCAATGCCTCAGGTGTGGAATGACAGCCTTTAAAAGATTTTCCCCCGGGACCAAATAAATGACCCATCTAACATTTCTTTACACTTGGATTTAATAACCACACTGACTGTTCCCACAAGGCTTGTTGACTTTACATCCTGACATTCATGCCAACAGAGCGCAAAGTGTGAATAAATAACGGCAAAAGACCAAACTTGCGGATGTCTTCACACACCTGGTCAGAGTGGATTCTGAAGCTCGTTGGGCCAATAGCCAGGTAGGCGAGAACCGAGAGCTTACTTTTAATTCTGTAGAATTCTTTGTCCACATTTTTTTTTTTTTTGAATTGCCTCCCTGTTCAATCAGGTTTTGTTTTTGTCGCAAAAAGAACTTCTTTGATTTGCACAACATGACACAAATTTTAACAAATTTCTTCACATAATTGGAAGGGGACTTTGTCTCCATCCCTGAAGCAAGTGCCCCATGTACTGCCTGCGTGTCTCTCTGGAGTCTGGTGCACCGAGTTACAGCGCACTAAAACGATTTGATAAGACGGTGATTTATTTTTGCTGTATTTGTCTTTTGTCTTTTGTTGTAGCAGCAAATGCAGCATCTCTGTCCTCAGAGGGAAGAAGAAGAAGAAAAATCAACAGCGCTTGGAAACCGCTTTGGACATTGATTTAATGGCAGAAACTTAAATGCGTTAAGGCAAGTCCTACCCGGATCAATACTTAATGGCATAATAAATCCTTGGCTTGAATTATCGGTCATGAAGCAAGAAATTTGTCCAAAAAAAAAAAAAACGTGAGACACGTTCCACAGACAATCACCGTCTCCGTGTGTGGCGCGCATCACCTACAAGCTTTGGTGCATCGCTGCTCTTGAGTGCATAACAAAAGGAAAATTAATATTCAGCACAGCTCGCAAATTAAGACGGGGGGTAGGGGGGGATGAAACCTGGAGAGAGAGAGATTTGAAAAATGCTACCCTTGTGCAGTGGGAAGAATATATTTAGGGCTTGTGGCCTGATGTCCCACATCATCATGCCTCATCTGGACAGGGCGACCATGCATCATTGTGTGCATTTAATTTTTAATGGCAGATAAAAATGGGGCAAAGGGACAAGGCCCCCTGCACGGCCGACACCAAAGGAATACAGCGGAGAGGAGCTGTGGCTCAGACAGGCCAAAACACACATTCAGGATGAGCAGCAGCAGCAGCAGCAAACAGGGTGAAAGACCAAAAAGCTAAATGAGCAGAACAGTAGAAAAACTCAATGGAGAGGGGGGATGGGCATAAATCATACTGAAAAGAGTGTGTGCAGGTCACAGCCAGAGACATTAATAATACCACAGCCACTTCAAAAAACAGGGTTCTGGACCCGGTTACAACAGAGCAGCCGTCACAGCGACAGAGAAGTCTTCACTCGTCCGACTGTAACACCAACGCGTGCGTGCGTGCGTCCTGGGAGGTGATTTATTTTGGACCTGTCACGCAACAAGTAAAAGGGAGCAAGGGGCGGGCGAGGAGAGACTGTGGGTCGGCTCGCGGTCGAGGGAACAAATCTCATTCCCTCCCTCCCCACCCGCCTGCACCCCCCCGCCCCGTTCCCCCGTCCCCCCCGGGCTGAGGGGGGGCCGGAACAACAGGTCAGGGGCTGGCGGGCAGAGTGCGAGGAAATGTTCAAGTGATGGTGGAGGCTGGCGGAGCGGCGCAACAGGAGGGACACATAGGGGGGTTAAGACAAGACAGTGGCATGATTAAAAAATAATGTGGTTGTAGTTCCGTCATCTCAGCCCATAACCTCTCGACGCTCGAGTGTAGCTGCGTTTCCATGACCCGTAGAATCGCAAAAAAAACCTAAATAAAGCAGTAAGAAAAACTGGTCATGGAAACACCTACACTTTGAAAAACATCTCTAATATCACTAAAAGGTTTTATACGCTCTCATGAGGTGGTTCTTCAGACGTATCCATGTAGTAAAATAATAAAGTGTCATGGGAACACTTTCGCATTTACGCGTCAACCGACGCGACGTATATGGTCACGTCCCAAGTGCTCACAATCACCAATTCGCAATAAGACTCCACCTTCACCCCATAGAAAAAAAGTATTGATACGGTTGAACGATTCATCATTTTCAACGCACGCGCACAGAAGTGTCACTTGCCATCAGAACACGTCAGCCAATCAGTGCGAGCCGAGACCCAGCTCATGCGCTGTGAATCAACTCTTTTCTTGGGATTTTCTAACCTTTGCAAAAATTTTTTCGAGGGAAGTACAATCGAAAGATTCGTTGTGATCGTGTTTCCGGTCTGGAGGAGTCGTCCTCGCTGCTTTACAAGTGTTTATTTTCGTATTGCATTTTTGTATTGGGAAAAATGCTTTTTGGACCCCACGGGATGGGGAAAAAAAATTCCAGAGGCAGAATAACAGTGGCACCGTATCCAGTTCTGATAAGTATTCTCCGCACTGAAAACCCTAGGCACACAAAAAACAGAAACTATAAACTCAACAAGAAATGGAAAGAAAGTGTGAAATAAAACACACTTGAAGATGTTTACGGGTCAACATGGATTCAAGTTGAAAATTGGGGCAAAATAAAGGCTGCTAAATTTAACATAAAAAAAAGCCCAAAGGCGATAAAGGAGGTAACAAAGGGGTCTCGGCTCTAAGAGATGCGGGAGGAAGGGGGTCGGGGTTGGACGTGTCAGAGGATTTGCTGTGCTGGCGCCTGGTGCTGAGTAAATGCCATCAACTATTGCTAAGTAAAGCCTGGGAAGCTCCAGGTGTGTGCACGTCTAGGAGGGCACACACGAACAGCGCAACTCACTGCAAGGCCGTCTTTCTCTGCCTTCCTCCTGTCTGTCTCACACACACGCACATACACACAGAGATAATAGATCTAGCTTGCCAACTGGTCCGTTGGTTTCACATGGAAAAGCCCAAGATTGATATGTGGACAGCAGATTATAAATCAACACCCTTAAAATTGAATTGTGCAAAATCAATTGCGGCCCAAATCCCCTCGTGGATGCCGTTAATTCTTATCATAAATCTTCTCGCTCGCTCGCTCACACACACAAAGAGGCTCATATCCCTGCCACGACTCGTCTCAAGTTATGAAGAAGCACAGCCAGAGAGGGAGGCAGAGAGACAATGGCGTAATGGGTTTTGCTTTGTGCCAGTGATGTGGAGACGCTCGAACAGGAAAGCGCTGTGATGTGTCCTTGCGGGAATTGGTCGCCGGCACGGCTTTCATCAATGTCAATCTGGCGGACCCAGAGACCTCTTCATTAAACGTGCCAGTGATCCACGTCAACATTTGCAGAATGAATTGTGCATTGTGAATGCGGCGCTTCTCGAAGACAACGGAAGCATTAACAGGCCCTTGGCGTGGCGTCGACGTGATTATTTGACTCCTCCTGGATTAGTCAGAGGCCACCCTCATCCCAAACCATAAATATCAATTGGTATTCATGATTTCACATCTGGCTGGCTGTGCCAAAAAGCCACAGAGGAAACGGGTGACCAGAAACTGGATATTGATATCCTTTTACACAAACGTAGGAGGAACTACAGTTAAGCAGAGGGGATCCATGATGCAAACACAGCAAGCTTGGGTGCTTGTGTTAAAAACAACAGCTTTTCCAGTTATAGCTTGGCGTAGCAAGCATTTTGTATGCTGAATTAGAAATCTCAAAGAGTATGCCCTAAAAATGCACGTGTAGACCTAAAAATTACTTATTTGGGAGAGGTGACAGAACAAGCACTGGTAGCAAGGCGCTAGACTGCAAAGTAAATTATCTCTGTTGTCCATGTGCGTTAGGCCTTATCCAAGTCACATTACGCAGTGTAAACCCATTGTGACAAGCCACAGTTTAAGGGCCTGGGGCAAGAGGAAAAGCCTACGGGAGAAAACGAACGTTCTGTCACTTTTTCTATTTGTTCATATGTTTCCCACAAAAAAGGAAAAAGCAATTCCTCTGCTTTCCATCCCCTAGAGCATCCAAAACAAAATATAAAAACGTGTTTGTGCATTTGCTCTGCCTGTTCCGTAATTCAGCGCACGTGCCCGAGACCTGTGTTTGGTGTGCCAAAAGTGTCAGGCCAGATGACGAATGAGTGGTTCAAACACAGTGACAGATTTGTGATCTCTGTAGGTGTTTTTAATGGAACCCCCTTGCTTCGCAGCACTGAGCGCGGCTGAAGCAACTTCAAAAGCAAGGAAACAATCTGGCTGTTACATGGCAGTGGTGATGCTGTCTGTGGGCAACCCTCGAGCAAGGCCTCTGATCGACGAGTCATGATGCAACAAAGCAGCAAGCGCTGCATATCAATGCGCCCAGGTGAAAACCTGTTTCATAATCAGACACCTTTTGCATGGAATCCAAATGATGTCATGCAAAATTCCCACACAAAAAATAAATAATCTGACAGCGTCCTTTTAAACGTTTTGTGGGGAATAATATATGAAAATCAGCTGCAGCTGAATATTCAAAGTTTAGCCACTGCATTCAGGCATCAGTGTTGCTTTGTGTCGGCTATCCAGTGCAGCTTAGGCCACAGGCAGGAAGACCGTGTGCATGTAAGTGAAGCAAGTTTGTCCTCTGCTGTTTATTCAATGGTACTACAAACTAACAAAACAATATTATGGTTGTGAAAGCTTAAACCAAACAAGCAAAACTATCAATAATACACAAATTAACAAATCAGATTTTCTTAAACACAAAAACCAAAATAATATGTATTTTACGTGCATTACCAGTATCAGCACACTGGTGTTACAGCTAAACACAGATATATATAGGACACATTTTTCTGGAGCCTTCGATGCCTGCTAAATATTCACTTAGTAAGTAACACTGCAAGTCTTACAGTGTATAAAGACAGACTAGGTTCAACATCCATTGCTGTCAGTAATATACTGTTACCTGTACGGAGGATGTCGGAACAGTATTCACACTTATGCCTTTGATAAATACATTAATCGAGGCCTCGAGCAGTGAACAACTCAACTAAACGCTTGCCGCAACGACGCCTATCATTTCAATCATACATTAGAAAGTTATACTATTAATTAAAAAACTAATCCAAAGTAGTCAAAGCAACGTTGGCAGAAGCCGGTTTTGTGGCACGTAGCCGCCATATTGATGCTCGCTGGAGCTAGAATCGATGCTTGGTTACGTTAAAAAAAAAAAAAAAAAAAAAAAAAAATCGTGTTATTCTTTCAAGACATTTTCAAGAGACACAAATCTGTAGTGAAACCCACCAGTCCGTCAATTTGGATCTGCTTAACTGAGGAGTTCAAGGTTCCCGCCGTGGAAGCCATAGCAGCGTTAGATACTGAACCGGGTTCTTTACGGGAGGCCATCAATAAGCCGACACACACGACAAAAAGAAGGGAGATTTTGAGTGCCGGACGTTTCCGGTGGAGTAATTCATACTCTCGTCCGGGTTGAAACATGTAGGGTTTGGTCATACTTTTTCCACAGGCGATAACCGTAAGACAGAAGGACAATTAGACTTTGGTTACAAGTTTGATGTAAATACAGTATACCAAATCCTGAATCGCATTACTCACGAAAGTTTAGATCCATGTTTTGATTTAGGTCAAAATATTGTCCAGTAGTTTCATACTAAAATCTAAAATAAAGAAGCAAACGTGTGAATAAATCGCAGAGGAAAGCGAAAGGTAATGTCGGTTTACATTAACATTTTCGATAATATAGTTTGTTTGTCATACTTTATTAATAATTTTTTTCAGACAAAATCAATTCGAAACATTTAGAGAAACCGCAACATTGGCTGATATCGGTTTTGTAGCATCTGGCCGCCATGTTGATGTTGTTGCTAGAATCCTCGTCTGCTCAAATTAAAACTCGCACGACCAAACACCTTTTCTTTCAACAGACAACTGAAGTGGAACCTACCATTCCCTCAATTTGGATCTGTTTGACCGGGGAGTCCAAAGTTCCGCTTGTGGAAGCCATAGCAGCACTAGATGCTGAACCGGACTCTTTACGGGAAGCCATCAGTAAGCCGACACACGCGGAGAAGGGAGGGAAGAATTTGAGTGTCGCACGTTTCCGGCCTAGATGCATTCATTTTCCTGTCCCGAGTTGAAACACGGAGCTCGACGTTAATCATTGTCCTACATATAAAGATGGGAAATTTCAAGAAGCGAGGCTAACGTTAATATACTTATGTAATTACTATTAAAAGAATAAAAACTCTATTTTTAAAAGACCACGGCTGGGTGCTATCGTAAGGGTACTTTGATACACCTTGGAAAGATTACCGTGTAAATTGACTTGAGCGCAAGTCAACAAAGTGTCAAATATCAAACCCATTACAATTGATAAGTAATTAAAGCAATGGTTTAAGTTTTGCCAGCCAGCGCAAATTCATGACGTCACTTAAAAAAGGACAATCTCAGTAAATTTGTTTCTTCCAGTAAATTTGTTAATCCTGTGTTGATTAAACCAATGGTTTAATATTTAAATCCAAAATTAAGAGGCCGAGGTGATAATGTGTAAATACCTCACAAAATAAACAGTGAAACGCAGTATCTTGTTTTTTTCTGGCACAAATTCAGATCTACTTTCACAAAGGATTTCTGTTTACAGGCAGCTTGTACTCAAAGTTCTGCATATGATTTAAAAAAAAAAAAAAAAAAAAAAAAAAAGTTTTCTCTCTTACTTTAGCATTCTTACGTAGCATTCTTGGAGCCCATCACTCCCAGCATTCGTTAATCTAATAACGTTGGCCCAGTGTCCACGTATACGTTAATCAAAAACAAATGGCAGAGAAACTTACCAGTCCGTCTATTTGGATCTGCTGTACCGAGGAGTGCAAAGTTCCGCTCGTGGAAGCCGTACTAGCGCTTGGTGCTTCTGCACCAGACTCTTTAGTGGAGGCCATCAACAAGCCGACACACGCGAACAAGGCGGGATGATTTGAGAGCGAGAGTCTTCAGGTGCTGAGAAGACTGTAGTGTCTAGATCTCAAAAGACTTGAGTTTTAAAAACGTTTGGGGGTATCCCACGTATTTAAGCTCAGTGAGTAACACCTTGGAGGTGATACTGTGTTGGCCCACCCTACCACCAGGTGAGTTGTTGTTATGTTAATAGGTGAAAGCCATTCATGAGTTGGAACCCAAAACGCCTTTGTGAGAAGTTTCCCCACCCTGTCTGAAATGGGCTGTGGTGTGAATTTGGATAAAATCACCCGTGGAGACTTCTTAAGCCATTCTCTCAAACCGTCTGCCCTCCCTATCCAGGCTGTGAACATTGGGGTCGACAAAGGAATTACCCTCTCCAATAGGTCATTTCACCAAGTCCTGACTGCATCATTTTTGTGCTTGAGGTCACATCCATTCATAGAAAACAGAAACGCCACATACTTAAAACACTTTTATTTCAAATCTTTACAGATGTCTCACAACTAGAAATTACCAGAAGACTAAAAAGGTGTGATACTGAAAATTAACAGGAGCAAGTACATTATCTAGTTAAATGATGCAAAAAGGTGAATAAGCATAGACAAAGTTACAAAGAAAAAAAAAAAACCTTGACCAATAAAACTGTCATACATCTGCAACATATTTAATGTCGAACGCGGTTTCCCAATTCTTGACAATAATTTTGCTTGTGAAAGAACAAGTGCAACAGTGATCGGCTTAAGAGGTTACACTTCTGGAAAAAAAAAAAAAAAAAAAAATGAACAGTACCTTTCCGGAACATGTACGGAATCAACACGGGGTTCCATCTGAAAATAAAGGGCTGTTGGTTTTGTTTAAACTTGCAATGTTTGAGGTGTGAGGGTCGATGGTACAAAGCAAATGGAATGAGCAGACAATCAGACTTTAAAGTATAATACAAAATCAAGCAGAGCTTACAGGTTGGTGACTGACAAGGGTTGTGGTATAAATATAGCTGTTAAACATTCTTCCTGAATCCATTTAAACCAAAATGAATACTGCATGTTTCAATCTGTTGTACAGTAAAATCCTTTATTTAAAAAGTTTCAAACCCCTTCCCGCTATTCCCTCCCTTTCCCCAGAAAAAGGCAGAGAAAGAAAACAAAATTCTCTTCTTTTTTTTAAAAAAAGGGCAAAAGTTGAGTAATTTAAAAAGTAGGTCTGTTGCAAGGAGAATGTTTTTTTCTTTCTTTCGTTCTTCCGATGTCTAAATAAGGTGAAATCTTGGTCCAGCGGTGGCGATGATGTCACTGTAGGGCTGAGTCTGGGTGACCTCGATGGCTTGCTGCTTCTTGAGGACCAGGAAACTATAAAATTTGGCAGCTGCCTGTTTCTTGTTGTTGTTCCGGCACAACTCAAGCAGGCTGACACTGTCGGCGCCGGTCTTGGCCATGACACGCTGTGGGGGAGAGAACATGTCACACCAAATTTAATTTCACTGCCAGCAGTGATTTCTCAGTCATCTTTTTTTTTTTTATCTCTGGAGAGGCAGACGCATTGTATGCAGTGACTCTCAAAGATAGTCCCATCATTGATTTAATCACAAGGCATTAGCATAACGATCGTTAACGTCAAACTAAAATAAATTAGCAAATAACTGATCAATGGTGTAGACACGCTTCTGAAATAACACTTGGTCGAACTTCAATTTGCTAGAAGAACTGTGGCAAGATTGAGTTTTGAATCTTCACTTTACCTGGAGGCCATGTAACATCTGCTGCGTTCTCTTGTTCCATCTCTTCTCCTCTTGGTCCTGGTCACCAGCTTGACCGTCTTCCTCCTGAGGACAGCAGGAATGCATTTAGCCTCAAATGGTTCACTCATACACACGTTGGTGTGACCCTTCTCGTCGTTTCCACTCTTACCTCTTCTTCCTCGCTATCGTCTTTCTTATCTTTGCTCTTGTCGCCGATCAAGTCCAGCTCTGGGACCAGCTGTGTGAGGTTTAGGCTGCTCTCCTCTGGTGGCAGGTCCACCTGGGGCATGTCTAAACGGGACAAGTTGGAGCGCTCGGCCACCTGTGGCTCCAGCGGCGGCATCTGAGAGGGGAAGAGCAAGATGGAGCAGTCAATACATGCATACAAAAAATCAAATTCCTTTTTTGGCTGCATGGAGGTGGAGGAATTTCCCCCCCAAAACTGTTTTTTATTTTATTTTATATATATTAACTAGACAAATTTTTAAAAGAGGCTCCGAATGATAATAATTGGTCAATGACGATACTTACAGGTAGCGAGGCCTCCTTGTCGATGGTCTTGCGTTTGACACCACGAGGTGTGGATGGAGGTGGCATGGCCGTCTCGTCCAGGGTTGTCCTGCTGCCCTCCATCACAGAGGCTGCCAGCATGCTGGGCTCCTCAATGATGGTCTGGTCTGAGAGTCGGATGAGCAGGATCAATATTAGAAACACCTATGCGTGCACCGTTGCACCAGCGCTCTCAGATCTTTCAGCTGAACCTACCAATAACATCTCTGTGCTGACCGATGACGTCTTCTCTTGGGACCTCTGGGTTCTCCAGCTCCTTGAGGAACTCATCCAAACTGTCTGCTTCACCGCCCTTTCTTCTCTTCCTGAGCTCATCTGGCACCAGGGGCGTCAGGCAGCGCGTGAACATCTGATAGGAGACGTACAACAGTTAGGCTCAGATGGAAAGAACGTGGTGTACATTTATGAATGCAAACGGACAAAAACTGTTTAAACAAATTAGAGATTGCAACATAGTTTGATAGAGTACTGACGCAGAGAAACTGAGATTTGCTAAATTATGCAGCAACAGGGTTCTATTCAGTATTCTGCAGAGGAATGGTGTGGGCATGAGAGGTTGAAAGAGAGAAAAACAATCATTTCCTCAACCCTCCGTCCCTTCGTTGCTCTCTTTTACACCTCTAAGCATGAACAGAATAACAATGACATGTTAAACATTAAAAATCTACTTTTCTTCTTTCAATAAGAAAAAAGGGACCTAAACAGAGAATTTCCCTTTTGGCTTGCCTATTGATCTTAGGAAGACAGCTGACAGTTGAGTGCTGTTCCAGTGGGTCATGCTTTTACAAAATGCGTGCTTATGACATCATGCAGTACCTTGAGCAGCCTGGCATTCCACAGAGGCTGAGCAGGCAGAGAGAAAAGCTTCTCTACTCCTCCCGTCTCTTTCCACATCATGAGCTTCTTGGTGGGAGGCGCGAGGTCCAGGGTGGTGACGATGTCCGAGTAGTCAGACAGCTGGGCCCTGATGGTCTTGCTGTCCAGCTCCTTCACACTGTCCACAATCAGCTTCCTCTTACGCTTTGCTTTTGTCTCTTTCACTGGAGACAAAAGAAAGAAATGCATCACCATCATTTCTCATTTGTAACGTTGATCACTTAAATAAATGTTTTGCTGTGAGTTTTTTTGGGGGAGCACTTTGACGAAAATTGTCTCAGCAGCTTCAATAATTAACATTCAGAGCGTCACATTCATACAGTCCTTTTCTAAATGACTATACTGATTTATATTGACGGTTAAAACAAAAGTTGAGTGGATTCTTTAAGCATGAAACCATCATTTTTAAACAGAAAGACATGTTACCAGTGATGTCAATGGGTTCCAAAGCGAAGGCCTCTTCTTCATTGTGAACCAGAGTGGTCTGCTCTGTCTGGTCAGCCATTGCGGGCAGAGGCTCTGCTGGGCCTGAGTCGGGACTGTCTGGACCCGCTACACCACAAAAACAAGAATGAAATCCATGAAACAGACCGATAACACAACTTGCTCTCAGCTTTACTTTCACTTGGGTTTTAGTTGAAGGTCTCCAAGTTCCTTACGTGACTGAAGGTTGTCAAAATCGTCCTCGTCGTCACCGTGGTCAGGAGGCATCATGACACTTTCTGTGATAGCAGGAGGGTCATCGAAAATACCACCTCCATCTTCAGAGCTCAGCAGTTTGTCAACTGGAAAAGCAAAAAAGTTAATTGCAAAAATATCTGAAACCTACAGAAAACTCAATTGTATTCTAGTCCTAGAAAACTGAACGTGATGGTTTACCCAGCATTCCTCCATCACTGTTGCCCATGGAAGCATCACCGAAGTCGTCATACTCCATGTGGTTAGATTTGTCAGGAAGAGTGGCTGGACCTGGTTCAGCCTCTAGCAACAGGTTTGAGGCCGTGGCACCATGCATGAGATCCTCCTCAAACGTGCTGGCATCACGCATCATCTCCCGGTCATCCATACCAAAGTCAGCTGTGAAAAGCACGTTCATTTTTGTTTAAACAAATCCTGTTGAAATCTTAAGTCTTACACAGTTGACTACTCTACAAGGAGCATCATCTCACCAAAATCATTGTCCTGAAGGAGGTTGAGATTGCCAACATCCTCCCTCATCGTGATCTCTTCAACTCTGCTCTGGTTGAGAGTGAACTGCTGGGCCACATCAATGTCACTGTTTGAATTAAACACGAAAGGTACATCAGAGGCAGAGACAACGAGCGTGAGGTCTGCTAACAAATACATTTTTAAAATGGCAGAGTAGGTTTGAAAAGAAAACGGGAGGGCCAAAATGTCAACTTACTCCAGATCAGGAAGCGGCTGGTCAAAGTCATGGAATTCCTCTGGAAGGGTGATGGCATTGTACGCTGCTTCTCTGTTTTCCTCAGGCAAGTCCACAACACCTTAATACAGAAGTAAGTAAGTTTCATTTCTGTAATTGTTTACAACTGCAAACAATACTTAATACTGTTTGATAGTTTCAAGAACAAATCTGTCCTTACCTGGCCTGAAAGCCATTTTGATTTTAATAAAGGCTTCGTTACAGTCAGCAAGCAGATACTTGGCCTTCCTGTGGTAGATTCTCACCACGCCAAGCAGCAGGTGGCCTGACGTACGCAATGCCATCTTAACCTTGGGGAATAAAGGGAAAGTCGCGCAAGTAAAAATACAGTTGTAATACGTGACTGGCAAAGAGCGTCTCTTCAGTTGAGTAGAAAGGACATAACTGTGGGGAAAAAAATGTTTTTTTTAAACTTAATATTAATTTCATGAAGGCAAAAACAGGAAGTTAAAAAGCCACACAGCTACTCTTGATCTGAGGGCGTCTCAAGCCTCAAGAGGTTACATGCCCTACAGCGCAACACAAGACGACAACAGTGAGACAAGTTTACTGGGTTACCTTGGGCGAGATGATGCTCTCCACACTGCTCTCCAAGTTGCATTCAAACACGTGGGCCTTGGTCAGTTTCTTGTCCCAATGGGCCGCTAGCCAGATCTTGGCCAGCGGCCCACGTTTGCTCAGGACAAAGTGGGCGTAGAACATTGCCCCGGCTCCTCTGCTTCAAACACTCACACTGTGGTATGCTTCACCTGAGAAACACAGCACATCACTTAATCAAGTAGACCAATATTAGGGATGTTGGTGAGTAGTCACATAACTTGGTACTCGCTCACAGCAATCTAATAGGTCGGTCACAGTCCTGGTTGATTATTTTTGTTTTTAACCCTAATAAAACCGTGTGGGATATAGAACAGAAACCTTTTTCAATCAATATTTGGAAAGTGCAAAATTTGAAGGTCTACGACAGATGCAAGTGTAAGCAACAACTTGTTTATTTTCAATGTTATTAGTTAACTTTTGTTCATTTGCAATGAACGATCTTTTTATTTTTACCATAAAAAACTCTTTTAAATAAAGAGTTACAAAAGTGCTTCTGTGGAAAATCCTGCTGATTCAAAGCTGATCAGCAGAACCAAACATAACTTGATAAGGGACGGCCAGATGGCAACATGCTCAGCAGATCGCAAGACGACCATCGCCACTGCACGCGAAATTATTGATTTTTCCTTAAATTCCTGTTGTTTCCAAACTAAACGATTACCTACATTGTGACCTTAAAGTGAAACACTTCGTACAGTTTTGCGCTAACATGAGTTGTGCCCATACCCAAGACTTGTTAACTTCCGCAAGTCATTGATAAAGATCGTCTAAAGCGAGATTTCTGCCTTATTTGACTAAAAGAGTTAATTTGTTCAATCTTCACTTTTTAGCAAAGCTATTAGATGAAATCGGTCAAAAAGAATGTACTGGCCCCCCAAAAAAAGCGCCGACTTGAATGGAGTTACGCCTATTTCCCGGTCAGGGAAGAAAACATCGGAAATGCGCATGTCCCACGCTACTGTATCCCGCTTTCTGTGGCTCAGTAAGTCCCTAACTTCTTAAGAGCACAAACATAAACAGCATTACAAGTTAAAGTGTTGAATATGTGGTTTGGTGAGATCGTTTGCATTTTCATTCTGCCCCCCCAAAAAAACCGCCAGAGCGTTGGGCTTCCCCAGTAAATAGTCGGCGCCATCAAGTGGGATGAACTCAATTAGCCGCCAGCTAACTACAAAAGAAGCGGTGGAGCCGTGCGCATGTGACGTTATTAGAAATGGCTAGAGCGAGTTAATCCCCCGGTGATAAATGTATTGTTTCGGCGAAACGGTGGATAAAACTATTATGCGAAGTGGACAGAAGTACACGGGAAATAGGCGCCCATTAAAAGGGCATCGTACTTTTCCCCCGCTTTACCAACACTACTGTGTCGCTGGCTGGTCGCTAACGGCTCCTTTTCCAATGAAGGCCGCGTTTAAAATAAACACGAGTGTGCATGCTTACTTCGACTCCGAAAAGTCGCCGAAAAGCGCAAAACTATTCCCGTTGCAAAACACACTTACCAGGTGCGTCCCAGCAGAGTGAAATCCCAAAGATTAGGTTATTTCTCCCAGCGTATTCTCCCCTGTTGTACTCATTAAAACAGCCAAGATGGCGCCAGCCGCCTTCCTCCCGCTCACCGCTGTCCTTTTAAAATCGCCAGGATGTTTACAGTCAAAAAATGGCGGAGGAGGAGTCTATCTGAGCAGCCCGGCGCCCAGCGGAGATAGGGGGCGCTGTGCAACAATGGCGCCTGACCTGCTGCTGGAGACGTCAGTAACAAACAGCTAGAACTACAATATTGTGATGGATTTTAGTGTATTAAAATAGAAAAATCAATAATATTTGTGATTAATATATAATTTGCAGGAACATATGAACATTTCTCTCGGGATTTTTTGATAAGTGTATGTCTTTGGTTACCAATGCAAAGCACAAAGTCCACCCACTGATTGTTGCGGCCAGTGATGGATCTGATATTATTTTTGATGTCCTTTTCTGCTGCCTGTTTGTCCCATCTGTTCTCTAATCTTTTGAAGCAGATCCCGTGCTGTACCGCTGGTCATGCTGCAGGCCCCATTCCAGTCACACGAGCCACATAAATAGATTGACCTCAAACAAACTGCAGTCCGCATGAATATTTGGAATCTCCTGACAGGATACACAGGTTTAATGCGAAACATTATATCTTTGTTCCTATTAAGAGGTCAAAATCTGGGGCTGTTGCGTTTGGATACCATCAGCTTTGAGGGTTTGTACAACGCTTTTCCACTTTAACCAAAAACAATACAGTTATATTACCATCATATATGCGTTCGATAAAGAGATAGAAAGAAAGTAAATTTGCTTTGGTTTGTTATTTTATTTATTCATTTATTATTTACATAAAAAAGCCACAGTTTATCCAACAAATTCTGCAAGTACACAAAATACTGTTCTTAAAAGGGAAATGGACACATCGATAAACAGAAAAACAATTTTCTAAACAGCATATTAGAGACAGCAATCAGAAGAAATATGGCTAGCAGAGAGCCTGAGTCATCTACAAAAAAACTGTAATATTGGTATGCCATAAAGCGGATTTATCTCATAGTCTGCAGCATCTGTTGCGGTGGAACGGCTGCCAGTAGAGCATGTTTATGATTAACTAGCAGAAGGGCTCAATGTCATGATAAATAACCAAGAGTCCATAAAATAATATTATATATATTTTTAAACCAACTTCATTGAACTTCCATGGATAACAGAATACTTAAGTAAGTAAGTGAAATACAATTATGAATCACATTGACATTTAAACAACATGAACATGGATATAACACCGTTTCTCCCACACACGTCAAATTAATATTTTCTGGTTAAACAAACCGGATAAATGAAGAAATAATTGCAGGCTTCCTTTAAGATTGAACAATTCAAAGCTATTAGGACCAAGAGCAGAAAATAATAATGAAAAATCCCGACCATGCAACTTCATGCTGTTTTTATTAGTGTGAGCAATATCATGCTGTCTCCTTAGCAATGACTCCTTTTTAACATTGTGCTCAGAAAAGCCATATCAGGAGGATGGCACATTTTTCAGCTGCCATCTGTTACTGTATTTGAGTTTTTACCCAGCCTGCCTTTGCTTTCTGCTTTTCGCTTAAAACAGACACATTTTGACAGCCTTAAAAGAAGCAACCACATCTAAAATAAACTAAAATAAACAAGATACAAGTCACAAAGGCTGCTATTATCTATGTGGACTCCCTCCCACCGCCCAATTTGAAACAGTCAACAGGAAGACGCTGCCAGAACAGATGCGTGGAAGCTACGGAAGATTATGAGAGATTCTGGGTAAAGAATTGGCTTCATTCTTTCCAATGAAGTCAATTGTTTCTGACTCACAGCGCCTTAATGTGCCTAATTTTAATGTATTCTATTATGTCGCCACAGGGATCCCCTTATACTCATTGGGAACAAAAACGCTTTTTCTATTTGGTGCCACAATGCATTCAATTGTGCTTCCACAGAAAATGTCTCAAAATTAAAGTGTTAAAGTTAATGATGCCTACTTATGTTTGGTTCTCATTAGAAATCTAATTTGTGTGGTAGGATTTAGATACATGGATACATTTCAAAATATACTGAGTGGGAACACTTTTCAAGTGGGGTGCAGCACCCTGAAAATCAATTGGACAGACCACAACGACCCCTGAAGATGCAAACCTAATGAAATTAATGAGAACCGCTCCAGCTGTCAAGAATAAAAATGAAGCATTTCAAGTGTTTACAATCTATGAATCTTTTAATTCAATTCAATCAAGTTAGAAATTCCATACCAGGATGGTCTTGATGGCATGTGTGGCAGGATTAAGAGATCAAACCCACAACTGATCACAACAGTAAACCATACTAGCAAACCTTTACCATGTGACAGGTCCTCCAGTGCAGTGGCTTTTTGCTGCATTGGGATAGCAGAGGTCTATTGAAAGCATTAAAGCAGTTCCTCTTTCACATTGTTTTCTTGTTGGGGTCCATAGAACATACGGGATGTGGTTTTAGCCCTGAGTGCTCATTCTTCCTTCTTCCTTTTGGAGTGTTACAAGTAAATGTATTCTATAGTTCAGCTCTTTCATACTTCACATCTTTTCCCTATAAGAGTTTAGCCCAGTTTTTGGATGGTGTGTATGTGTGTGTGTGTTTGGTGCTAGCAATCTGTCCTGTAGCTGTTGCTCCAGCTGAGTTGGCAGCTCTCATGCACCATGGGATCATCCTGGATAGATGCTGTTATTTATGCAGCGTGTCTAAACCAATCATCCTGACACAGTTTTATGTAAACACAGCAGTTTCTTGGCATACCATGGGGTTCACACATGCACAGAGAGGAAGCTGAGTGTATTATTTAGGTTGGCTCTCTCTCAAAAGGCATAAATCTAGCAAAAAAATAGGTTTGGGAAGCCAGAAAAAGTGTCAACAGCAGTCCTCAGGAAGAGTAATGGACACCTGGATCTGGGATAAAAGAAAAATATTTTTCATTTAAGCGCAGCACAAAAGAAAGAAAAAACACACACAAGACAACTAGATTATATCAAACATTTTATTAGATTTTTTTTGTTTTGTTTTTATAAAATTCTTTAACAAAAAATGTAATTTACCCTCTATATTTCCATTTTAATCTCTATAAAATTAGGTCTGCATTTACAGAAGAGGCTGAAGAAAGCAGGCAGAGATTCAGGGACAATACTGTCTGATAAATACTGTTGGGGAGGGGGGGCTTTTGTTAGTGTTACATGCATTACTGCACTTGTGACAATCAGACATGGGGGGGCCCCTTCACGAGTATAATAATACATGGCAGTATGTGGGAAAAGTAAAGTTCCTACAACATTAAAGGCAGGAATGTCATTGTCAGATGTGTAGTGATAAGTCACATTCCAGTGTTAAACAACATAAGGGATGAGTTTTTTTGTTTGTTTTGTTTTTGGCTGAGCGCTGATGAAGAAATAAGCTTGCATGAAATGAAACAGGAACCTTTTCTTTGCATGAAGCAACCAACCAGGGCACGACACAAAGCGTGACAGTATTTCCTCTGAAGGCACGTCAATATACTGTGGGAACCCCTGCAAAAAACCTCACGAGAAAGGAAAAAGAGCAAGGATAAAGAATCTTACATATTGCACCAAGTTCAGTTTCTGAAATCAAAAAGGATTCTGCCTTGATACCAATTTGCTTTTGTTTTTTTTTAGCTGATAGCACATTCTCAGAAGGGTAAGTTACATGCAGCACCGCCTCCTCTCTTTAGCACTCACTTTTATTTCTTATACAATAAGACATTAATGAACCAAATAAAAATGGGAATACACGCAATTCCTTAGATTTCAAAACAAAACAAAACATAAAGCAGTGACACTTTGGCACGTTTTCCAGGTTAATGGTGCAGTTGGCTTAAACTAAGAAAAAAAAAATCAGCATTCAAAAGCAAAGCAATCAGAGCATCACAGCAGGCAGGATACTTTCATGAAGAGATAAACCCTGTGATGATGATATACAGTGGTTTTAAAACACATTCTAGATCAATAAAAACCTCTTCGCATTTCTGAGTGATATGAACATGTCAAGTGACTGCGAATGGAACCCGGCACTCACCAGAATTTTGCAGTGGAAATGATTTGAACCTAAAGACTAAGATGAAGTAAGCCGATGAAGAGGGCCATTTGTATGAAAAGCATCGTTTCGGTTTGCAAATTGCCCGTCAAAATGTTACCAATGCAATGCTTGACATTAACAAGGGGGTAATGATGTCATGTGAAAGTATTTAAAACAAACAGAAAAATATCAAAAGACATTTCCTATAAGAAGCTGATGTCCTCCCACGCTTGCTTCCTGTCACTTTGCACCCATTTGTTCTCAACAAGAAAATGAAGAAAAAGCAATGGCAACTGTGTGTGGGCTCTACAGATAAATGCAGAGATCTGTTCCTACATTTCACAGTGTTATGTGTTTAAAGTAGATTGTTGGTTGGCTTAAATGGCTAAATTCAGTCTTCATTTATCAACGTCATCTTTTAGAATCTGCTAAATGGACATTAAACTTCACACATCACTTGGGCAAAGAATGAATCACTTTTTTTTTGAAGAGAAACAAAAAAAGAAAGAAGAAGAAGCCAGATTTTTTTTAAGATGGGGGAAAAAAACAAAACAAAAAATATACCTTCTGCTTTTAGATAAACTTGAGGCACTGTAAATGTCAGCTGTCAGGGAAGGGGTAAATAAGAACCAACTGTGGTCTCCATTGCTCTCTCAAACTGCCCTGCAAGTGGTTTAATTAAGACAATGCAGAGAGAGAGAAGTGCTGGCCATTCATTCATTCATTGTATAAAAAAGTAGGTACACACAATCCCAAAATAGCATTAGTGTTTTTATAGTCAGAATTACCGACAAAATGGTGTCAGCAAAAAATTTATAGGAACCTGTGCAGAGTGTGTACAGCAAGACAAACAGTCTTATCAGTGGGGGTGGAGCAACCTCCGATATCCAACGACTTTGACCGCTTCGGTTTAAAGTCCAGTGGTTAAGGAAGGAGTCCTTGAGTTGCTGGGAAATGAAGTGTAAATATGTGAACCTGTGAGCTCTGCTGTCCCCCAGCAGGGAGAAAAGACGGGAAGGAGAAATGGTCTTTGACACAACCAAGGAGGCCAATGAATGTCTGTCGAATATCAGTTAAAGAGTTTATTTTCCCCTTCTTCCAGTTTCCATTTGCAATTCTAATAGTCCGTCCATGCAGTCATGGACAAGCTTGGTGCTCTTAGTTTCCACCCCCTCCCCCACACTGCTCCACCTTTTTCTTGTGTCCAGCGAGCGGCAGGGGAGGGCGGGGTCAGGAAAGGTTATAGCCTCTCAATGTCCCTGTACTTCTTCCTCAGTATTGACACTTGGTCTTTAAAGAGGACTGGGTCCAGCCTCATCTGTGAGTGGACCAGCGGCATGGTGCCAAACCAGCTGGCAAACTTGTTCATGCAGGTCTGACGCTGGGCAAAGTGGTCCGGGTCAGCCCAGCGAGACGCCCGGGAGCTCTGGGAGAGAATGAGGGAGAGGCACAGGGTGCGACAAAATGTAAATAAAAAACAAATGACCATCAACAAGGCTAAAAACTTTCAGAGACATTTGTGGCTATTACTTTGGGAGTCATATGTGTGGGTGCGCTACATAAGCGATCAAATGCATTTGGAGTGCGACGCGGTGCGAGACTAATAATAATTAGAGACAGTAATTAAAGAATTTGCAAAAAAAAAATTTTTTAAATGATGTAGTTCATATAAACAATAGTGCAATCCTAGAAAGATGGAGAGGCGTAGAGGAAGAATAGAGCTGCTGATCTGTCTTTGTTTGGGAATTTATAATATAATTAATGGAACATATTTCTGGTAGCTTGCGAGGTCTTCTGAAATCCACCACTGTTGTTGCTGGCACTGTCATAAGCCTCTGGAATGTTTTTTGTTTTGGTTTTATTTATGAAAAAAAAAAGAAGAAAAAAAAGACTGCGTGATTTATTTTGTCTCTGTAGCCAGCATCAAAGAGGGCCAAGAGGCAAAGCCCACACACACAAACACACATCTGGTGTAATTCAGGCGCAACAGTCACAATAATGTGTATGAACTCACTGCGAAAATGTTCCAACTCACCTGTCCCATCATCGTCTCCTTGTATTGTTTCTTCTGCGTGACCTTAATGGGCGGCAGCTTGGACACTGAAGATACCAAAAAGTTCATCAAGATGTCCTCGCAGTTGGACATCTGGTCCACCATCGTCTTCAGGCTGGCTGGAAGGTAGCTGGTGTACAAGTGGTGGTAGTATCTAAGAGAGAGTACGCATGCAGAAAGTTAGCGTTGGGCTAAATGAGAATATTGGTGGAGGAGGAGCGTGATGGAGGAGGAGCGTGATGGAGAGGCAGCGAGGACTGTACTTGTGATAGATTGCAGCCCCCGTCAGCACCATGGAGTAGTCGTTAGTCCACTTGGACGTGTAGCCCCACCGCTCCTTGCCGCTGTCCCAGAAGTGGCTGCGGGCCGGATAGCCAACGATGCGATCTGGGAAACTCTGCCACACTGTGAAGGCAAAGTCCACCTGGGTCGAGAAGCGAGAAGAGATATTAGATAAATAATATATTATAGATACACTACCAGTCAAAGGTTTGGACACATACTTCTGATTTAATGGTTTTTCATTTTCATGGCTATTTACATTGTAGATTGTCACTCAAGGCATCAAAAGTATGAATGAACACATATGGAACATGTATTAAACAAAAAAGTCTGAAATAACTCAAACAGGTTTCATCTTTTAGATGATCTAGAATAGCCACCCTTCATATAAAATATATATAACATAACAGATTTAGGTATTTAAAATGTTTTTCTTTTGCCACATTGATCAACATATCTTGGTCATATATTTGATGTCTTCAGTAATATATCTACAGTGTAGATATATATACACTGTATTCTTTATAGTAAATAACTTCAGTCTTTATAGTAAGAAACTTCACTTTCACTAAAAAATATTGTTAAAAAAAACAGTTTGATGTTTAGTTTTCTGACCTCTGTGGTGGAGAGCACGGTGTCCTCATCGAGGCTGAGCACGGCATCGGTGGGGATGGTGTCGTAGGGCAGGAAACGGCTGCTTATCACCTGAAGTGGTATTACAAAACAGGCAAACGCACATACAGACTGTTACTAACAGCTAAAAAAAAAAAGAAAAAAAAAGTGTTGCTCTGCAGGCCCATCGATAAACTCCAGGCGGACGACGGTTACAGGTCTCAGTCTGCCTGTGCCAGAGAGCTTATGACGAGGCGTTTACACCAGACTTGGCCAAACAAGCAAGCTGACAAAACAGCAGGGACGGCAGAAAACGCAGCTTTTCAATGATAAGCTTATACCACGGACGCAAATCATGCACAACATGAAGCAAATCCCCTGCTCTGATGGGGCCTGCGTCCTGTCCCTTTGTGAGACTTTGTATCTTTGCAGACGACGACTGCAAATGCACACAAAGGAGGGCTTTTCTTCAGAAAGGCGAGGCCCTGATCAAAATGGTAATATTTTGAAATATAGTGTATAATTTTCCCCCTCCCCTGTCAGCAGGAACATTATTCACCTCGTTCCACCTGCGGGCTTAAGCAAAAATAACAAACAGTGGATAAAAGAAAAGGGATACACGCTTTGATGTCGCAAAGTTGGTTTTTGCCAAGCCGCGCCGCACTATGCAGCTTTCCAGCCACATCAAGGACTCATCAAATAATTCTAAAATTGTCCCATATTGCTTAAAAAAAAAAAACCTAAATCTGTCTGGAATCGTAGAATGCTAATTATACTGCTGTAAAAAAAAAAAAAAAAAACAGCACGGCAGCTTTTCTAACTGACCCTAAACACTTTTTCTTCTATTTAGTCACCGAACGACCCTTTGAGACTGAAGAGTCAAATATTCCATTTAAATGTTAACCTTTAATTACAAGAACAGGCAGCTGGTTTTTAATTTTCTGAAGGGAATTCACTTGGAAAATGCTGTGCTATGACAAGAAAAGGAGGAAGGAAAAACCCACTTATTACAGTAACACAATCTTGCAATGCATGTCATAACTGGATCATAATCTAAGGGCGATGGAGTCAAAAGTGCTCTCAGTAAAAGGGTGTGCAGCATCCTCAGCAGTGCTGACTAGAGACAGACACAAAACACTCAAGTTTTTTTTCTCTTCCTTTTTCTATGTATTATTATCGTTTTACCTTGCTTTCGCCCTCTATAACAATGACGGGCACCGAGGTGGGAGGCCAGCGGTGTTTAGCAGGAAGAGGTTTGTCACAGTTCCACAAAACAATCACCTGCAAGAGGAGAAAACACTCATCAGAGTGAACAGCAACGCAGTCGTCCTCATCTGCATAACCGCGAGAAACGTGTCAAAATAGAAGTCTTTAATGTAGGCGACCCTTCCCAGAGTTGTAGTATATTTACACTTCAAAACCACACGGCACCATAAACCTCTCTTTCAGTTCTCATTTTAAATAGCTGAAATACACACAACATTATTTTTCTTCTGCAGTTCTATTTAAAATACGTGACACTTTCCCCCTCATGCTTAAGAGCCCCCCCCCGCGCATTAGCATAGCGGCGCCACGTGTGTTAATCCAATCACTTGATGTACAAAAGGGTTTTCCACGCGCGCACAAAACATCTTTCTTCACCTCGGAACAAGGAAGTAGTCTGATTTTGCTTGGCTAGTGAGTCAGGAACACAGAACAATTGTTTGGAAAAACTCACACCCGAATGAATCATGAGATTTCCAGAAGGCGACTAATTACATCAGTTACTTTTTTTTCCGTCGGACTGTTCCAGTGACTCACTCTTCCTGTGCAACTACATTGCACATTTCAGCAAACAGACATGTTTTCCCCCAGTGATTAGGCAGATAAGTAAATAAGTGAATACAAGCTGGAATCTGAGGAAATGTAAGTACAATTTTCAACTAATTATTGTTAACGGTTGTTGTCAACACACCCAAGAAAAACACAGTTTATACAGACTGAGCAGTTTTACTCTCAGTCTCTCTGTCTGTCTCGAACACTTTCTCAATAATGTGAATTTCTGTTTTGAATTGTTTTGAAGGGAAGTTGACCGATTTAATGAACATGACAGTAAGTTTTTCAGTGTGCGTGTGTGTAATTACCTGAGCGCAGTACTGGGATTTGGCCACAGCAACAATCAGCTTCATGACTGGCTGAGACTGGGACACCAGTGGGGTCACCACATAAATAATCGCTGTAAACTTCGGGTAGGGTTTTATACCTAAAAACAACCAGAGCAAATTAAAATGTTAAAAAAAAAACAAAAAAAAACAAGACCACCAGCACCCTAACCTACAGTTAATTAATTCAAATCAAATTTCATCTGTGGTTGATTCTTCTTGTTTACCTGCCCTTCAACATGACTACTGAAAGCTAATTAGTTGAGGAGCTGGTTCCAGTTGGGCACATCAAACACATCTTTGACAGGTCGGCCAATTAACCGTGCCCAGTTACAGCACGCCGGGTCTAAAAGGTGAGCCTCTGCGACACGCCAGGAGCGAGAGTCAAACTGCGGCGCTCGCGGCAACGTCACCGGTTCTCGCGTTTCCGAGGAGCCCCGACAGCTGCCACAGGCCAGCTGCTCCCGTGGTTTTGTTCGAAAAACGGAAAATCAGTCCATCAAGAAAAAACCTCCGGGAGTGCCATTAATGTGGTTCCTGGCGTGCAGCAGCTTCCGCATGAATAATTAACTGACCCAGCTTGGAGTAGTAGAAGGGGAATTCTCCCAGGTACGTGGAGTACTGTGGAAGGGTGAAGAGGCCTCCAGGCAGACTGTTCCACATGAGGCTGCTCCTGCACGCGCCCCGCAGCACGCGGTCCTGAATGATCTGCAGACACGGAGAAGCGCAGGACATACAAATGAGTGCGGGGAGCGAGCTTGTCAGCGAACCCGCAGACTGTGGAGAAGGTGGGTGAACTTCTTCATTATTCAAATGAAGTCGCTAAACATATATTCACGTTTTTTTTCTCTCCCCGCAATGTGGCAGGTGACCCGGAGACTCGTTGTGCTGATTAAATCTGCAGACAAATTAAGGCGACGGACGGCTGTGTACGCAGAAACCGAGCCTGCGTGAGGACAACAAATGCGGTATAATGAGGCGCGTTTCCAAGTTTGTCATAAATGCAATTACTATGGCAACGCCGGCTTCACAATATCACCTGGAGGAACATCTGTGGAAATCTGGGCAAACGACCTGCAAACACAATCTGTTTTCAAAAAAGGACTTAGATCAGATCCCCAGGATTTTATCTATATATAAATATAATTCTGCAGACTCTGCTGTGATTCCAATCTCAAAAACTGACACATTAGCAGGCTGACACGAGCCACAGCATCAACTGCTTTCCACCTCGCAGCGAGAGCGTACCGTGATAAAATATTAAGCTTTCTCTGCCGAGGAACTCAAATCATGTCGAGTTTTCTGTATGTAGGACACAGCCGTGCTGGAGAGGCTCTGCAGGTGCAACCTGCGCCTTAAAGCTTGGCTTCTTTGCAGTTAAACAGCCGCTGGACGGTTTCCATCCAGAGGTAGCTTGGAAACAGAGGGAAAATCTTGAGCCAAGTCCCACCGACGTTTTACAGGTCGCGGCCCTGCAGTTTTGAGCTGAAACAGGGTCACTGTGCTGGAAGTGAAAGCAGATCGAGGATCGGCTTCTCTGGGATGTAACTTCACACCGCTGACCGAAATCTCTGCCGCTTACCGTCCGTCTCACTCTCGCTCTCCGCCTCCTGTGGCGAGGACGGAGACGAGCAACAAAAACCACACACACAGGCCGATATCTTTTATGGACACCTGAACACCATAGTCAGAACATTATACAAACGCACAACAATAATAACGGACCCGGAGGACAGAGCGTTGGAGGAGAAACATGCACGAGGCGCCCTGAAAACATCTCAATATCCACAAAGTGCAATAGACAAAGGGGTGAAACCAAGCCAAGAAGAAGGAAACTGAACAGAAGAGGGAAAAGAAACCCGCAAACCACATCGAACATCAGACGAAGGAATGAAAAAACTGCCCCCGGCAGTAGAGTTTATATCTGTGTAAGATCTGTTACCTCTCCTAAAAAATAAAATTGAATAAAAGCATTCAAAGAAGACATTCTCTTGAAGTAATGTGCTGATACAATTATCCTTCCATCTACCTAAACAGGCAGATGGAATAGGGGACTTAAAGCGCGGCGTAACCTTCTCCCACACTCACAACCATCCTGACACATACTGCCTCGTGTCCTTGTTCGTTCCTTCCAGCTCTCGTCTTTGCTTGTTTGTTATTCCAGCCCTAAAGCGCCATGATCCGCTACACACACGGATGGACTTTGACGGGAACAAAATTCTTGCATGATAAATTGCCGAGGCGCAGCAAGGAACGGCCTCAAACATGACAGCGGCACATGACAAGACCCATCATCTCTTGTTTTTGTTTTTTTGGGGTTTTTCTTTAAGTCTAGCCTGCAGCAGTTTTATTTTGACCACCATGTTTGGGAATAGTTTGTTCACTTACAGGCTGAGTAACTCGGACAAACACAGCAAAAGTATTTATGCCAGGCTGCACAAACACGACACAACACAAAGAAAATGATGTGCAGGAAGACCGAGCCAGTAGATCCAGCAAAGTTTCATATTAGCACTTGAAGGAAAGCATTAGTTAAGTTAGATTGCTTAAAATATTAATACTGAGGAATAAAATCAAACCATTCAACTGTTTTTTGTTGCACTATGGATATACTGTATACACGCGCCGCTTGTGTGTGCAAGACTGCAGTAGGGTATTAATGTGTGTCGCTAGCTGCATTTCCATTACCCCTAGAATTGTGCAAAACCTAAACATCACAACAAAAAACTGGTAATGGAAACACCTTACCTTCAAAAAACCTCTCAAATATCGCTGGTGAAAATGGCGTATTATGTTTGGACGGAGGAGGAGACGGAATATTTTTTGCAAGTAATCAAAGAGAAAAATACAACAACCATTCTTGACAGCAAACAAACGCAAACGAACAAAAGCAAACCTAATTCTCGTCAAATCTCGTCCGGTGAGATTTGACGAGAATTAACGGCTTATGCGCTTCACACCATTCAATTGAAACACTTGCAAAATAGCAATTGCACTTTGTTGAAATTTTTAGAAATATCGCTTTTATTTTGCCAAAAAAATGTAATGAAAACGCCGCTATTGTGCGTACCTCCAGAGTGGTCAGTACGATCTTCTCCACAGAGTTGAAGTAAGCCTCCCACAGGAACTGGGTCTGCTGTCTGAGGGAAAGGATCTGGTCCTGGTGGATGGATCGCACTGTTGACGGGATCTTAAGACGGAAGGAAGAACGTGCGAGCACGCTTGCATCAGCTCAGACAGGTTCAATTATTCATGTCTACAATCAAAAGCAAAAAGGGTACCGTCTAGAGAAGAATGTAGAATGTGCAATGTACATGTGAGAAGATCATTTGCGGTCGTTTGTGCAATGCCGCCTCAGCACATCCACATCTGGAATTGTGGAAAAATTGCATACTTGTAAGAGAAGCCTTTCGTCTCCGATCACAGCCGCAGTGTTCCAGTCGATGATTTCCGAGAAGGGGAGCTCCCAGCCGTTACTCAGCATCACCGGCACGCAAGCCGCCTGCAAGACAAAGTCACGCGCGCAAATTATGCATGCGTCAGTGCAATGAGATGACTGTGACACATGTATGTATCACGTATGTATGGAATGAAAGACTGAAATAGATAATTAAATGGCTAAATCCCCTTTGCATCATCAAACTGTCAGTTTGCAAATTCCATTTCCCTACGAACCAAGTCAGCTCGGTTTGACTGGACTGGAAGCAAATCATCTTCCTGCAGCTTTTCATTAATTAAAGAATTATGGCACTTTCTTTTATTAGCACAGCACTATAATACTATAGCAATAAATTAAGTCCTGAGTGAGCAGACCAAGATGTTAAGAGCAGAAAAACATATTTTTCATGTAGTTCACAAATATAATGGCATACAAAAGCTGACATTAAGCACTATTATGTAATTACTGAGTAATGATTACGAAGTGTAATGAGATTATTTCACAGCAAAATGATTTAATTTTGGCCCAAACAATTTAAAAAAAAAAAGAAAAAAAAAATCCAATAAAGTGGTAGTGAATGACCATGTTTGCAGGGAGTGGAGGAAGGTCACAGGGACCTTGACCTCTCATGTCTGAGGAAATCTAATCAGTTTGCACTTGGGTCCTATTCAAACAAATAACTTCAGAGCATTTGAAGAGAAATACCTGGACTTCAAACAACTGATGTTGGGTCACTGGCCATGACCATGAGAAGTTTATCACAGACTACACAACAACAAAGTTAAATTGCTGTGGGACAGAGAACCTGATAGAAACTCCCCAGAAGATTAATTTAACTACATGGCAGTGCTTGCTGATCCTTCTTTGTGTTATACATTTTACTCCGTGTCTATGCGTCTGTGTGGGTGTGTTTGCAGTCGGTTATTGCACGCGTGGCATTCTGTCTGCAAGAGCAACACTATAATCTGTTAGGAGAGGTTGGTTTCACTGATTGGCCATGGTCACTGCATGCACACACATGCTCGGGCACAAACACTCTCACACCAGAGTGCCGCACATCTCATTTAATCTCCTCGGTGTCATTAGCTAAGCAGCAATTTGCTGAAACACTCCAAAGCCTCCATGGCTAACTCCTCGCAGAGCTGCAGAGCTGCAACGGTCGACTTTGGTCTGATCCCATCTAAACAGATCACAGTGAACTAAAAGCAAATCCTTCTGCTTTTTCCCTTCAAGGGTCGCTTAGGTTTTCTTACGCCGGACGCCCTTCCTGGCACAACCTTGAGATTAATCCAGGCCCGGGGACCAGCGCAAGGAGGACACTCAAGGACTCAACCCCTTCCCTTGTGGCTGCATTTTTTGATTGTAACCCGAGTGTGGATCGAACCTGAGACTGTCCCGCTTTTTTTCCCTCTACAGGAACTTCGGCTTCCTCGCACGGTTTAAAGACATTCTGCAAATTGAGGAGTCAAAATTGGCCGCAGTGCAGACAGAGAATGGATTAATGGCTGGATGGATGGCTGGACGGATGGTGCAAAATCCAAAACATCATCAACAGCTGCACTTTAATCCAACACTGACTGACTCCTGCCTCACCCACAAAATCTCCAGTGCCCAAAAGCCTCCTCACCCTCTCTGCTCTGGCAGAAAAGCTGGAGGTGAGAGGCTCACTCATTCCTGCCAGGCCACGGTAAAGCCTTGACAAAACCTCCGCTACCCATCTCGGCTGAGCTCAATGTATTGCCAGACACAGCAGGAGAAAAACAGTGTCACTACAGAATCTAATTCTACACAGAGGCAACACTAAATTATAATACAGTCCATATTGTTATACACCCTCTTCACAGAAATTACTGTAACTGTGACAGTTTTGGTCTTCAATGCAGTGCGATACCCAAAGTTCCTTAATTTAATCAGTGATTGTTAGAAACTTGATGTCAGCAACACATTAACAGGTTTGACAAGTTTAATGGGGAATAACTGCATGAACAGGTGAATAGGGAAGTGTGCCAGGGAACAAGGACAGATGTTCATTCTAGTGGTTCCCCGAAATCTGTTTCAATCTAGGGCCTTTCAGAAATCCAAACTTTTTTCTTCTTTTTTTATCGTTTGTTAAATGTTTATTAGTAGTGAGGATTTATAAATAAAAAAAAAAAAAAGAACTGAAAATAAATGAAAGAGGAAACAAAAACATCAAGATGGATTCAACAGAAACAAGAGTCATTGGTGAAGTCATTGGTACAGGGAAAAGAACTGGAAGAGATCATTTCACTTTTTCCATTTAGAGTCACTGATCTAGTTTATTGTTTGGTCACCACAGTGTCAGAGCTGTTGCAACAGAAAGCAGCTCAAAGTGTTTTAACTTGAGTTCGTTTGGTCATCGAGTTCAGCTTCACACAGTCAAAATTCATGTGATTGTGATGCACTACACTTGATTAATATGCCGACGGGACCAAATCTTCAATATGAATAAACTCACGGTGTTATATCCACCACGATTTCAAGAGAAATCTGGAACAATGGGAGATTTTTGCGTCTACCACACATGTGCAATAATTGTGCCGAGTCGTCATAATGCAACTTGGGGTAAACAGAAGTGAGAGGCATCTGTGGCTCACCTGCAGAGCCTCCAAGAAGCGAAAGGAACCGAGGCGCCGTCCTCGGGGAACCAGGCAGAACGTTGAGTTGTAGAGCATCTCCCTGTAGTCGTACCTGAGAGAAGGAAGGAAGGAATAAGAGAGTCAAAAATCTATCACTTCGACATACATTTTGCACTGGAAGAGGCACGGTGTGGGTGACAAAGATGAGAAGAGATCATCGATGAACTATCTTGTGGGAGAAGCTTCCCTCGAAAGGAAGCGAGGCCGGGTTGGCGGTGCTAAAAAGGGGGCAGGAAAGCTGTTTGTTCACGCCGCGATACTTGGAAAGCGACGGCACTTCCAGGGAAAATTACATTCCTCTCCCCCCCCCTGCCCTGAAACCCTGTGCCCTCTCACCTGCACATCTTCACATCTGCCCCTTCCCCTCCTCGCCCCCCTCCACTCAATCTAAGCCTCAGTCAGCACTTGCTTGGATTAAGCAGCTGCCTGGAATTCCTTCCGTGTCAATATTGCCTGCGTGCGCGTGCGTGCAAGCGCCACATATTTGCCTGTAGCCTGCTGGTTGTCACTGGGAGAGCAGGGGGCGAGCCTTCAAATTGGAAGGGATATTATGGTGCATTTAAGCAGCAGACGCGACCTTGCATTGTGAACCATTTCTGACTACAGTCACAATGAGAACTAGGTGAACTAGGTGATAATTTGCTGTTCGCATGCTTTAATTCCTGTGTATTATTCCTGTGTATTTCTCCTTTTCCCTGCCTGTGAATGGGTCCAACAGGATTTATTATGCTTGTCTTTATCACGTGGGTCATCCAAAGTGCACAGCCGAGTGTTTTACTGCAGTGACGGTGCAGAGGTAAATTCCTGCAGCGCCGATGCCTCCGCTGCTCCACCACTAAGCAGGGCCGCATGTCAGCTTTACATCACTGGCGCAGGGTAAGTGCAGCACTCGTCAATCGAGATTCAGCCCTCCTCCATTAGTTTATTATGACATTAGGCACAACAATTTTTCTGGGCGTTTCTGATGTGCACCTTTTTTCCTTTCCTATTTAACTTGGCTGAGAAAACAGATTCCAAATCACGAACGCTTCAACATTACAGGGGTTTGCAGTTAACCATGTTGCAGCAACACGAATGAAAAAAAGATTCAGTTTGCCTTCAGGTTGATTTGGAAAAGGCTCCCATTGAGGTGTAAAATTATTCTGACACGGATGTTTCAAGTGCCATGTAATTTACGGAGAGGGGCCATTTTGAGCTTGCAACTCAGCCATGAATTTTCATTCAAGAACCTCATATCAAGGAAACTCAAACGTTTATGGCATCTGTACCTGCTGCAGTGTGCGTAGCTAAGCCAACCCCCTCCCCCCCCCCCCCCCTTTAGTCCCCCCGACCCCCAAAAAAACGAGGACGTTGGGATATAAGTGATATTGTGCTCTAATACCAACAGTAATCGTATGTGAATGCCATTAAGCAGTAGATGGTTTGACTGACAAACCATTTCCATTAAGATAATCCTACTTTGGATTCCCATTTACAATTAACCACCATGACGGTGAGGTTATAGAAGATTAAAGGGCACAACAGGCACACGGAGCTTTAGCCGAGCTCGACACAGCTGATACTTAACACACGATAATGTCCGCTGAAATTCATTATCAGCACAGCTTCAACAGACTCCGATGTAGTAAACGGCATTGCAGACAAGGTGTTCTCATCTCATCGATGTATCAATTCCACCCCCCCCTCAAAAAAAAAGAACCCAAGTCAACGGTGCGACTTCATCAAGGATGTGACAGGCTATCATCAGGCACGACGAGCTAATGATCCCAGGAGAGGTATGTCACGACTGACCTTTCCAAAAGGCCTGTAATAACAAAAGCACAGGTCCGTATCTGGGCCCTGCTCGGTGTAAATCTCCCATCCTTCGTGTTTCCTGTCAGTGCAGAGTCAGAAGAGACCAGATGTTCCTCTCTCCCCACATACCGCCTTTTCTTTTGCGACTTTTCCAGATGGCAGGAGCAGCCTCAGAGAGCGCCGCCGCATGTCAGAGGAGACGCTCGGGGGACGAGCGTTCAAAAATATCTCTCTCATAAACAAGCCGAGCAAGGTGTTAGTCATGCCCTGCGTCTCACTGCACCGTCTGCAGTTAACCATCATTTGGGCAATAAGGTCAACCTTTTTTTTTTCTTTAACACAACAGTCTCGCAGTAAAAAAAAAAAAAAAAAGTCATCAAGAAAAACTGGTAAGGAAATTAATTTTTCCTCACCATTTAAAGATTTTTAAATTATGTATTTGTTTTGGTCGCCTGATCTTTTTTCAGTTGCAGTGCAATGATTATACAATGGTTAAAAGTTCCGTATGTATAGTCATGACTGCATCATCTGATCTTTTTAGTAGTTTGCGCCGCAGTTTTGTTCTGCACACACCATGCTGTTTTAAATTACAGTTCGCACCACAAGCATCCACTTTGTGAGCCATGAAGGCAAATGGAAATAAGGGATGGAAATAAAATAGCAATAATAAAGTGAGCTCATCTAAAAAAGGTATAAGAATAAGATCCGCTCCAGCACCACTGTTCCATTTAACTTGCCACTAACATGACTGCAACTCGGCTCGTTAAATAACTTTATTCAACCTGTGACTAGACTTACAAAATAAAATAGGCTGAACTGATGCAACTGGGACCAACTTAGGCTTAAGCCTAGTTTCTAATCACAGAAACCAACATCTCCATGGGTGGCTGCAGTGTACTGCAATGCAGTCTCTGGAGTTACTGTTATTTGTAATAGCATTACAACAAATGTTGATATTGGGAGTTATTATGCAGTACTACTGAGGAGCAGACGTGTCAACCAACTGTGCAAACAACATCAGTCAAACCCGCGCTGACATTTTCTGACATCTAGTCCCTCTTGATGATGTGGTAAACAAAAGAGAAAGGCTCTCCTGCCAATTTTGGTGGATAGTGGCTGCAGCTGTACGGGGGACTGACAACATCAAAGCCGTTTCCTTTGGATCAAAACACATTTTAAAAAAAACAAAAAAACAGTTTCTCTAAGAAATAACCATATGTTTCACAGAAAATCCAAACGGTGGATCGGGAGACCTAATTAGCAGAAATGTAATAATATTGTTCGAAAGTACAAAAGTGTGATTCGCTCCGAGAGAAATGAATACCATGAAGCGCGCTTGGGGCAAGGAAAAGGATCAAGCAGTCTCCTAGCAACAAGAATGAATTGTGTGAAAAGAAAGGCATGGTTCACTCTGTCAAGTGCCTTAGGAGACCGAGAACAGACAACGTGTTTGTCTCCCTTTTCATAAACAAGAGACCACACACACAGTTAGAACTCAGAGAGAAGTACATATCAGAGGAGCCATTGCATCACTTGCTCGTGTCAATTACCCAGAAATGTATTTTGTGCGAGGAATCAAGTCCATCCTCTGTAATGAACCCAAGAATTTCCATGGCAACCTGTTACACATCGTGCCATAAGAACCTTCACACAAAACACATCTGCACAACTGCTGCTGAAACATTTCATGGTAAGATAAGCAGGTTGGTGTAATGCATACAACACAAAGCAAGGCAGTTGGGGACACTCGTACCAGAGACTTAATTTGCTTAGACTTTGAATGTCCTTGGAACAAAGATGGCCATCTTTACCAAACAGGGGGAAAACAAGAAAAGCTGCACGCTAATCCAACCTTTCATCGAGGATAAATGAGTTTTTCTGACCTGAAGAAAACGAGAGCGGATGAGCGTGCGGGCAAATGTGCCTGCATGCTTAACTTAGTTTTTTTGTTTTTTTTCTGCTGAGATTAAGTGGCTGCCCTGAACCTCTGGTGTGCAACAACCACAACATTCACATGGAATGAAGTCACTATGGACAAAAACACAAATTGCTGCCAAATTCTACAAGGCTCGGAGCACTTTAATACAAATGGACAAAAACTTTGGCTAGCACAGCCAACAACATCCACGCTAAGATGAACCCAGGACCCACGAATTAAGTTACCGCCCCCCCCAGCAGAAAGTCATCATTCAGACCAGAGATGTATGAGTTTATGCAAGTATGCAAACACAAGCACTAGACTGGAACTACAACAGCACTAGTCTGGTCATTTCATGATTAGACAGGTTGTTAAGGTCACTTGTGTTGGACCTCTGCCTGATCTTTCAGATGTGATTGTGGCAAAACCTCAGGTGAGCAGGGATGGAATTAGAATTCTTTCATATATGCAAGATGTTCATAGGTTCACTATGTGTCAGGAGTTTAGAAATAAGGATGTTAAATAAAGAAGCAACAATTCCAAATATGCGTATACCTATTTGGAGCCATTCAAAGCATCTCTCAGCTTTAACACTAAATCTATACAAAATGTTCACTACTGTTCATACTCGGCTACCCAAAAAAATTCCTCTGAGCCAGAGAAACTCAGGATGGGAAGACATTGTCTATGTGGACCTATTTTTCCCAACTCAATTCTCTTCATCTGCTTTTAGGCAACACCGTTTTTCATAATTAAAGTTTTTTTGCCCAACCACTGACCTGCACACGCAAAAATAAGGAAAATATATATCAAAATAGACTTAAAATTATTCAATATGCACACTCTGGAAACACTCCATAATTAGGTAGAGCAGCTCATCATAGTTCGTAAGGGAGGCAGAACTAATGTGGGGAAAAGAGCAAGTAAACACCCCCTGCTGCAATCAGCATCAAAGATGGACCAGCTCACCTGTGGCCTCATCCACTGCACGTGCTTTCATGTGTGCCATGTGGTCTACAGGGGGGCAATAAAAAGCAGTTCGGGTGAGGCAAACGCTTCACTTTTAAATTGCTACCTCATTCTTCAAAAAGACAAATATGAACAGGATGGAGCCCTGCAATTATGCATCCACTGGTGGCTTGTGTAACCACCAGTCATCGCGGTCAGAGGGAAAATCCTGAGCAACCGAGGATTCCTTTTTTTGACAACCTTCGGGGGGGTTCGGGAGGGGATAATGAATGCGGCTCCAGTGCCGTCGCACTCCCTCACCCTCCTTTCCCCCGACCGCGAGTGACTTTATATCTCATTTTCTGCTTCCTCCTCTCTGTCACAGCTGAGCCAAGTTGATGCGTAGTTGCCTGTTGCCAGGATTGTGCTTTCAAGCCAGAGGAATTTCAGCCTGAAAGGCAGCGAGTCAAAGCGAGCGTCGCTGGGATGAAAAGTTTGGGGGGAAAGTAGGAAAAGAAGGACTAAAAAAAAAGAAATAAAAAAAAAACAGCAGTTGACAACCGACACGCCGCATCTAAGCCCCCACACAGCCGGAGTGGCCGACGGCAGGAGAGAAAAAAAATGTCACACAAGCGCGCGCTCGCTCGCACGCACGCACGCACGCACAAACGACGAAGCCTTGGTTTTGATGTGACACGTCGCAGCGACTCCGATGCTTCTTGACAGTGCCAGGCCCTCGTGCAGCCAGCTGCTTTGTCTCGCCTGACAAGACGGCACACCGAGAGGCAGACACGCACGGCGCACTGACAGGCCTCTCCGCCGGACAAAAACGCCGATGGTTTGTAAAAAAAGACCCACACTCGCACGGCCTTTTTCTTTGTGGGGACATCGACATGACTGATTGTCGTGTGTGCTTGAGGACCACTGGAGGGGTAGAGCCATCAGACCGGGAAGAATTGGCGAACCGACTCTACTTAGACCTGTTGAAGGCCGTAAACAGAAAAAAAGGCATCTGTGACTTAAAGGTCCAGTGTGCAAAATTTTTAATAGAGCCTGGCTAACAGCGCGTTTGAGATTTAGGGCACCGTCAGGCGGGTTTCCTTCAAAAATGGTGCCGCAAGTAAACAGGTTTTCCACAAGACATTTCATTATTCATTATCCATTTCCACTTATTTTGTTTCTATCCGCCAACAATGCGCCTGTAAAACCCATCGAAGACAAGTACGCTGCAACTCGGCGTCCGAAAATAAAAGTGCAGAGCGAACTTGCTTGAACGTTGCAGAGATTAAAATACCCCAGAGGCCTGAGGGCAGGGCACATTAGAGATTGATGGCCAACTCTATTACAAATGAGATTCGCAGCACTATTTTGTACTTAATGACGTAGTTAATCTAACTGTTTTACCTGCAGCCATGACAGATGAGGACCTTCTTTTTCACGAGATGGAGATAGCCAACCGTTGCCTTGAGCAGGAGAGGGGACCTTATTGCAGGAGCGGGGGGTGGGGGGGGCTGAATCTCAACAAGTCAGTGCAGAAAAAGACTTTTTAGAGGCACTTGAACCGCAAAAGAACATAATGGCCTCTGATGAGACCACATTCTCTTATCCGAGCCACATTAACCACCAAGAAATGGTTTCATTCAGGATTTACTACAAAAAAAAAAAAATATATATATATATATACATACATATATGTACGTCTTCTTTGTTTATTGTACATACATACGTTTTCAGCCTGCCGGTTCTGAGTTTTTAACACATTCACAGAAAAGAGTTTGCTTATCATCTGTTCCACGAAGCTACATTGCATCAAATATTCAGAGGAGCACTCCCTCCTACAACATGACTTGACTTAGTGGAGCATCATGATGCTAATACCGCCGATGCTTTTGGAATGGGATAGACTTTAATCACTTTCTCAGAGCACCTCAAGGCTGCACTACTCTTCCTGTGGTTATGCACATCAAAGGCAGCTTTATAAATCATTTACAGACACGGAGGGGGTCTCAGGCTCTACACAAGTCCTACATGACCCCCAAGTTAATTTACCTTAATGTTATGCTCGGCATCTTTCATTGGAGCTTCCAAGCCTTCTCGTTGCCGCAATAGGCTTTCCCAACAGGCAACCCAAAAATTAAAAAAAAAAATTCAGGTCACACTCCAAACAGTTTGTTCCAAGAAGCTTCAAAGATAGGCACCAAGAGGAAATTATGCACGGTTCGCTTGTATTATAAAATGCCAGGCTTCTCTCGTTCCCACGATGCTTTGACAGTATCAAGAAATCATTGCTCACGCGTCTTATCAGCCATCCATCTGTCGGCTCTATGAGGTTATTTGGAAACAATGCTTTGAAGTGCTCGGCAAACAACAAAAGCCAGAACATGGTGAGTACTGGAGATAATGAGGCGACTGTTGCTAATGGAACAGTCATTAGTGCTGGAATGTCAGAGGTCAGAGCTGATTTATGTAGCCGTGCGATGTCTAGACAGCGCACAAGAAAGCTCGGGTCAAAGTGATGGACCTGAGCTTAGCTTGCGTCAGTTATGAAAGTGGCCGGTCAGTGTTTCATTCTGATAAAAAAAAAAAAAAAATGGCTGGGTAGATTTTACCGAGCATATCCTGAAGGAATGCTTTCAAACCGTCAACGAGGCCTGTTAAAGATCGAGCCGAGCTGGTGTTACGACTGGGGAGACTGTTCCGCACGAGAGATAAATCCAGGCCAGGAATGTCTCTGTTCCCGGGCCAAGAAGGGACGGATGGAGGAAGAGATAAAAGGATGCGAGAGGGCAAATTAATGTATGGGAACTGAGAGGGGCCGAGGGCACGTGAGAGCAGGATGCAGGAAATCAAAGCACACAAAATTAAATGAAATAATATAAAAGATAGGAGCAGAATGGTACGCATGTTCGTTTGGAATACCTTTTGCTTCTTTGGGCAAATATGTTGTTTTTTTTGTTTTATAACTACATCTAAATAAATAAATACCCTCCATCAGCTTATACCAACCATGACAATAGCTGTGATAGCGACAGGCAGGCCCTCTAATGTCTTTCTTAGTTCAGATAATTGGAGCACATCCAGTGGATTTTGCGTCAGAACACTATGAAATGGCTTCCATAGGTTGTGCCTGATCTGATCCTATCCATCATCGAGGGAAGAGGATTAAGATAAGGCCAGACGGCAGAGGAAAAGGATCTGGCAGAAGTGGGGGCACAGCTGAAGCGTTCTGTATCTGTGCAACCTGTGATTCCCATGCAAGCGTTAGCAAGGCAAGAGGAACAGAGAGGGAAGAAGTTTATTTCATTGTAAATACGAATCGCTGTCATAAAGAGAAAATAAAGCGGAGTTAAAGCAGGGCTCAGTGATGGACAATTATTTGACGGAATATGAAAAAGAAAAGGTTGCCACTAGTTACATGCTAAACTTCCTTAACGGTGAAAAAGAATTCAAAACATTTATTTTTAAATAAGCAGGTGACTTGAAAACGCACCTGAGCAGAACTTAAAGGAGGAAAGCAATTGAGGTGAAACAGCAAAAAAAAACAGATGAGGTGCATCTTGTACACTGAGTCCAGTTTAGTAAATGCAGTGGGGAAAGGAGTCACTCCATGTGCGAGGCCGGCGTGTTCTGATGCTGTCGAGAGAGCAAATTAATGTCTTGCCAAGTCAAGCCGCCAAGAACGGCGTGTAAACACTGTCTTTTAGCTCTCAAGAGGGAAAAGATGATTACCTTGCAATTACGCAGCCACAGAGGAGAGGGAAGCCCCATTGCCTCAGTGACAGAAAGAGAGATTACAGGGTGCCAGAGCTGCTAATGATGATGGGAAAAGGCAAAATTCCTTCAGTTTATCCTTGAGGATACATAAAAATGTCATGATTAACACAAATCGGCGGCACTTATCATGTGTTGACAGTGACTTTCCACACAAACAATTTCTGCATTTAGGCAAAACTAACATATTACTTATGGAATGTCCTGCAGGACAGTCAACAATCCGTTCCGTGCCAGCTCTGAGTTTATTTGGATTTGGAAAATGTTCTTAAGGGGTGATAAAATACTTTCTGTTCAAGCAATCAAGTATATGATGTTGCAAAGGCTGCCACATTGTGAATATATCAGCAGTGGGGAGATGGCCGCTGGGATCTGCAGTTCAAGATACTATCGCGACGTGCGGTAAAATGTGACCGTCTTGCACCGTGAGGTCCAATTCCCAAGACTTGAATACGATGCAGGAATACATTGTAAAGGAGTCTTCACAATGTTAAATGAGGTAGCACTCAGTCGGGACACGGCGAAAACGCCACTGTGCCCGCATCATTATCGGCCTCTCAAAGTTAAGCTGATCACAGTGAGAAATGAGACCGCCGAAATCCTCCGTATCCTTGCGGAAACACTGGCCCAGAACAAAGGTTTACCATCTGTTAATGAATCCCGCTGCCAGCGCAGCTCGCCGCTGCAGGCAGGTGATTAGTTTTCAACAGTTTGATAGATCAAAGAATGCACTTCCCGTCTTATCGTCAGGTCGCAAACCTTCACCGGTGGAGGTCCCGCGCTTACGGAGGTGAGAGGAAACGTCCTATGGAAGTGAACTGCTTGTCAGCTCGAGTGACGGCATCCTGCTTCTCAGTAATTGGTTCACGAACCGCCGAGCGCGTCTGTCAAATGAGCGGCGCAGGTCCCGTTTTCACATCTTTGGCTAATTTGTGGCGTCTCTTCTTTTGAAACTTCCACTAAAGATAGCTGAAAGAGCTCAATGGCCTCTTGACGTGTAAACGGTTGCAATAGAGAAGGTGTTAAACGACAAACAGCTCGGCAAAGGGCTGGAGTCATCACACGGCTGAGGTTATCGTCACATGTGCCAAGCTCTTCCTTCCTTCTAACAGAGCCGACTGAAGCCTTTATCATACAAAATGGAGTCCAAACGGAACAGCAAAAGATAATGTATCGTATCTGTGTGTGTGTGTGTGTGTGTGTGTGTGTGTGTGTGTGTGTGCGCGCCTGCAGTGCGGAGATGAAAGTCAGTACTGAGCCTCATTACATGCCTGTAATTATCCCTAAAAACCAAAATAAATAAATAAAAAAAACTACCAAGTGTGTTTCCAACAACCTCGCAAGATGTGGTGCGACATAACTGGTGGTTCGTTTCCAAGGGACTTTTGACAGAGCTCAGGCCGTGACTCTCTCGTAAGACCCAACTCTGAGAGAGTTCGTTGGACCAAAAAAAAAAACAAAAACAAAACTCCACCACCACCACCAAACGTATTTATTGTGCTTCTGTAATCCTGCATTTCAAATATAATGAATGACATACTGGAGGAGGGGGGGGGGCACTGACGCAAGAGTTGCAGAGATTTAGAATTTGTGAGCCTGGCAGGTCGACTCTGCATGCTGACTGAGGGATTATGAGCCATAGGATTTGGCTGGCCTTGGTTTTAGAGTGCCGCTTAATTCTGCATGTAGCTTTTACAACATATTTCATTGTACATGGAGGGATAATTGAGAAAACGTCCACCCACAGCGAGCGGGCAACTTGTCAGAGTTGCGTGACCCTTGAGAGTCACGCAAACGGCAGCTCGCTGAGTAATGTTTCAGTTTTAAGAGTTCCGTCTTTGCCGCTTGATTTTCCACCTTTCCACCACGTTCCGAGGTAGTGGCTGGTAAAACAATCAACTTTGTCGTCTTGTGACCACTTAATAACGATTGATGTAACAACTGCTCATGTTTCGGCCAAAAGCTTATCCAAACATACAGTTAGAAATTGGCCAGGACAAAGTTCTGAAAATACAGTCTCTGCAGATCGAAATTTATTCATTTTGAAACTTTTTCAATTGAGCAAACAAAATCCATTTTATTTGCAAACACAGGCTGAGTAAACCTGTGTCAAACAAAAAGCTTATAAATAATCAAAAAATTAAGTGTTGCTTTATGCACTATACAAGCTGATTGGTTTTGAAACTGTTGTTTTTTCCAAATCCTGGTATACCTTGAAACTGCTTCCCAGCCAATACTACATTTCATCTAGTCATTTGTCATAACACAGAGCACTCTCGCAAAAATCTCTTTCACAATTCAGTAAACTTGCTATTCGTGTTTTGCTCTATTCTCCATCTTAACCATCACAGACACGACCGGGTCCTAATGTCTGCCTCAGCAATTCATCCAAACCCACTTCATTAAATCTGTAAGAGGACAAGTGTATTTCATAATGATGAAAAAAATAAAATAAAATCTTCCCTGGACCAGAGTATTGCATTAACACCGACACCCCTGTCCTTGTGCCGCTAATGCGGAATTGCAAACAGAACACATTCCCTGCAAATGGCTGCTAAGGACGGGACATACATCATTGTGTCGGGAAAAAGCAAGGGAGGGCAGGAGAGGAGGCGCCGCAAAAACAAATGACTCTGCCCTCTGTCTTGAATAACTATCCTCAGAACAGAGCGAGGGTGTATCTGAAACCATTCATGCAAACTAGGGACAATTGAATTTGAATCTGGCACCGTCAATGGAAAAAAAGAGAGAACCTGCATGCTGCAGCTGCCTCAGCACCTCCACTGATAAAATGTCATCAAAAACCGCATGACGTCAGAAGTTTTCCAGCAGTTGCAGCAGTCATGTCATGTTATGTTTTGAGACAAGAGTTTTAATGGAAATACCCCCCTGTATGCCCATGACTTCCTGTGCAAACTCTATACAAACCTTAACAGTGAAAAATGGGACAATTGAGAGAGACCACCATAGACTCACTTTTAAAGATGAGAGATAAACGCCTCGGTGCAGTACCACTATAGGCTCGCAGGTCAAGGTAAGGGCATTCCGCACAGGTCATCAGCCCGACTCAGACCACTGATGTGGTTAGTAAACAGGATGATCTCTAACTTAGTAGGTCAGCCTTCTATCGTCACAGCAAAGTCAAGACAATTTCGCCTTTTTTTGCACAGCGCTGTTCAGTGCAACAATGGGTGTCACTGCACATTTTTCAGCATTTCTGTCTCCTGCTGAAGCTCCAACTCAATGTGAGTTTTAAATATCAGCATTTCTAATCCCAAGGCCCTAAAGGAAACTGTACATCACCCATCTATATCAGCCTTTCAACCCCCTGGGCTTAGTGCTATAGGCCAAACAAATCCCTTTAAAGTGTGCATGGACCCTCTGCAAGTCCTTGTTGGTGCATTAAATGCACTGTGAGCAGATGGAAAAACTATGCAGCAATTTAATGCAATGTTCTTTGAAAACGCGATTCTCCACCTCTATCATATATATAACTCACTGTGGCAAACAGGCCACAGAGAGTCATACCCGCATTTCCTCTTCTACTTCCCGTCATCATCAGAAAAGATCATCATTTACGTACGACGATTAAACTCGAGCTCGTTGCAAATCGACGCTTCCTGATAGGTGCCTCTCAAAGTGTTGCACTTGTACATGGTTTGTAGGCAAGAACCTGTGTACGGTCAGTTCAATATCTAACTGCACTGCATTGCAAGTGTAACAATCTAGACATTGTAAAGCAACGGATATGAATGGATATGTGAATGGATATACCAGACATATCTTTATGGTATATTATAAATATTTGATGAGCCTTAAATTTGAAAGGTGACTCAGCACCCATTTAGGAAAAGAGACCAACTGGAAAGACCGACTTCGGAGGGCACACAGAGCTGAGTCCTCTTGCACACAAACCACTCTGCCGGTCCTCCGACGGGCTGCACCATGCAATTCATCATGTGCAAACTGACCAGATGCAGCACATTTGGAGCAGTAGTCAAAACACTGACCTTTCCAAAAATGATTGTTTGGTCATGCAAGTGTCATTTCTGGGCCCATGGAAACAGAGCGCAAACATACAATGTGTGCAGTGCGGTATTGTGGTGTACCAGCCTCCTTCGCTGCTTTTCATTCGCCTCGTGCCAACCGGCCAAACCAACGGCAGTTTACTGGCATGCAGGGATGACTTAAAAAGAAAAGTGGATCTGTTCTCTCAGCAACCAACACGACAGAATACTTATGATGTAGTTGACCATTGCTGGCCACTTTTGCCATGAGGAATGTGATTCAGTAAGGTAAGAGGTAACTGCGAAACATTTGACTCACTTTACACAGAAAGCAACACCGAGTAAAAACGATGCCCTAAAATAGAGGATGAGACTATTTAAATAACTAACCCCCCCCCCCCACACACACACACACACACACACACACACACACACACACACACACACACACACACACACACACACACACAATGTGAATGCGCAGGAATTGCTGGATCGACCGCCCTCCCCCAAAGATTATCATGTTCTCCTAGCTCTATAAAGCCTGCATCAAGTTGGCTAGCGGCCCTGTACTAGGGGCTTTGGCCAATACTGGGGATTAAAACCCTGCAAGTCTATAAATACACCTAGCAGACCAACGTCAGCACCCAGCTTGCTAAAGCACTCACCTCTCACTGCGGGATGGCTGGCATGTGTTTTTTCCCCTTCGCCCCCCTCTCCTTTCACTTTCTCAGACTCCCACTGCTCTCACTTTCTGTTCCCATTTTTCCACCAACTCGCTCTCTGTTTGTCTTCCACCCCTCTGTGTCTCACCCTTCATCTCTCGCTCCATCCCTCCTGTACTCTCTTTCGCTTGGCAGAGCCTCTTAATTGGAAACAAGCTGAGAGGACTTTCAGTTTGAGGTTAAAATTGCATCTGACCTGCCTCCTGCGGCATCTTCTCTCCTCGCTTCTGACTGATTTGCAGCCTCGTGCGCAGTGGCTGAGATCAACGTCTGGACCACAGATTGTGGTCTTGACTGAGCACGAATTGACTCTGCCCACCGACTGAAAACAGCAGGGACGTGACAGGTAAACAAGTAAAACGCGGTGCAAGTCTCAAGACCAAACAAAGCGCCGCTTTTGTAGTGGGGCCTGTCTTTTACACGGTAGTAGCACACCCACCGCACATCAGTCCACCAACGTTCCAACAACTGCTTCCAGGGTGAAACTTTTTGAGAAGGCAACAGCCTTAGTGGCTGCTCAAACTTGCACCATGGACTTGATGAGAATGTGGTGACAGAATAGCTTGCTTGAGCAAAGCACATTATGTCTTCCATCGAGTAACCACATGCAAACAGAAGGACAACAAACGACGACGATGGGGGAGCACCAAGCTGCGTGTGTGCTTTCTACTGCTGCAGCGCTGTGATCAGCAAAGCCAAAAGGTTTGGACTGCCTTTCAATTCTGTGTGCTTTTGTCATTTTAACAGCGCAAATTTCCAATCTGCTCCTATGCCATGTCATTACACCACAAACCAGGGCAACCCAACCCATACGAGCTACAGAGCCCTTTTTAGTGACTCTCACTTTCAGTGGATCGCATTTAAACACTGTTGCACAATGTATGCATTAGCTGTATAGCGAATAGCAACAGCAGCTAAACAAAGAGGAAACAAGAGGTACTGGTGCGTCATTCCTTTTAGACTGTTCTGTACAACCATAATCTGGCAGATTTTTAAAAATGATTTCTGATTCTGTGTGATGAGGAGAAAGAAGCTTGAAATGCCAATGACTAATTAAGGGTCTTGGATGTGAGTCTCATTGTGTGGACCTCTTCCCTCCTTTGATTCTGACTTTTTGTCAGTAGTTTATTTTTTTGTCATTTTAAAAAATATATAATAATTATAATAATAACAACCATCCTATCCAATCGGTATCCGGGTGCAAACCACATTCTTTCTACATGACAAAAAAAAAACAAAAAACAGAGCTAACACTTATAGAAGACAGTGTTTATTTAAATGCTTGGATATTCCAATCCAACAACTGGAAATGATAGCCTGAACTTCCACAAAAATGACATGACAAGACCATCACAACGTTAGGCTGCATTCAGTCTGTCACAACTTCCTTGTTGTCAGTGGGAGAGGATAAGGGATTTCTTGCACATAGGGCCGCAGTCAGGCACAAAAATGATTACTTCCATCCAGTTAGACCAGGGTGCATAAAAGAATTAAACAGTTGGCAAAAGTATGGATTTAAAACAGGGGGGAAACATAAACCTGCGAATTACTGCCAAGGGTTGACTTGGGGTAGACCATGTGAGAATGAGAGTGTTGCAAAATGTTGGCTCTGCATTAAGTGACTGGCAAATGTTTGATGGCATCTGAAAAATCAATAATTGAAAGTAATGGAGTTAGTGTAGAAGTACTATTGCACCTTACAGTTAACCCTGAATAATAGCCATTCAGAACCGATCTGGTCTGGTTGCAACAAACTTCGTATTAGAACTGCAAGTCGCTCCCTGAACTGCTTATTTTCTTCAGAACTCTTTACAGATGTGAGAGATTTGCAGGGAGAGATAACAGATTTAAACCAATCAACTTCCTTCCTAGATAGAGAGATGGGGGGTGTGACAGTGAGAACCTACTGCTCCAAGTCAAACTTAAAAACTACACAAGAAAACCTTGAATAAAACCCTGTGAGATGTAAACAATAGTTGCTGTTCAAAATACCAGTTTGGATGCTGTTACATTGGCATCTGAAGCTAAATTAGGCGGCATTTTTCCCTTAGCGGTTTTTGCATTCCCTTAACAAATGTGATGGATATGTGAGATAAATCCTAGGGCTACTGGGCCAGCCTGATTAGTTCTGCAGTGGAAACTACAGGGCAACCTCCCGATTTTCAGCCATTAAATTTGCAAGGGCGAACAAGACCACCGAATTGCATTCATTTCTAATTGCTTCTTAATGACAGCTAGAAAAATAGTTTTCTTTCAGTCAGGGCACTGATAATGCCAGACTCACTGTGTCTTGTTTTCCTGGCAGCAGTTGGTAGCAAAGCAGCGAGAGAGCAGGTAGCTCACATCTTCAAAATGATTTAGAGAGCAAATTTTGCTGAGCCAAAACGAAACAAAAGGGGTTCACAACCTGATACTTCTTCCTGGAAACACATTCAACATTATACCTAAGTGTTTTATTTTGGAGTATGATGGCTCAGTTGGACACAGGCTATGACGTCATCTCTTAGTCCAAAGGAACAACTGTCCACAAACAAGGTGGGGAGTTGACATGGGGGTCAATCCAGTCAAGTACCAATCAGCATTGGGGTTACACAGGACACTGGCTGGGGCCATGGCATTTTTGGCTGATGCAGTTGGGTTTGTCTGGGAAATGACTGAGCAAACAGGGGCCAGAGCGGCTTCCCCTCACTGGCACCAGCGCTTTGTCCCCGCTAATCCACTCAAAAGAGCCACAGTCAAACATGCAGCACCACGCAGTCACCAGTGTCAACACGGCACAGTCTCGGGGGACATCGAATCCCACTGGGCAAAGCGGAGAGATGGTCGACAACTTGTTAATGGCTGGGCTGAGACAACAGCTTGGTTTAACAGTACGTGGACCACAGAGTAACTTTTCTAGGTGAAGCATTGCCACAAGAATGAGTAAAAACTGAAATAATGGTGGGTATTATTGGTATAAAACATCCAAATGATTGCATTCTGCCATCTACTACTACTACTACGACTAATTATTGCATTCCACAGTCTATTACTGTGTAGGAAGAGAAGAGGCTCCTAATACAGTGACAAACCAAACAGAGGAAACGAAGAAAGTGAACATGGCAGATTCGCCCACAGCTGAACAGCAGACTGAACAAACGGCAGAGGGCTAAACTGAATCAATCTAGTGAGCCTTGTGGTGGACAGTAAAGTTAATCCACTTATCTGTGCCTTGCTATGTATGATTCACTTACACAGGACTACGTAAAAAACAATTTTTTAAAGGGAAATTTGTGGTCTTCTATCAAAGCAGGTCTGTTGCTGCAGGGTATAGCTGATCTGCAAATTGAAAAGGAATTACATCAGGCAGCAATGGCTCCAGACAGTCAGCAGACCAAGTTGTGTAGAGAAATACAAATCATAAAAATTTGCAGCCCTTGAACAAGCAAAGCTCATTCGTAGCACCACAATTGGGGAAACTGATAAGATATGGTGTAGTTTCCCAATTTGAAATCGATAAAGTACATCTATCTAACTATTTATCTATCTATCTAAACGAGTATCATGAAAGTTAACAGGCATTTAATCTAAGTTGACCACAGTGTTCTATGGTCATGCTGACAGTTTTTTTTTTTTTTTTTTAATAAGGCTTGGGTTTAAGGCTGATAAGTTCACTAACAATCTCAGATGAGCTTCAGGAAGGAAACGACCCTCAGATGAAATATTCAGAATAAAGTTAAACGGGCCGCTGTAAAGTCAAGAGCTCACAGTACTCACTTGTCGTACTCAGCGTTGTCTCTGTCACAGCGTGCATCCTTGTGCTTCTGCCAGTCCTTCCCGTGCTTGCAAGTGGTGAGGAGGACAACGTCCTCCGAATTGTGAACATGATACAAGGCGTTCCTCGTGTCCGAGCCTATTCCAGTTAAATACCTCTTCCCTTTAAAGACAAGCATGTACTTCCTATAAGGAGGAATGTTGTTGTGTTTCAGGAAGCCCCTCTCCCCACCTGTCCTGGGATGGTCTTTGGAAAAAAGAGGAATAGAAACGTCAAAGTTTGGCCTAAAGTTCTCCGTGCTGATACTGGCCTTGGCCAACATGGCAAGGCCAATGTCAAAGCCCAGGTCTTCCGTGTAGTCTGGCCAGGTGCCGGAGTACAAGTTGAAGATGATGTGGTTTTTGCCCTCGTTCCACAGAGGGAGGCTCTGGACCTTCGCTCTCAAGTTGTGCACGTACTGAGGTGAAAGCTGGTCCCGGTCCAGAGTGTCCAGACTCAGGACAAAGAGACACGCCTGTCCTGGGTCAGGCGTATAAAATCTGGATCCTTCAATAGACGCCAGGATGTTCTGATAGCTCTCCGACATCTTCTCCCCCTTCTGCTGGGGATATACATAGACCTTGAATCCGTTCCTCTCACACATGGAGAAGTCGAAGCAGGATTCCATTCTGCAGCGCTTCCCGGTGTACACGCCGGCACTGGCATCTCGCTTTTGCCTCGGGGAAATGTGTTCACTGTGCTCGTCCCGCGCGTCGTCTCCCCAGGGGCTAAAAGGTCGCAGGTACGCCTGGAAGCGACGCCACCGCGGCCCGTGGTGGAACCCGGCGAGGCTGCGGTCATCACGCCGGCCGGGACCCCGTCTGGACAGCGGCACTTGGATGCCCCCGAAACAAAACAAGAGGACGAGACAGGCACCGGCCGAGAACAGAGTTAAGTACCGTTTTTTGGCCTGCATGTGTCCGTCGCTCTGGGATAAGACGTCTGGCGATAAATCCGACAAGTCCCCAAGTTTTGGGTCTCACCGCCTCCTGTGGGAACGCTCCGCCATCTTCCCCCGAGCTGCAAGGGCTGTGCGCTCACGTCTCCCACCTTCTGCTTCAGATGCCTTTCACAAGACCGGGAACTGATCCAAAGCATGTGGGCGACTTGTTAGGACCATTCACCTCGTCTCCGCGTCAATAGTTTGAATCGACTGATTTGATTAACACGAGTTTTTTTTTTTCCTTCTCCCCCTCCCAAGCAACACAAGAACCGCTTCGATGAACCGGGTACTTGTGCCGTTTTCTAAGTGGCACCGCACTCTCCTTTGTACAGCCCTGAATATACTTTGCCCGGACCGCTCATGTTTGTCTACAAACAGCACGCCCGTCCGTAATCTAAACACTACGCGAATTCGGAACAAATCACAACGCCGAGTGAGCCATCTGCAAACTTGAGGAAGTTATTGTTAGGTTAACAGACGGGGCCAGACTTGTTGCCTGGACAGTGAACTATTGTCCATACTCGATATCAACCAATGGAGAGGGCGCCGGGAGCCTGGAATATTACACTCAACGAAACGCTGCAATGGTTCCTGAATTTGAACTGAATTTAACGATTTAACGACGAGCGAACATTCTCTATACACACACAGCGAGGGTGCATGCCTGACCCGGCGAGCTGTAACAGCTATTCAACTGGCTAGTTTCTGAAAACATTCCCAGTTAGCTCGTTAGCTACGCGGCTACGTCAAAGTAGCTCTAACGCAGGTAAAAGACAACCGCTGCTATCTTTGCCATCCATAAAAAGCGCGTCTCTCCATTCACCCGACATGTCCCAGCTCCTCCAAAAAAATCGAGAGGGGGTGTAAAAAAAAAAAAAAACGTCTGCGAAATCCTCCAGTAGGGTAAAGTGGACAGCCGCTGACTTACACACACATAGACACACACACAGACACACAAAAACAAGAGGTGCTGTGGAGACTGTGAGCCAGGCAGCGCTGCACGGCAATCAGGACGACTGATGATAATGACGTCACGTCCTTCAGCGGCGCCACGGTGCCTCGCCATTGGCCTGCGTCACGGACCGGGATGGGCGGGACATTCTGCGCACCCATTCACATCCAGAAGAGAAAGAAGTCAAGTTGCTGCAATTTCTGCACTGCGTTAATCGCAATATAGACATGGCGTACAAGGCAATTAAATATATTATTTACAGTTTCTGCCATCCAAAATGAGATACTGAGTACCCAAAGTTAGATTAAACAGACTGAGGAATTCTTTTATGTCTCAGTCTATTCAAATGTTAATAAGCGTTAGTATAGTGACTTGTAGGCACCACAGCCACTATGATGTTTTGCTTTGTATAGCACATTACATGTCTGATGTTATACTTTGTCTGATGTTATATCTTGTCTGTTGTTTGAGTTATGTTTTTGTTGTATATGTTGTATTTTTGTGGCGATTTGCTTTGTGGGGATTTCCTGTAAGTATCAGGAACAGGTGTCTCGGATGCAAGAAAAATTTCAGGAGGAATTCTGACAATGATTTGTATCAATCAATCAACCAATCGATCAACATATCAGTCAATCAATCAACCAACCAATCAATTATTTGTAAATGCATTGTTTGTTAGTAGGTAACAACCAGAGGCCAGTGACGAATAGGGTTTGAGAGCTGTTAGCTGTTGCTGTTGCTGTTATTGTTAATAATGAATGAAATTAGCAATGTTTTTCTTTCAAAATAACTGCAGTATGAATTTGCGTTGAACATCAAAAAAATTTCAGGTATGAATAACTGCCAGTAGACATTTTCTCGCAGCAGCCAATTTTGGTAGAGAAAGGTCAAAAAGAAACTGTTCTTGTGTCCTACAGCTTCCAGAAGAAAGATTTGTACACCTTTTAAAAACACATTCTACAAAAATACTGACCAAGCATAAATTGTAAATGACAGAAAATAAAAAAAAGTGCAGACTTGCCAGGGCAATTATAAAAAGTCCCTTTGGAAAGGTTAAAATCTGCGTCATTTTTGTCTTTCTGCCATCTATCAGATGTTGTTCACACCTACACAGAAATTCACACGCAGAGATCCTGTCTAACAAGAGGGATGAGACATACAGCCCTGGTTTCCTGTAAACAAGCATGCTGTAAAGCAACGTCTTCGGAAAGTCTTTAACATGGAAGGGGTTTTCCACAAGCTCCAGTTTTAATGACCTGAAAGCTGCATGTGATTGTGTGGCCAAACCACAAGGAAGCAGTCATGTTTTTTTGTTTAAAAAACGATGGGCATGCCGAAAAAGTTTGCATGAAAATTGAGCCGCAATTAGTTTTTCTAAATGCACAAACACCTCGAGGCCGTTATCTTGTCTGCTGTCAAGGTCAAAAACTGACTTAACCACACAAGATAAGTTGCTCTGTATTCAGTGACCTATAATAATAATTAGTATTCAGAACAATCACATTGTTCCGATAAAGCCCCCAAAATCTGTGGAAAGTGTGACATGTGACTATTTCATTCTTATAATTATTAATTACTTTGTTTCATGCGCAACACCCGTCCACAAAGAACAGAGGGGTTACCGTACGCAATCATGAACAGAGAAAGTGTTCAAGTCTGATTAGCCAGCATTTAGCCTGGTGCAGCGTCTATCGGTGCAGCTCAGCATGACCCTTCTGTTGGGGCGGAGGGGTGAAATGAAATAAAAAATATTCTGACTGCAGGCAAAGTCAGAAAGAAAACAGCAGGTGTGAGTTCTTCCTCGGTGATGTTGCACCGGGGAATAGGGAACAGAGGCGCGGTGGCACTGTGGCGTATTAGCCAGGTGTCTCCTGGCACGTCGTGCGCCACGACGTGTTTTCACAGCTGCAGCGCGCTTTTCAAAGGGCGAGACGCGATTTTGCAGAAGCGGCGAGCAAGCAAAGGAGGAATGTTGGCGCCGCTGCGTTCCTCAGAAGCTGCGGACTAGTTATCTGCTCTGCCTCGGTTCCCCATGGACTGCTGATCAAAGACAGGCGAGGGATATGAAGGCCACCTCCTCATTTCTGAGCGCTTCCCCATCCCCTTTGTCTCCGCTCTTTCCGTCTCACCGTACCGGCTTCAGCCTTTTTCTTCTTCTCCTGTTCCCTCTCATCCGCTCTCCTGTTCTCTGGCATTCTCGCCACCTCTCTCATCCGTGCCTATAAATAAAATTTGAAAGGCGCCGAGCCACTGGTGACTGATAGATGTCTGCAAATACTTTCTGCTTCAAAGATCTGATGTGCTTTGTTTATATGTCACCAAATTTAAATTCAATATCTCGGAAGTGGTCCATCCATGCAGAAAGAAACAGAAATTCCAACTTTAAACTGAAAATCATGATGTTATTTTTGCAGGCTTGTCAAAATACTTCAGCAATCAGCAAAAAAAATGCCTTCACGGAACCCAGTGTAGAAAATCTACATTTATGTAAATAGATAGTACAATTCTGTCCTTTGTCCTTGCAGTTTCATCAGAGCGTGTAGATGGCGTCTCCCCACTGCTGCATTGTGTTTGCTGAGCTGAGCAGCGGCCAGATTTAGAGCAGTAGGGTGACTGTGTGCCAGAGCAGTACTCCCACTGTGTTATACACGCAACCATGCCAATATCTAATTTGGATGCACCCAGGTCAGCATAGTTCTCCCCGCCAACCAGCGAGTCAGCCATCCAAGCAACCACGCAGCCAAATGCAGATTTATTATTTCCTTCTGAGTACACTTTTGAGGTTGTTAATTACTTGCTGCCGCCAACGAGTCAAACAAAGCAGATTTGTCGCTGAAAACTCCAGATAAACGGGCCACAGGCCACGCTCAGTTTTTAGTCAGAGGTGCGTGAACGCTGGGCCGCGTGCGTGCGTGCCTCGTGCATGTAGAGCGGAGCCTTGGATGTGGTAATTTAATGCCACCGTGAGAGACTGACAGCCTCGGTGAGGGAAACTAATCCGCCTGATGCAGGAATGCACAAATCACATCGGAGTGTAACAAGGCTAGCGGTGAGATGAAGGGTTTGTGTGACAAATACGAGTGTCAGTTTCTCGAAATACAAAAAAAGAGAGGGCCCTGTGATCGGCTTCAACCACTTTAATCATGGGAAATATGCATAAAATGGAAGTGTGTTGTGCTTGCCACAGAAAATAATTTGTATCCTTGATGTGATGCCTCTCATCTGTGTGCAGGACAGAAGCTACAAGCTGCAGCTATGTAGCTTGGCAGGCTTTTCTGCAACACACAAATGACGCGTTCACGTGGACAGATAAATTGAGCGGCGATCATCATAACAATAGAGCAACGTTTGATTGGGACATCATTGGCATTGGTGCTCATGCGCAGACATGGTTGTTGATTGTCAACTGACTGACAGAGGTGGAAAAAGTATCCACCTTCTGTACTTAAGTAAAAGTATGGATAATTGTGAAAAAAAAATACGTAAAAGTACTGACTTAACTCCTTTACTGATGTAAGAGTGTTTTTTTTTGTTTGTTTTTTTTTACCAGAAATGAAACAATACAATACACAACAGTGTCCCTAAAGCCAAGGTACTCTAAAACAATCTTCCTCTAAAACATGATCCAGTTTTATATTTAACTACACAACAGCATAATTCAAATAGCTCCACTTCAAGCAACAAATAATATAAGAAGTTAATTACTTTTAACGGAATTTGTATCTGTAAACACAAAAGTGGTAAAAAAAAAAGTAAAAAGTTGTTCAAAGAAGAAATGTTCAAGTGCAGATACCTGGAAAATCTACTTAGGTGTACTACCTAAGTAGATTTTCCAGGTATTAAGTGTTTGTACTTCATGACTTACAACTTCTGACACAGTAGACAGAGGGCTGAATATTTTGTTTTCTGGCTAAATAAAGAGTTTGATAAATAACTTTTAATTATTTAAAGATTATTTATCAAACTGTGCTCGGCACTGGCGGTGGGATTTGAAAAAATGGCTAAGACATGGGACCTTTCAGGCCATGTCAATGGAGAATTACGAGAATGAGACATGTAAATTAACACATTAATCACTACAACAGATGCCACGCCGCTCCTGTTTTTCTTTAATAACAAACTAACAAACAAAAAAACAAAAAAACGACAAGCCCCCACACACACAACATTCTCAACAACTTGTGTGTTGGAACATCTCAATCACAGAGTAGAGAACAGGTTCAATTACACACGCAATAACTTTCAGGTCTCCATGGGCAGAGAAGCCATTTGTATGCTAATAAGTGTGACAGGAGTAATGACTTGCAATAAAAGTAACATCTGCTGTTTGATCAAATCTGATATCAGGGTATTACCAAAATCAGCCTCTGCTATTCGCCCTGAAACTATTTGTTAGCCTAGAAAATCCTTCTGGGAAAGGTTTTGGCAGCGAACACTGATGATGTAATAATCCCTTTCTCTGCACCCCCACCCCCATTCCCTAGCAGGTCGTGATCGCCGATTTGCTTTTTTAGAAGTGTCAAGTAAAGTCAGTCTAATTTTTTATGGACCAAAAAATATTTATCCGGGAGGGACTTTAAAATCGGATGCTGCACTGCTGCACAGAACAAGAGACCTTGAAAGCTGACTAAGTAAAGCTCCTTTTCCGAAAACCATTTGACTGAAAAAGGCAAAAGAGTTGCACAAGTCGCAAGTCCCCACTAACTTGCTCATTCCTTACGGACAAACTTTGTGAGGTCACATGTGCTGACTGCTCACACTTTCACTTCCACTTCGATGTGTGCAACCCGTCGTTCATCTTGTTCAAGGACGCTCTGACACATCGCCTGCAGCCGGATGAGGGTTCAAATGATTCATGCCACATTCGCTGTACCAATGTTTTCTCTCTGTAATATATGTCGCGCCTTCTTGTTTAGCTCTGCTTGCAGACAGTTGTGGTAAATCAGTCTCGGTGACGCTCGCGAAAGTGATACCACCTCCAGGTTAAGTGACAACACCCACTGCCAGAATGTCTTTTGTGCTCTGAGACCCCCACACAACCACCTCATTTTTCTCTATTTATAAGGTCCACAAAGTGCCAGATTTAGGGGGACTCTAAAAGTGATTTGAGGCTGAGGGTGGGCTAAAATGAGGGCAATATTATTGATATTTAATTGTTTGAGGTTGTTCCATTCTTTCCTAGGTTGACCAATAAAAAAAAAGAAAATATATCAAACATAGGACCATGAATCAAAGGTTGGGGCAATCTGTCTTAAATGAAAGACAAATCGTTACAGAGCAAACATGTAACAAGTCATGTTGGTTGGTTTTCCATTAAAATATGCTTTTGATCATACTAGACTTTGAGAGCGTCTATGTGGGTTTGTTGGTCTGCCTACTCTATGCTGACTCCTGCTCAACATCAGCAAGTTGCTATTTTTAAATGACAATATTGTTCGAAAGACCATGACATTTGAAACAGACATCCATGTTTGCCCTCGAGCACAAATATTAAAAACTTCTAATCCCCCTGGAATTTCATTTCCGACTCCCATCTAATCAAATTTTAAACATATTACAATAACCAAAATCATTGCGCTGCAATCAACCCCATGCTGCTAAAAGCTTTTGTATTTAGTGCTTATAAAAATAAAAATGTTTTTCATGCTGCCACGCCAAGCCTCAATGCTGAACAGGGGGGGAATTTTCCCTGCGACACTGTCACATCAGAGCAAGAGAGCAGAATCACGACTTTTATGCATATGCAACCTCCGGATCCATTTTGATGTGTCTGCAGTGTCTAATCTGAACAGATTTATAGCAAAATCAGTCAAAAATAAAACAAACTGATCCAGTGTGACACCAAAAAGGGCTGTTTAGGTGGCAGCGTGATGGACACTTTGTTCAAATTACATTTTTTCTTTTCCACCCCAAGTTGGTCGAATACTTGTTGACTTGAGAGCAGAGAGAAGGAGAGAGTTGGACATTTCAATGAGCAGCGCTCACTGTGTGCAGCTTCTCACTTCAAGGGCCTGAGAAAAGATCAATAGGGAAGAATAGTGCAGGGACCGGACTGCAAATTGAGCAGCCTTTAATCACCTCACACTGTTCACAGCGGTGTGAAAGTTCCCACCATGAAATGGTTTAATCAGCAGCCAACCTCAATAGAATCAGCTCGCCTGCTAATAAAGGTCACTTGGCACCTACAGAGACTCAGCTCTGCTGTTGCTAATATTCCTGCCCTGACACATGCATAGTGCCCTTGAATTATTATTTTTTTGCCCACCTGCTGACTTACTAACTTTTAGGTTGAGCTTTTCAGCGGCATTATGCATTCAGCTCTCACACAAATGCAGCCACACCAAATTAGGCAATCATCATTTCTCCACTAATTCAGCTGGCAAATGGTTATTACCCACAGTGTGCGGCCGCCAGCGAACTTAGGGAAAGAAAACTGACATCCATCAGTGCTACTAATGGACAAACACGCTGGGATCATTGACCACTCTCCAGCATGGGCTATGAAATCCACAGCATCTGCGGCTATTACCTTGCGTTTGTGCTTGATCCCTCAGTGTGCAATTATGCGATGCGCTATCCGCAGCATTTTTCACGCGAGAGTCCATGAAATGAATCATGCTAACAAGAAGAGGGAGAGAGCCCCAAAGGCGGCGAAAGGTTAATAAGGATGGCGTCTGGAGAAAGACCTCATTAGCGGAAACCTTTCATGACGCCTGCCAGGGAGCCGATACACCTGGCCAAGATGATGGCGAGATCGCGACCTTGGTGTGGCCGTAAACGGCTATAAATCCAATCCACTGCAGGGACCAGGGTGTGTACTTTGTGGACAGTCGGGTCAATGAGGAGAAAAATCTATGAATCTAAATTGCTCCTCCTCCGTCGCTGGCCCCTCAACACCACTTGGAAATGTTTTTTGAAATAATGGTGCTCCAGTGGCTCATTAAGCCACCGATCTTTTATTCAACACCTTAAATGTAGCTCCCCTTGCCATATGTCCTAGCCTCAATCTCAACCTCTGATCTGTCAATCACCGGCCTGCGCAAAGTAAAATAATTATGAGGATAGTGTGTAATGGTACCCCTCAAGCACAAAAAAAAAAAACTTTTACATATTGATGATAAAAGCCACATAATATGCAGTGGAGTTGCATAATAGAATTAATAATATTTTTCAATGTGGACATTGAATGATGGCAAAAGCTGGGTCAGGACTGTGCTGAAACCTCAAGCTGTCGAGCCAAGAGGTGACTAAGAAACAGCTCTCTTCCACTGCTCCACGGGAGCTCTGTTATTGACCTCTGGCTCACACTGGTCAAAGGAAGTACCTGTCAGTGGGTGAGAAATATTGCCAATAAAAGTCAAATCCAATCACGACCAGAAGCAAACAAAAGGACAAAACTCACACCCACAGCATAACGCCCACGGTGCCTGCAAGGTGAGCTGCGCGCTGCAGTATTTCATGTTTTTTTTTTTTTATCGAGGTTTTCTATTTCTTCGGGCACATTTACTTTTTTTGTTGTACAATTTGATGAATAATGACTGGTTTTCTGTCAAAGTGGAAAGAAACTCCCTCCAGACGCCCCCAACAAAATATATTTCTGACAGAAAGTTGTTGCCTCAAGGCTTTGGGATGTTACATTTCTCCCCCCTAGGATTTATTTATGAGAATTTCAACTGTAGCTCAGTTTAATTTCAGTCCCCCCACCCCTCACTACTCATATCTTGCAAATCACTGCATCCCTGTGGAGGAAGGAGTCTGTGCACGTCTGCGGTGAAGCAGCAGTGAGAAACAGAAGCAGGTTTAGTGGATCTCTGTCGCCCTCTGGTGAAACATGCGGAGCTAAGTTCAAAGCAACTGTGCGGGGGGTCCCGACTGATATCAGCATTTGTGGTGAGTACATCAAGGCAGTATTAGACTTGGTGGCTTCAAAATGACTTTTCTGTCTTACGTATAATATTTAATAAATTACAACTTGGAGCGTAAACTAAAGCTTTGAGCACCTTTTTATCGCCGCCCCCCTACCGTGCGCTCGGTGAAAAAAAATCAAACGCACCTCCTTGTAAGTCATGTGACTGGTCATGAGGAAGTAAATAGGAAATAGAGGGAGGTAAAAGAGGCAAGGCTTTTCCTTGGTCTGGGTCTCCCTTATTACTATCATCATTATTTTTTTTTTATTTTTTTACTACATCACCAGCACTTTAAACGTTAGTGTATTACGGTATGTCTGAATCTTTTGTCCTCTGCTGTTCGTATGATAATTTGAGTCCAAGTAGCTAGCAGGCTAAATGCTAAACCGTAACATGACGTTTCCAAGCTAACGAATGAACAAAATAATAATAACAAATCTCTATATCTCCAATCTAGACTCCTTAGATTGTGCTGTTTTAGGACTAGGCCAATGTGTCTTTTAACTCAGCAAAATCCAAAATTGTTGAAAACTAGATGCATCGGTCTAATTTGTTTTATTTACCCCCGAAACGTTTAACACGAATGTACATTTCCATATGGCGCATTTCCGGCATGACAGACGTGCATTTTCTTCCAAAACTAGCGTTCAATTATTTAAGATGACTACGAAAAGAAAAGTAGTTCGCTTTCATTGATATATGCACATGTAATTTTGTAATTTAGTATAATGTACCCACTAGTTTCATACATTGTCATTCATCCCCTCCTCTAGCCGCCATGGTGGACTTCTTGGCAGAGAACAACCTGTGTGGTCAGGCCATCCTCAGGATCGTTTCCCGAGGAAACGCAATCATCGCTGAGCTGTTGCGCCTTTCTGATTTCATCCCTGCTGTTTTCAAGTTGAGGGACAAGAGTGACCAGCAGAAATACGGAGACATAATCTATGACTTCAGCTACTTTAAGGTGTAATTTTACACATTCTGCATGTCAACTGTATTGTCGTTGTTGACATGCAGAGGCAGGAGTTACGTTTGAATGACATGCAAATCACCTGACTTAACGTGTTTAAAAATGTTTTGTATTTTTCAGGGTCCTGAGTATTACGAGGGGAAACTGGAAGCCAAACCAGAACTTCAAGATCTGGATGAAGAGTTTAGAGAGAACAACATTGAGATACTGTCAAGGTTTTATCTGGCTTTTGAGAGTGTCCACAAATACATAGTGGATCTTAACAGGTAGGGCAGGATGTATGTTTTCTTCCAATTCACTATCTGTTAATCCTTCAATTTGCTATCTGTTTGTTCAATTGAAAAGTAAAGTTTTTGAAAAATATTTTTGGCTGCTGGGTTTTTCAAAGAGATTATAAAGCATCGTCCTTGGCCTTGATTCACAATCCCTCCCTGTTTTCATGCTCAACAACAAATACTTGACAAAGGCTTCATAACGGGATGTTGGACTTTAATTTTATCCTCTCTGCAGATATTTGGATGACCTACATGAAGGCGTTTATATTCAGCAGACCCTAGAGACTGTGCTTCTAAATGAGGATGGGAAACAGCTTTTGGTAAGCAAAACATTTTTTTCCAACAATAAATTGTCTTATGTCATTATCTAGTCCTTAATTTCTTTCCCCTTTTCAAAAACATAAACACAAGTGTCTTTTTTGCACAGTGTGAAGCAGTCTACCTGTATGGAGTCATGCTGCTGGTGATTGACCAAAAGATTGAGGGGGAGGTCAGAGAGAGGATGCTCGTCTCCTACTACAGATACAGGTATGCTTGTGATGCACAAACACAGACACCTGAGCTGTTCTCCTGCTGACCTGCACTGAGAGTGATGGCCTCAAATTTTACCTTGCTCACTGCAATGCTGAGTCACCGAAACTTCACTGTGTTTGATAGTCGCATTTCCTCCTTTTGTTTTTTGGTCACTTTTCAGATGTTTTTTTTTTTTCTATTATAACTAATAATAATAATGATAATATTAATGATCTTCTTTTATCATATGGTTTCCTGTGCTCCTCAGTGCTGCCCGTTCCTCAGCAGACTCCAACCTTGATGACATCTGCAAGCTCTTACGCAGCACCGGCTATTCCAGTCAACCTGGTGCCAAACGACCAGTGAACTACCCAGAGAGCTACTTCCACAGAGTTCCCATCAGTGCCAATTTTATTAGCATGGTTGTTGGACGGTTGCGCTCTGATGATATATACAACCAAGTAAGACACGTTTGCTTAAATATCTGAATATATTTATATATTTTATTATTTTTTGTGATGTTTATCTTGTTATTCAGATTAAACTGAATACTGAGTTCTGTCTACTTCCTGTCCATTAGGTGTCTGCTTACCCTCTGCCAGAGCACCGGAGCACAGCACTGGCGAACCAGGCTGCCATGTTGTATGTTTGCCTCTATTTCAGCCCCTCCATACTGCACACAAGCCAGGCCAAGATGAGGGAGATAGTGGACAAGTACTTCCCCGACAACTGGGTAGGACAGATCATTTCCCTGGACCTTGATTAATGTTCAAATATCCTAATATTGTGCCAGTTGATTAGTAGATTAGAAATATAAAAGCTAATTTTGTAAAATGTAAAGACACAAAGGTGTCTTATATTTTGGCAGTCACATTTTTGTGACATCTCAAGGTCCCTTTATTCATGTTTCACTTGACAATTTTGCAGGTTATTAGCATCTACATGGGGATCACAGTTAACCTGGTTGAGGCCTGGGAACCATACAAAGCTGCCAAAACTGCCCTTAACTACACCTTGGACTCTGCAAACATTAAAGAGCAGGTATGCTAAAAGAATGAACTGACACATCACTCTGCATGTTTACTTGCACAGCCTACTCTAGTTACAGTCCGTATTGTGATTATATATTCCACATGAGGTCATCACATGCGCAGAAGCTACAGGAATATTATATGGCAAGAAGCATATTCCAGTGAGATTTTTGTTCAGTGATGTTTTGGGATAGATGGCAAAGTGTGTTGGTTTTTGATTCTTATCAGAAAAGATCTCATCCAAGCAACGTTTTTTATTTTTGTATTCTTTAATTCAGTTCCTTTTTTTTTTTGGTGCATCTAAATTGTAGTTTGATGGCGTCACTGTCCTGCACAAGCTCAACAGTAAAGGGATGAGAGAACCAGAAAATGCCCAGTAGAGATATTAGAGTTGTCACAAATGTTGGTCTAGATGCAAACTGGG